>NC_058376.1:42879583-43194166 GCF_018350175.1 Felis catus
TGACATCAGACTCCTCCCTAGCACTCCTTCCTACCCGAGGCAGTGTGACCTATGAGAAATCGCACTGGCCCGGAAGTCAGCTAAAGCTGGGGACACATTACAGCCTCTTGTTCCTTCTGTGTCCCTGGATAAGTTTCCTAATCGGTCTCTCCCTATTGTCAACTTTAAAAAAAATGAGACAAACGCTTACCTTGCAAGGTTGTTGTGAAGGTCTGTGATAATGTATTTAAAGAATTCACTGTAACGACTGTAACATCATGGGGATTTAAGAACTAGTGGGCAGTAGCTATTATTCCGCTGCCTTCCTCCTCTGTCCTACGTTGTTTTCCTGGATCCTGTGTGGCAAACATAAGTCAATTGCTGATACTTGCGTTTCCACCCTTATCCTTTTGCCACACCCTGGAAGACACTGTAGATGGATAAAGGCACTGCACATATTTCACTGTGTTTGGATAGTCCTAGAATCTAATTATCTCACTAATGTGCTGAGGGAGATACTGTTTTGTTGTTGTTGTTGTTGTTGTTGTTGTTGTTGCTGTTGTTGTTGTTGTCTGGTAGGTGTTACAAATTTTAGGACACATTACATGCAAGAAAAGATAGATTTGTTTCATCATTTCTCAGTTTTTCCATTTAAATTTTATTATAGTTTAATTTTGTACAATACTGGAAAAATAAAGTAAGGGGGAATTAATTTTGTCCTACCCATGTTTTGAGGGCTGATACTGAGTAGAATCAGGTTTTATTGTGAACAGGTACCTAATTCTCACCTGGTTAGTCTCCACTCATTTCATAAAGAGATCTAGAATCCAAAGGGCAGAGTCCCCAACATCTTGTTCTTCCTTTCCTGTGCTGAGAAAGTCCAGAACCAAGTGTGCTTTTGAATATACCTCTTAGGGAATGAGAAGAGATAGTGCCTTAAGCACTAGACCTGTACTGTTTCTTTTCTTTTTTTTTTTCAATATATGAAATTTATTGTCAAATTGGTTTCCATACAACACCCAGTGCTCATCCCAAAAGGTGCCCTCCTCAATACCCATCAAGACCTGTACTGTTTCAAAAGGGGTCAACAGCAGTTAGTGTCAACCCAAAGCAAAAGTTCCTAAGGATAATTTCATTAAGACAGGTGGAAAAGCTGTAACAAAGACTTGCAATAACTCCCTTCATTTTCCTGTTTTGTGTGTGTGTGTGTGTGTGTATATATATATATATATATATATATATATATATATATATATATTAGTGTTATTGAGGGCCATGATTTAGATCTCTGTGTAGACTAATGAGACCTCTCTGCAGCTATGTGCTTCGCCTAACTCTGAGTTAGGAGGGTCCCAACAGTTTTCAATGGTGTTGCTTTTTCAATGAATATTAAATGTTTAGTTATTTTTGTAGATTTTTTTAAGAATGAGAATTACTTCCATAAAAGATATAAAACAATTTATGTATGTATGTCTTTAGAGATGAGAACCCACATATTAAGTGAATAGTGAACAAATCTTCCTTTCAGAAAGAAAAATATTTAAATTTGGGGTGATCTTTTGGTTGATGTGTATTATGCAGGAATCTGAGATGGCCCTCAAATGTCCCCTCTCCTGGAGTAAAAGTCCTGTGTTATCCCTTCCTCCTGGACCTGTGAATAGATTGAATGTCACTCCTGTGATTAGGTTACATTATCTGATAAAGGTGAAGGGGCTTTTCGGATGGAATTAAGGTTGCAAATCACATGACTTTGAGTTAATCACAGGGAATTATCCTAAGCGGTCCTGATCTAATCAGGTGAACCACCAAAAGAGACAGGCCCTTCCCAATGTTGGAGAGATCTGAAGTAGCAAATGTTCTCTCCTCAGCTTTCAAGAAGCAAATTGCCATCTTATAGAAGGACAACATGAAAGGGACAAGTGGCTTGTTAGACCAACACCTGGCTGATGGCCTGCAATAGAGCAGGGGCCTCAGTCTCACAGCTTCAAGGAACTGAATTCTACTAAGAACCAGTGAGTTCAGAGGAGGACCCTGAACCTCAGATGAGAACACCAGCCCCGGCTAACAGCTTGATTCTGCTCTGTTACTCCCTGAGATGATCCAGTTAACCAGTGTCTGGGCTCCTGAAAACTGTGAGATGAGAAATGTGTATAGTTTCAAACTACTGACTTTGTAGTGATTTTTTACATTGCAATAGAAAACTAATACACTGGGCTAAGAAAAAAATGGAATCCATTATTTTCTTCTTTACATAAAGTTTAAAAAGTCCCCACCCCCTTAAAGTTATTTCACCTTGAGGGTGTTCTGATTCCACCCTGTATCTTCAAAGTCATCGTGTACTCATATCTCTAATGAACATTTAAGGATATGAGGGCGATCTGGCTACAACATCTGTTGCCCCATCGATCGCCAGGGTTGATTCAGCTGATCTGGCTGGTTAGGCGGGTGTCCACTTCCTCCCTCACCGCTGCAGGTGCGTCCCTCCCGAAGCTGCGCACTCGTGAAGAGGATGACCTTTCCTGAAAGAGGACTACCGTTCTTCTGTCAAGGGTATACGAGTAGCTGCGCTCTCCCGCTAGAACCTTCAAACAAGCTCTAATGAACATTTAACCATGCTAGGTCTCTCCGTCTTTTAGACAATCTTATATCTATTCCATGTCTCTCTTTAAATATCTCTAAAGCTCATGCTTGCTTTCACAGCACATATACTAAATATGTCTGAAGCTTTATATAAAAGAGTTGTCTGTAATTGTTTTCTGAAATTTACCTTCTGTCATCCGTTGCAAACTAGCTTGCCCCCATTAATCCACAGATACATTATTGCCAGGTTTGTTCATAATTCTTGGTAATGAGTCTTGCTACCTTCTTTTATCAGCCTAAATAGTATCCCTGAACAATCTCATCTATGCCCTTTATTTCAATTGCTATATATATGCTGATAATGAGTCTCTAGACCAGATCTTTCTTCTTTGCTTCAAACCTGTGTGTCCAGTTGTCTACAGGATGCCTCCATTTGGATGGCTTAGGTATCTTTAGTGCAATATACATAAAGTTCAGTTCATAGCTCATGTCCCAGACTTGGTCTTTTCCTACTGATCCTATTTTAGTGAATAACATTTCCCTGGTTACTCAATTTAAGGGACTTGATATTATCTTAGATCTGTGGTTAGGCTTTTCCCTTTCCCTTATCTCCACATTTATTCATTTACCACATTTTACTAGTCTTACTATATCTTACTTATATTCACTTCTAATTGTTTATAAGACCTCAGTATCTCTTTTCATATTCTGCAACACCCTCAAAGTGAATCTCTCTTTTCAATCTGATTGATCTCTTTCTCTGCATTGCACCTGATGTAATCTTACAATGCACACATGTGACTGTGTCGCCTCCATGCTTAGAACTTGAATGACCTCTTTTCCTCTGGGCAAAATCCCAAACTCTTTAACAGAGCACACAATCCTTTCATCATCCTTCTATCCTTATTTCACAACTCCCTCCCTCACTGCTGTCTACAATCTTATCTGCTGTCCAGTTCCTTGCCTCCAGGTCTTCTCACTGCCATCTCCTCTGCTGAGAAACTCTTCCATGTTCTCCTCACTTCTTTAAGTTGGTCCATTTACTCCTTACTATCAGGTTGAAGAAGTCTTCTCTGATCTGTCATACCTGCATTAGGCTCTTGTCGTTTGTACATCATAGCACTGTGTCCTGAGCTTTCAAACTCTGCTACAGTTGAATGGCTTTTCTACTCTTTCAGACTATAACTTCCTACTTTCTTTAGGATAGGCTTGCTTCCTTATCATGGTTAATTCTAACATGGTGCCTAACACAGTATAAATATTTTAGGAAAAGGCTATTGATCATCCAAACTATAGCAAACGTTTATCATATCATTAAAATGTACAGTATTGCCTAGATCAGTGAATTTCTTGTTTCAATAATAAATATCCCATATATTAGCTATATTACAAATTTTTACTCATATAATATTTTCTAAAGATGAAATTATATAAGCAAATTTAGATAAAAGAACTTTTTGAGGAAGGTTTCCTTTATAGTCTGTTTATATATCAACTCAGTTCCTATGTCTTTTGTCTTGTTAAAGCAAGGTTAGTACTTTTATTCAACATAGTACTGGAAATCCTGGCCATAGCAATCAGACAAGAAAAAGAAATGAGTCATCTATATTGGTAAAGAAGAAGTTATACTATCACTGTTTGTAGGTAACATGATGCTATACAGAGAAAATCCTAAAGATTCCACCAAAAAAACTACTAGAACTGATAAATGAATTTGGTAGAGTTGCAGGATACAAAGTTAATACCCAGAAATTGTAGTGTTTCTATATAGCAAAAACTAAGTAGCAGAAAGAGAAATTAAGAAAATAACACAATTTATAATTGCAGCAAAAGGAGTAAAATACCTAGGAATAAACTTAACCAAAGAGGAGAAAGACATATGCTCTGAAGACTATAAAATACTGATGAAAGAAATTGAAGATGATGCAAACATATGGAAAGATATTACATGCTTATGAATTAGAAGAATTAATATTGTTAAAATGTTTGTGATACCTAAAGGGATCTACAGATTAATGCAATCTCTATCAAAATACCAACAACATTTTTTACAGAACTAAAACAAATAATACTAAAATATTTATGGAATCACAAAAGACCTCAAAAAGCCAAAGCAATCTTGAGAAAGAAAAACAAAGCTGGAAGTATCGTAATTCCAGATTTCAGGATATACTGCAATGCTGTAGTAATCAAAACATTATAATACTAGCACAAAAATAGAGATATAGATTGGTAGAACAGAATAGGGAGTCCAGAAATAAGCCTATACTTATATGGTCAATTAATCTATGACAAAGGAAACAAGAATGTACAATGAAGATAAGATAGTCTCTTTAATAAATGGTGTTGGGAAAACTGGACAGCTACAAGTAGAAGAATGAAACTGGATCACCTTTTAACACCACACACAAACCAAAAAAAACTACATAAAAAATTTCAAAATGAAGTAAAGACCTTAATGTGAAATTTGAAAGTATAAAAATCCTAGAATAGAACACAGTAAATTCTCTGATGTGAGCCATTGTAACATTTTTCTAGACAAGGGAAAGGAAAGTAAAAATAAACTATTGGGATTACATCAAAATAAAATCTTTTGCATAGCAAAGGAAACCTTCAGCAAAACAAAAAGGCAACCTACTAGATGGGAGAAGGCATTTCAAATTATACATCCAATACAGGGTTAATATAAAAAAATATATATTTATATATATTTATATATATTTATATATATTTATAAATATATATACATATATAATATATAATATATATTTATATATATAATATATATTTATAAATATATATATATAAATATATATATATATATATATTTTTTTTTTTACTTTCACAACTTTCACAACTCATCACCAAAAAGCCCAAACAATTCAATTAAAAAGTTGGCAGAGGATCTGAATAGATATTTTTCCAAAAATCTTTTCCAAAAAAGACATACATATGCCAACAGACACATGAAAAGATGCTTAGCATCACTAATCATCAGGGAAATGCAAATCAAAACCACAATGAGATATTTTACCTTATACCTGTTAGAAAGGCTAAAATCAAAAAGACAAGAAATGACAAGTGTTGGAGAAGACGTAGAGAAAAAGAAACACTTGTATGCTGTTGGTAGGAATGTAAATTGCTTCAGCCACTGTGAGAAATAGTATGGAGGTTTTTCAAAATATTAAAAATGGAAATACCATATGATCCAATTATTCCACTACTGGGTGTTTACCCAAATAAAGTGTATACACTAATTTGAAAGGATATATGCACTTCTATGTTTATTGCCAGCATTATTTATGGAATAAATAAGATATGGAAGCAACCTAAGTGTCCACTGATACATGAATGGATAAGGAAGATGTGATATACATATATATATATAGTAATATCACATATAGTATATATATTACTAATATATCTATATATCACTATGTTATCACTATATCACTATATATATTATGTGATTTATAGTGATATAGTGATTTTACTCAACCATAAAGAAGAATGAGAACATGCCATTTGAGACAGCATGAATGAAGGTAGAGGATATAATTCTAAGTGAATTAAGTCCATCAGAGAAAGACAAATATCATATGATTTCACTCATATATGGAATCTAAAAAAAATGAATAAACAAAAAGCAGAATCAGACCTATAAATACAGAGAAAAAAATGTTGGTTGCCAGGGGAGAGGGTTGGGGGTTGGGCAAAATGGGTGAAGGGTAGTGGGAAATACAAGCCTCCAGTTATGGAATGAGTAAGTCAGGGGAATGAATGACACAGCATAAGGAATATGGTCAATGATATTGTAATAGTGATATATGGTGACAGATGTATTGTATTAAACATAGTATAATGTATAAACTTGTGGATCAATATGTTGTATACTTGATATTAATGAAACATTGTTTGTCAACTATACTCAAATAGAAAAAGTAAATAAAAGAAGCAAGGTTAGTGAAGTAAATCTAATAGCATGCACATTTGTTTATTTTTATTTTTTATTTATTTTAAAATTCTTTTTAATGTTTACTTATTTTTGAAAGAGAGAGAGAGTCAGAATGTGAGTGGGGGAGGGGCATTGAGATAGGTGAGATACAGAATCTAGAGCAGGCTCCAGGTTCTGAACTGTCAGCCTCGAGCCTGATGTGGGGCTCGAACTCATGAACCGCAAGATCATGACCTGAACCAAAGTCAGTCACTTAACCAACTGAGCCACCCAGGCCCCCTGCGCATTTCTTTATTTTGTTGTAATATTTATGATTTAAAAATATAAACCAATGATTTTAATAAAACAATAAATATAGAAATAACTTCTGTTACGATATTGCTTGTTTTTCAATTTATTTATGTGCTTCATAATGTAATCCATCCATATTATCTTAAAAAGACTACATATATACTAGTAGATAGGAGATATTTGAAATAATTATCTAGATTTTTTTTTAAGTTTGTTCGTTTGTGTATGTAATCTCACACCCAACGTGGGGCTCCAACTCATAACCCCAAGGTCAAGACTTTCATGCTCTTCCAACTGAGCCAGCCTGGCATCCCTAGATTGTTCAAGTAAAACAAGTAACAATCTGAGGCAAACCTTTTAAAATTTAAATTAAAATAGCAAAATTTCTATTTATACTTTTTACTTTTCAATTTTACATATGTTTTTGGAAAAAGTAGTTTGGAAATATTTTCTTAGTTATTTAATCTTGAAACTAGTTATGTAATCTTGAAAACCTAAGCCAGTTTTAGTTCCCTCTCCTATACCTCCTGCTTATCTCTGTACCTAAATTTATATCCAACCCATTACCGAGTTCAATAGTTTCCATCTCAATATCTACTGATGTGATTCCTCCTTGGTTTTCTCTTCCTCTGTCTTAATAGAGCTCTTTCATAGTAGCTTCCTAATTACTCTTCTCCTCACTCAAATGCATCATATAGAAAGACTAGTTATGCCATTTATTTACTATAATGCAAATATTTTCCATTGTTGAATCAGGGAAAATTTTCTCAAGCTTGCTAGCCAAGTGCCTGTATGACGTGGCACCATACTATTTCATTAGCTAGCCCTCCCCTTCTTTCTTATACAAACCCAACAGGAAACCACACTCGCATAGTCCAGCCAAAAACATTTCCTATGCCTTCCAACCTTTATATTTTTGTTCTAGTGTCTGGTAATTGTTCTCAATTTTCTTGTTAGTCTTTCTAAAATCTTACGCAACCGTCTTATGACAATGCATCTACTCCACAAAGCAGTCCTTGATTTCCCAATCTGATGACATCAGTCCTTTGAACCACACTAATGTTCTCTATCCTCTAACATCACTTACGTCCTGAGTATTAATATAGATATTTGTAGAGTTATTTTATTAACCTCTCTCTCTACACACCCCAGGCACTAGATCACAATCATCCTGAGAGTACACTTTTCTTTTTATAATTTCATCCCCCACAGAGCCTAATTTGGCATCTTATAACTATGTTTACTATTTCTGTTTTTGTGGAAAAAGAATTTTCATTTGTTGACATGCATTAAAAGAAAGCATTCCATGTATAAAATGAAGTAGAATGTTGAAATAAGGAGGCGAAGTAAAGAGCTGTCTAGTTAGGATCAAGTATAGTAAGAAAATTTAGTGCTCAACCTTTTAATTTACAGTAGTTCTATTTTAGTTAGCTTCATTTTTCTCTTTTAACCTTCATTTTTGCTATATATGTCTTCATGTAGATATAGCAATAACTATGTCTCTTCCCTGATGTCGAAGAATTCTTCCTCTATTTGATTTTCCCTAGGGTTAGGCAGAGCGATTTAGAATAAACTAAATTTGACTTGAGTCCTTACACAGTTCTGAAAATGTCAAAGTTGTAAATTGCGTACCTTTGTGCGGGATTTGTGAAATCTTGACTCACTTCCAGATTCTTCTTTGAGCAACAAAACACACCATGCTTAAAATCGAGCCATTTGAAGAACACGGAAAGTAATGTCTAAAAGAAATATTACTCAACGTATCACTTCCTCTTAGAAATATCTTAATATGCTCAATATAACCATCTAAGCTGAGGGAATGAATGGAATTGATATTAGTGAGTTCTCTAAGCGGAGAAGGGTGGCAGGTCTGAATGGAGGGTAAATGCTATATTATCTCTACATGTTTGTGCGGGACTTTCAGAAGCTGCACTTTCAGAAAGCCATTTCATTAATAGCTTTTTTTTGGGGTGGGGGAAGATATTTCCATAAAACACTAATCTGGATACATTTAATCTTTACATTTTTAGGAGGAAGCTGCTTACTCTGGAGCATGTTCACTTCTGTTGAAATGTTGCTGTTGAAAGCTGCATGTAGATCTTTTGAGAGGCCACACGCTTGAGTCTCTATTTTTAAATTTTCATGACAGCTTTTACACTCTCCTGAGCATGCAGGATCTAAGTTTCTACTGAAGCGTGTAATTACCAGCAATGACTTAGCACCCGCCATGTGGTGCCAAGTAATGGCAAATGGAAGCAATGTCAGTAAGAGAAAATTGGCAAGCTGGAGATAGCCACGTGAGAAAACTCACAGACTCACATGCTCTGGCAAACTTTCCTCCTATCGCTAGTAGCACGAAAGAACCTTATACACAAGGAATTTTATGTCATCTCCATGGTGCGCACGTCCGAGAAAATAAAAGGGTGGCTAAATTTTTTAGAATGAAGACATGGCTTCATTGATGAATATGTCCTGCTCTTCCAAAACTATTTCTCACTTAACCTGTCATTTTATCTGCTGCTTCCAGTATTTGATTTGCTCCTTTGGATTATGGCAGTAATGGTAGAAAGCAACTCTTAATACATTTAGCTATGACACAGAAGCCCTAGGAATGGGATTGAAGATGAACCTGCCATTTAGCCTTGGAGGTGCACAGGATTCATCTGCAGAGGTTATTAAAATTGCAGATTTCTGGACTTATTCCTCAAAGATTCCGATTCAGTAGGTCTGGAATTTAGCCCATAAATCTGCATTTTTCTGAAACACTAAGTCCATGGACTAGATAGAAAGGACGCTGCTCTAACTTGAAACAAAACAAAACAAAACAAAACAAAACAAAACAAAACAAAACTATCAGCTTCTTTCTACTCAATGCGATTTGTGGACCAGCAGGAGCATCACCCAGGAGCATGGGAGAACTGCAAAATCACCGGCCCCACCTCACTTGTTGAATCAGCATTTCCATTTTGACAAGATGCCCAGGTGATCCACATACACATTAGAGTGTGAGAAGCACACTTTTGCTTTAGCAAACACGTTGGGTTTAGTTACAGGTGCTTAGTTAATTAGATTAGCTATCATTCTGAAGGAGAGTAGGACCCAGAGAGGAACATTTGGATGGAAGGGTGGGCTACGGTAATTGGGCCGTTATATGGGAAGATGGCGGTGCAAGGCCTGAGGCATCTTGGGAACAAGCCGGCGATAGAGCTAGTTACGAAAGTAAGTACAACAGATTTCATAATGATTCCGGGGGCCCTTCTGTCCAGTATTAAACTAATTGCTAAACTGTATTGCTGCTTCTTCGGTTAAAAATATCCTATCTATGTAATTCATTTATACTTTGGATTGTGCATGAAGCCGTTGTGATAAATTATTATAGTCTATTCATTATGCCTTAATGCTTGAGGCTAGCACAGATAGACACTTTCTGAGCCTTCCCTATTCTGAAGTTTGTGCAGATTGACACAGTCATAGTTGTTGAATAATTCAAGGTGGAAATATCTGATATTCTTTAGGTAACTGTGATCTTTAGGCCTGGGTACAGATGCATTTTGCCTGAGCCAAATGATCTCAATTAAGATTAAAGTTTCAAGCAAATCATAGAAGCTATATTCTGTGAATGAGTCCTGAATCTGGTGAAATGAATTCAGCTATTTTAAGCATCTATAAAGCGGAATAAATTATATGATAATAAATTAAATCACATAACCTAATGAATGTACTTCTTGTCACTTAGCAGGATAACTATCACAAGCTAATACTAAAAAGCTGTGTATTTAATTGATAAAAGCACATCTACTGCATTAGAAATACACAAAGTTACCCTGTAATGTCACTACCACACAGAGTTCTGTCTCATTAATTCCAAAGAGACACTGCACAAGTTTTATGGTAATTTTGATACATTAAATTTCTTGGTGTTTTAATTTGGATTTTGTAATCTTTTTTGCCAAATAATTATTTGACCTTGCAAATGCTAGCTTTGTAATAATTGGTATTTAATTATCATATAACCAGTGAAGTTATAATCTCTAAATGAAGTTTTATTTCATTTAAAATAACTGTTCATTTTAATTTAACAAATTTTTTTCAGAGTAGTAGTGGGAGTTTTTATGCATGGTATAATGAACTTGGTCATTCTTCCTAACTAAGCAAGCAGGTAATCTCCTTTCAAGATTAGCAAGGAATTTAGGCTTCATTCTTGATGAAAAAATACTCTGAAGTTTTATTTTCCTTCCAAAAAGTAATTCCAAATCACATAATTTCATCCTTTGGGAATCTAAATAGAGTAATTATTGGGCTTATGACATTATAATTAATGAGTAAAAAGATAAAAATATATAAAAACTGAGAGGTGTAATTCTATTTTCAGTGCACTGATCTAGACAGCATTCTTATCACCCAATGAAAATTAGCAAGAGTCATACATATTTATTTATTTTTGGATGTATCGCTCTTTCCTAAATTTCTGTAATGAGAAGAATCACCTGGGGCACTTGTTTAGAAATACCACTTCCTGGGAGATTCTGATTTACTGAGACTGGGATAGGGCCTTGGAATTTGTATTTGTAATTTGTATTTGACCTAAATAATTTAAATCACCAGGGAAGGCTGGGAAACACAATTTTCATACCAAGATCCAGAAAAAAGGAAATTCAGAATTGCTTGTTCCAAAACAGAGTATAGATCAGTGCTCTGAAACTTGGCTGCACATGAGAAACGCTCTCTGTGCCAAGGCACATTCAGAGCAATTAAATCATAATCTCTAAAATGGGAACCAAGAGTCAAAGTGAGAAATTTGGGAACTACCTCGTAAAGGGTATAAAAACCATACCAAGTGGATAATTTTCGAGGTGCTAAAGTTATAGGTCACTGTTCACTGAGAGAACATAATAAAAAAGATATTAGGAGTCTAAGGTGGTGGTTTTAAGATTTGAGTGTCTATGAGAATCACATGGAAGGCTAGATAAAATACAGTGATTAGCTCCACCACAGAGTTTCTAATTAGTAAGTCTGGGGTGGAGCCCAAGATCGTGTATTTCTAGTAAGTTCTAGGTAAAGCTGATGCTGTTGACCCAGGGAACACATTTGACAACTAAGGTTCTAAGGGAAGGATGAGTGATGTCAAATGGGAGCATGGTGGGACCAAATTAGATGGAGAACAATCCTGGGTAAAATGTTAGTCTGCTAGAATCCCATGCTACTGCATGGGATTTTAATAGAAATAGCTTACTGTTACAGAGTACCTACTATGTGCCAGATGTTGTTCCAAACATTATATCATTATATGTATACATATATACATATGTATATATATAGCATACATATATACATACATGTAGTCATTTACTTCAAATATATTAACATATTAATTAAGCATATTAATTATATAATATTTAATATATTATATTAAACACATTAATATATTATTATATCAGTTACATTACTTAATGTAACAATTAACATATTATATATTAATATATATAATTAATATATATTAATAAATAATATATATATTTTAGTCATCTACTTAAAAAAATCCTACATGACAGATGTGCTATAATGGTTTCTACTTTACAGTTGTGGTAAGTTGAGATACAGGGGGGTTAAGTAACTTGTTCAAGTTAATGCAGTTAGTAAACTGTAGAGTTGGAATTGGAATCCAGATGGTCTGACTCCAGGGTTCATGCAGTTAACTACCATTGCACTGAGGGAGGTAAAGATGGACAGGATTTGTTCAAACAATAGATGTTTATAGCCAACTTAGTTTTATTTATTTCACCCTCCCCAATGGGAAACTCTAGAGAAATATTTTAGAAAACTAAATATCTGGATGAGAAAGCCAAGTAAAAGGAAAGAAGGTAGCCAGATTCAGAAATAACTTTACATATGTACGAGTAAGAAGAGGACCAACGTAAGAAGGGGTTTAAAATATTATAGCTCAGCTGTGCCTTTCTGAAAGAGTATGGGAATAGTATAAAAGGTAAATAAGCCACTATATCCTACCACTACAGAAAAAAGATGTGACATAAATAAATGCTATTGGAAGGGCACCTGAGTGGCTCAGTTGGTGAAGCATCTGACTCTTGATTTCAGTTCAGGTCATGATCTCACGGTTCCTGAGATCTGCACTGACAGTGCAGAGTCTGCTTGGGATTTTCTCTCTCCCCCTCTCTCTGTCCCTCCCTCTCCTCTCAAAATAAATAAATAAACTTAAAGAAAAGATGCTATTGAGGACTGAAACATGCATACACTGAGGAGTAACTGTATCTGCAGAGGTTTTGGCTTTCACTAGGCCAGCGAGAGTACAGGCTTTGGCAACACCAATTTCAGTGTCACTTTATGAATCCGTAAGGGAGATTTTAAGTTAGAAAAATCCCAGCACGATTTTTTTTATTCAACTATCAGATATTTACTATATGTTCAGCATCTAGGCACTCAGGATTCAACGGTGAACAAACAAGAACACGTTCCTGTCGGGGAGATGCTTATATTTTAGTAAGGGGAGTGGTAACTTATTTAGTAAATAAAATACATGTAATAATTGAGATATTCATAAAAGTTTTTAAAGAGAAAACAGGATGATGGGGATAGAGTATGCTGGGATGATATCAGTATGTATGGTAGATGATAATGACATTTGCTCATATAGTCAGGGAAGTCTCTGATAAGTTGACAATTGAACAAAAATCTAAAAGAAAGGAAATGTGAGGGAAAAGGATAAATTGGGCCTTGAGTCCTAGAACTAGCTGCCTGGTTTCACAAAATGAAACACAGGTGCCCATGTTATGCAGGGTTGGGCCAATGACAATGCATTCCCTTTTCAACCTGAAGGAGTCAATGTCCACAGGAAAGAAATCACCCAAACATGACTGTAGCCAGAATTTCCTGAGGACAAGGCTTACTTTTTCTACATCTGGCAAGTGGACTGCATGGGTTTCTTGCCAGTGTAATTCCAATGGGCTACAAATGGGTGCTAAACTGGAATTGAGATTATCTATATCTATATATATTGATACAAGTATATATTGATATAGATATTACAGGCTTTGCTGATCGTGGGAGAGAAGGAACTGTAGAAAATGCAGTTAAAAGTTTTGAACAGAAAATTCTCTATCAATTCGAACAGAAAATTCTCTGTCACTTTGACCTACCAAGATATGTTTCTTTTGAACAGAAACATTTTACTGCTAATGTACATGAAAGAGCAAGAAAATATAACATTATATGAACATATTACATTCTTTGACTCACTGAGCTGTGTTCTCACTGAAAATTGGAATGGGAAATTAAAACATTTCATATTTAAAATAGGTGTCAGTGGGATTTGAAAGGCTGGTTTAGTCAATTAAATACATTGAATATGAGAGGGTAAAGTGGGAAATGCACATAGATTTCTTTTGTTTTGTCTGATTTCGTTATCCTGGGGCCAGGATCAAATTTGCACGTGCCAGGAGAGGAAGATATTGCATAAGACATGCTATCCCAGCCATTAACTTTGGGCATATTCCTAAAGTACTTTGGGAGTAGGTAATAGTTTTATGCAATAAAACCAAATTAGGGCTAAGTGGGAATGGAATCCCGTTGGCAAACTGTAAAGATAGTCTGTGATTTTTTACCTGAAGAATTCTATGATACTTCCTGGAAATGGGGCCTAGGAGAGACATTAGCATGTCTGCTGTTATTGTTTGCTTTATGGGTAAGCATTAGATTTCAACCAGAGAACCATTCCATGGCAGGGAGATTATGGCTGAAAACGGGTACTAAATGGAAAGGTGGAGAGAGATAAATGGGAAGGGTACCCAAGAAGGGATGCAGTTATACTATTCCCAAGAGAGAGTCAGAGCAAGAAGATATTGCTCTTCGCTAGCTTTCTCAGATCTCGTGATGAATAGTGGCTGATGCTGGGAAGAGCCACTTGAATTGTTTGTGCAGAGAGAAGAAACCGACACCTAGCGAGTTAAGGGTTCTTCCTAAAAACGCTTCTTTAGAATGAAAGTTTGTCTGTCAAGTCATCCTGGAAGCTAGCTGGGGCTGCAGTTTGGCTCACAAATTGTAGCCCTTTATTTGCCATTTTGGGTTTTCTTGGGTTTCCTAAGATAAACATGACCATGAATTGAAAGGAGAATGTTATCCAAGTCTAAATGTATTCATACAGACTAAATTCTCGGACTGCAATGGAATTAAATTGGAAATGAATAAAAATGAAATAATTGGGAAACCCCCATGTATCTGGAAATGCAAAAATCTAATGTCAACAGTATGTGTGATGGCTTGATCATTACCGGCAGCCATGTGCCAGGGTTCTAATGATTTTAGGAGGATTCAATAATTAGGACAGGCTGGAATAATGGAGGCTCATCATCATGATTAAAACAGCCTTCTAACTTCTATTTCTGGCCAAATTTGAGTAACTATACCTACCATACTTCCCTTCTACTATAAAACAGCTAGAAAAACAGACAAAATACATGAAACTGATGTTTTCAGACATTGGACAAGAGGTAGGACAGTACTGTGATGAGAAAAAAAGAAGGAAAATAAGCAAGGTGAATTCTATGAATGCCCTATCTTTCTGCCTAGATGCTCCCCTTCAAAGTGCCCAATATATGTATGTGTGTGGGAAAGAGGGGTATTGGGACCTGAGATGAATACCATGGTCTTGCTGAGCTAAGAAGCCAGAGATGGAATTCAGGAAGACTGAGTGCCTAAAATGTTCAGTGTAGAGTACTGGGGAGGAATACAGAGAAGATTCTCTTTGAATCTGTTGCCGAATACAAATCTGGGCCTAAGTGAAAGTACATGAGGCCAAGCAAAAACTCTTAGAGGGTTGTAATTTGAATAACTTGCAGAACATATACAACGCTAAAAAAATGTTTCAGTTCTGACTGGTTAGAGACACCTAAGAATATCTGGGGTGTTTAATAAAGATACTAGAAGAGGGAAGCTTCACTCACAGACCTAGAATAAAGAATACAGCTGACTAGTCCTGATGAAGCTTAAAGACAAACCTCAAAAGGATAAAGCTGATCCACATGTTCTTTACCCCCAAAATGTTTAACACTCTTTACAGAAAGAAAAACCCAGAATAAAGATAAGAATCAGAAACAGTCAAGCCAGAAATGAGTGGAAGAACGTTTTTAAAGTATTGGTTACATAGAACAAAACAAAACACATTGTTAACCTATAAATCTCTATCCACTGAAAATATCCTCAGTAAATGAAGGCAAAATGAAAATATTTTCAGATCAGCAAAAGGTTAGAGATTTATTGCCAGAAGACCCGAATGAGAAATGTTAAAGGAAATTCCTCAGGCAGAAGAGAATGATGCCAGGTGGATACTCAGATTTATAAAAAAGAGTGAAGAGTGACATAAATTATAAATATGTGGGTAAATTAAAAAAATTTTTTTCTACATTAAAATTCTTTAAAGTATAATTCACTTAAAACATTTTTTATCTTTATTTTTGAGAGAAAGAGAGAGAGAGAGAGAGAGAGAGAGAGAGAAATAATGAGTGGGGGAGGGGTAGAGAGAAAGGGGGACACAGAATCTGAAGCAGGCTCCAGGCTCTGAGCTGTCAGCACAGAGCCCGACGAGGGGGCTCGAACTCACAAACCGCGAGATCATGACCTGAGCCAAAGTCAACCGCTTAACCAACTGAGCCACCCAGGCACCTCTAAAATTTACTTTTTAATGAAGTAATAGCAATGAATGAAAGCAACCATAGAGTTGGAGAAAATATTTGCTATACCCCAAGGAAATTCTAGGGTACGTTAGGACACTTTGATTTCATTGTCACTGTACAGTTTGAACTATAATTTTGCTACAGGTTTATGGTCATAGGGAGGAATCAAATGTGGCAATCTCTGTGTTATTGGCATTTTTATTATTTGAGTATCTTTAAGTATTTGTTTAGTCCAGACTGGCTTTTTTTTTTCTGTAACTAACCAGATAAAAGTATTTTAGGTTTTGAGCACCATGAATTTTTGGTTATGACTTTTCAAATCTGTCATATTTACAGACTATGTAAATGAACGGGCACAGCAAAATTTGGCCTATGGCTATTGTTTGCCAAACCTTGGGTTTCATTGTCTTTCCTGTGATGAATTTTATTAGTCAAAATAGTTGTATATAGTGGAGTTGAGAAATCAAAGAGGGGGTTATTTTCTTTAAAGACTACATAAATAGTTATTTTATATTCTATATATTAAATTTACAGCTTCTGAAGTCACTTGAGGAATCTAAAGCTGTAGTTTTTTATTGTTTCAACTGACCTCCACTCATGGTAGCTTCTTTCATTGTTTATTTGGTACGTTTTGATTGTGATTGTGAACTGCCTTCGTTTGTAGGAATTTGGGGCCTGGATTGAAGGAACGTTTCCAGAGGATTTGCACTTAATTCTGCTGGGCACCAAGGTATGTGAAGGATCAAGGTCCATTTAAATATTTTAGTGAGGTTTACCCAAATGCGGTATTGGTGAACCCCAGGGTAAGAGTAGATTTATGAGGGTAAATATCCAGGGGAGGAGTCTTATTAGCAGCGTTTTTATGGTCATCGTCATGGTCATAATCGTCGTCATCGTCAAACGTTTCCATCCAGAGCCCTAACAAATACTGGTAAGTTACCTATCTTTTCTCTGTACTGCCTGATGGAGTTTTTCTTGCCACTCCTTCTCTAAGTGGACTCAAGTTCAGGGGCTCCATTTTGTACTACCTCAAGCCTAGTCCCCTGATCCTCGTGCAGCTCCCAATCTCCACATTCCCCAACGTTATCAGTAATTAGTTGGGAATGTCCACCTACCTGATTCCATGTCTGTCTCTCATTTGCTTCATAACTTAGATATGGAATATCAGTGTAGTTTATTACACCTCCCAAAAGTCCAATGCTATTAAAATTATGAACCCCTTCACAATAAAAATAGTCATATGTTACATGTACATATAAAAATATGTGTAAAATGGCAGAGGGTGCACAAAACCGCTGGAGACAATCCGTGCACTCCTTAGGGTCAAACTTTAAGGATTTCTGTTAGTTATTCAATTATTTAAAGTTTGAATGAGCCGTTTTGACTAAAATGAAATTCAAGGGGTGCCTGGGTAGCTCAGTTGGTTGAATGTCCAACTCTTGATCTTGGCTCAGGTCATGATCTCACAGTTCATGGGATCTAGTCCTGCATTGGGCTCTTCACTGGGCATGGAGCCTGCTTAGGGTTCTCTCTGTCTCTCTCTCTCTCTCTCTGTCTCTGTCTGTCTCTCTCTCTGTCTCTCTCCCTTTCTTTCTCTCTTTCTCTCTTTTTCTCTTCTTCCCTCTGCCCTTCTGCCACTCATTCTCTCTCTCTCTCTGTCTCAAAAAATAAATAAATAAACAAAACCAAATTCAAGGGGAACCTGGGTGGCTCAGTTGGTTAAGTGTCTGACTTTGGCTCGGGCCATGATCTCACAGCTCTTGAGTTCCAGCCCCAAGTCAGGCTCTGTGCAGACAGCTCAGAGCCTGGAGCCTGCTTCAGATTCTATTTCCATCTTTCTCTGACACTGCCCTGCTCACAAACACTCTCTCTCTCTCTCTCTCTCTCTCTCTCTCTCTCTCTCTCTCTCTCAAATATAAATAAACATTATAAACATTTTTAAAAAGCATAAATATTAAAAAAGTCAAATTCAAAATTAAGTTTCAGCACAGTAATTCCTGAGTGTTGTATAGAAGACTTGTTATATAAATGGGATCTTGTGGGTATATTGCGGTAGGAGAAATAGGAATGGTGATTAGCGGGTTCCCACTTCTTATAAATGGAAGTGGCATTATTGGCAATAAGCAAAATACTCTGGTTGCCTGGATAATTATGTGGTCTTATTTCCTGCTCCAGATAAGTTGATGGTTTGTAAGAACAATGATCAAGGAAAGTTTTATGCAATATGGTTCCTTTATCCATTTTTTGTTTATTGACATCTGTGAATTTTTAGCTTTAAAACTGTCTTCTTGGGAATATACAAAAATGAAGTAAGCGTTTTCACAAACATCCTAAGTCAAAAGAGAAATATTTCCACTGAATAATCAGTTAGGTTCAATAGAATATTTAGGATTGTGTATTATATATTTAAACTATCTGCAAGTATTTTCTCTATTAAGCATTCTCTCAAGGCATATATCAATATATATATTTTTAAGTGACATTAATTAGAGTAGCATTTCAAAATGTCTGGATAATAGATTCTTAAAGAACAGTATTATGGTTAAATGAATTGGCAATGGCCTGGGTTAGACTTGGTGAAACAGGTTTCTTTACAGAATAATTTTTCAGAAACTTTAAAATGAAAAATAGTATTGTGAATCTGTAAAACAAGATACAACAAGCTGCATTTTGTAGTCTCATTGAAATATGAAATCCTTTCTCTTGGTGCTTCTGGGACAATAGGTTTAAAACACATCTGTGTCCTTTTATACTACTTTTCTTTCTAATTAACTGTGAGAGAAAATTTATACACATTTATGTCATGGATATCCTTTTTTAATTAAAATATAAAAATTTAAATAATTAGTGCGAAAAATAGGAACTCTGTATATAGAACATAAGAAGCGTACGTTGGCTTTTAATAGAAATCTAAATTATCAAGATGATTCATTTAATACTCAGAATCTGTCCTATCGGATCTGCTCATTCCTGGTCATCGTAAGTCTCTCAGAACTGTGTGTGGCAGGCAGCAGGACCAAAATGCTCATTTCCAAATCCCCAAATGCCTAGAACTGTTTTTGCCGAAAACCTACATGTTAAGAGTGAACAACACGTTTTCCTCTGTGGGTTGGACCGAACAGGTGAAAACTGAAGTTTCGGTTGCTAATTACATATGTCAATACCATGTGTCCTGCAGTAACAATGTGTCCTTTATTCTCTATGAAGCAACTCATAATTAGGTTTAATAAAACTCAATAATTAAAAATTAAATAAGATCTTAAATATTTTAAACCGCATTACTAAAGTCTTTGAAAACACCGTATCTTTTATGCTGACTGTCATGCAGCCACCCGGTTGTAGCCTGTATGAGCATCTCAATTTGTTTTGTTTGTGGCGTTACGTACATCAATAGCTGGGAAATTTCAACCACCTTCCTCCATTGAGAATGTTTATCTAACATCTTACACAAGGGACTATGTTTTATCCCCCCATCATGTTGCATCTTGTAAATGATAAATTTAGTTTTGAAAACAAAAACAACACATTTGGTTAGTGATTGGTATAGGGGCTGATGTTTTTTCCCATGTCTTTGTAGCCTGGCCGAAGAGGGAGCTGGTCTCCTGGTTCACACCCTTCTGCAATTCTTTCCTTCCTCAAAACCTCGTTGAGCCTCCAGTGGTCTTTCTATGTCATACTCTTTTATTTGAGACTTAAGGATGTTCTCCAGCGTGGCCCTTGCTATTTGCTTGTGTCCCTTATTTCCTAGGAAACTGGACCACACACATAGAAGGCTTTGTAGCTTTAATGGAGGGGAAATGAAAAAAAAAATCTGAGGACATCCTTCTTTGCAGAATTTTGGCTTTACTTCATTTTTGGCTTTACTTTGGTTGCCTCCAGGCTGCTGTCTATGGCTTTTTGCTAGGAAGAGACTAACTTGTGTCCCTACCCCTGGCAGAGTAGCAGTCAGCCAACAATCTTCAGAACCCCGATGTAAGGCTTATGCCCAACAGTCAGCAGCTCATCCCAGTGACAGCAGCTGAGGCTAAAACTGTTCAGTTTGCTAATTTGGTTCTACCTTGAATATGTTCTAGAATACACATATGCATATCCAATGCATCTATGTAGTTTGACCTTAAACTTTTATATATTATCTAATGAGTAACTTGTGTAAACTCATAAAAGTTAGGACTCCAAGGTAGGCAATGGCCTGGAAGTCCTGTTGAAAAGTATTTTAACATATATATTTAATAAATATATAAATACAATGTATAATCATGTCCCATACAATTTTCTCATATTTTTTTGTAGCATCCAGATGCATAGAGATGAGTGGAGTATGGGTTTAAAAAATAATCATATGTTTACCTAGAATATTTAGTTAAAAATTCAAATTTGTAACCAAAAGAGCTTAAAAAGGCTATTATACTTTTTCTGTTAGTTTTTTTTTTTACTTTATTAAGAATAAGACCAGAACACTTGTTTTTAGTTGTTGTTCTTTTTCTTATGCAATGGTAACCCCTGAATCTATGCATAGCATACTTAGAAAGATGTTTTACCTTCCAGTAACTTCACATTAATAGCTAACAAAATTATCATTGAATTTTCTGTCACAGTGAGAACAACATATACAAGTGCAAAAGCAAATATTTTCTTATGGTAATTTACTATTTGTATCTTTTGAAAGTGTTCTATGTCTAGATATGAGTTATAAAGAATTATGAAAATAAGTTATATGACTATTGTAGCAATAATAAAAAATGCATTGTTTGTAGAAAGTTATCATTAAATTAAGTTCTGACCAGTGTTTTAAATAAATTTCATTTAACTAAAACTCCACCCCACCAACCAAAATCACATCAGTGATAATGGAAAGGAAGAGTGGCAAACTACATTATCAGCATCAACTCTAGGAAGGTCAAGATACCAACCTTGGATTAATACGAGGAGGCCTTCATAACTTAAGAGACTCGAAAACACGCAAGTTGCCTGACGGTCCTAACTGTGATGAAAATCATCCACTGAAGTGGGTATTATTGTAAATCTTTGTCTACATGACAGATTTACATCTCCTTACCTCCATAAAATTCACCGTTAATGGCACAACACCTATTAAGCTGAGATATTTCTAGGTGTAGTACGTCATGGTATTTTCCTGTATAGTTTACATTATTCTTGGCATTTCACTGCCTGTCTCTTGAGATGGCTGAGAAGGAAAATATAGTAACTTGCACTCACTTCTCAAGGACAAAATGCCACATCTTACCAGAGGAAACATTCAGAAAGTAAAAAACAAATATTGAGAATGATAAGGTTAAAAAATGTGGCACGTGAGAAATCTGGAGACTTTAGGGGGCAAACATTTTGTTTTGTGGAATACAATTTTAATATGAAAACCAAAATCCCAGTTTTTAGGGTTTTTCAAAAAGGGGCAAATAAACGTTGGCAAAAGCTCATTCTTGGAGCTGAGTATATACAAGAGAGAAAATATGATTTTTGACATAAACCCAGCCTTAGAGCCTAAGCCTCCACCAGTACCAGTATAGGGAAACCCTGGGGCCTCAGAAACATTTGGGGAAAACTCCTGTCGCACTTTCTTACAATACAAGCTAGTCAGGCTTTGTGAAACAGAGGCAATTAAAATGTCCAGGCTCTCCCTTGAGATAATTCAGCACATTGAGAACCTGGGATTCTGAATAACTTAATTCTTATTCACATACAGCCTGAGAGGAAAATAATGTCAACTCTTACCATACAGTCTTCCTATTTTCTCTCTAAGGTGAAACAATTAAACAGTTACAAGCATGTAATACACTTTTGACACATTGTTGTGAAGGCTCTGGTCATAATGTAGGGTAGAAAGTTCTATAAGCTAACGTTGCTGCATTTTATGTGGACTAAAAAGGAATTTTTAAAACCAGATTGTAATATTGCACAACTGAAAGAGATTGGTGATATTTTCTCATGCTAAAACCTAGTTTTATATATGAGGGAAGTACAAAATGATCAGCCCAAGTTCATATTGTTACCTAATGGTAGCACCAGGACTGAAGAAATAGGTGTTCTTAAGAGAAACTTCTCTTGAACTCAGCTAAAGGGCAACCGAATGCTTCTTCTCACGGAGCTAGCTATGGGGAATGTTGTATAGCAGAAAATACTTTCCTTAGCCTTTTGCCTTTTCACTATGGAAAGGGGAAACAGAGGTGAGATTATTGAAATTTTAAGCAAGTTTTTAGAAGGAGAACTTGTAATTTTCTTGTGTGTCGTGTATATTGCTGCCTGATCCGTTTCCTTTGCAGCAACATCATTTTCATTTTATATTTATAATAATAAAGGGCACAGTGGAAAAGCCTCATGTGCAACAATGTAGTCATTACACAAAGCTTTGGATATATGGTGTTTATTGGTACTACAAACCATCGGAAATAGCCATATAGATCTTGTGGAAGAACCCTTTTATAATGGCTGGTAATGGTTGCACATAATAGGGGCTCAGAAAATATTTACTTGACTTGCTTCTTTTGTAGGTATGTTTGGTTGAACCTATGTTTAAGTCTGGAACGTGAGTGGCCTGAAAAAATTATTATACTGAAATGTTCAACACACGTCATGTGTTCATAGGTTTTTATATAAAAGGATTTTCTGGAGACTGTGCTGCACAATTTTATCATCTCCACAAAACAGGGTGGGAAAGGTCCCATAATCCTAAGTATTCACAAGTAGCCTGTGTTTCCTTTTGACTTACAGAGAAAGAGCTTTCAGGTTAAACAATTGTCCATTAGACGACTTCCCAGCTGCTAATTAAGTCATAGGAAACCTAGTGTACAGAGATCCTTTGGCTCTGGTGGGTAGAATATTACTGCTATGGACTAACGGTAATTGTGCCTCCCACCCCCCAAATCCGTACGTTGAAGTCCCAACTCCCAATGTGACTGTGTTTGGAAGTGGAGCCTTTATGGAAGTAATTAAAGTTAAATGAGGCCATAAGAAGAGACATTAGAGAGCTCTCCACCTTGTGAGGGCACAGTAAGAAGATGGTCATCTATAAGGCAGGCAGAGAAACCTCACCAGAAACTCGCCCTGCCAGACCTTGATGTTAACTTCCAGAACCGTAAGACATACATTTCTGTCTTTACGCCCACCCAGTCTGTGGTATTTCATATGGCAGCCAGAGTGACTAATACAACTGCCATTTAAAACAAAAACAGGAGGGATAAACATAGTATTTGAAAAGTGGACTGTTGTTTTTCTCTCCCGTTCATCTCTTACGGCCCTTTACTTAGCCACCTCTTAGATCAGTAAGAGAACAAACTATTGTTGGGAAATTAAAAAACAACACTCACAGACTTATAAAAACAAATTTTCCACCAGCCCAATTCCTTTGTAGACAAATTAAAAAAGAAATGAGAAGCTTTAAATGAAGTTCAATTATTTAAGGACCTGCTGTGTCATGTGAGTTCTATTATCTTCACTCAGATTTGTTTTTGTTCTGCCCTTTGGACCAAGCACATCATCCCCAAAGGCTTCATGAATAGCTATTACTTCCGTGAGAGCTGTTTGGAGTCAGAAGTGCTGAGTGTCTCCAAGATGAGAAATTATGTTTGCATAGCAAAAAACACAAATTTAAGTTAGAAATATGTTGGAAAATGTCATTTCCTTTGCAACCCAAACAAATTAAGAGGAAGAGAAATATCACTTAGTAGAATTCAGAGCTTGTTATGATATTTTGAAAGACTTACAGAAATTTGGCAAAACGTAAAATATTGCTTGGCATTTATGCCCTGGGATGAGTATTTTAGGAGATCAAATTAAACTTGCTGACAGATATATACTGAGAACATGTTAACATATTGTTCTGTTTCTTACTATAATTATTGTCCTATGAACTAAGGAGTTGTCCCACATAACCTATTGGTCCTATATAACCTATTCAAATTACTATGTGTAATGACTGTTAAAAATGATATTTGCTACATATTTTTTAATTAAAAAAAATCTTATTTGTTTTTTACTACATATTTTTTTTATTTTTTATAAATGTTTGTTTACTTTTGAGAGACAGAGCACAAGTGGGGGAGGGGCACAGAGAGAGGGAGACACAGAATCTCAAGCAGGCCCCAGGCTCTGAGCTGTCAGCACAGAGCCCTACACGGGGCTCAAACTCAAAAGCCCTGAGATCATGACCTGAACCGAAGTCAGATAGATGCTTAAATGACTGAGCCACCCAGGCGCCCCTTACTACGTATTTTAAAGCCATGGTTGTATCCCCCTGGGATAGAGCATTCCCAAATGCTTATAAAGCTAAGCATAGAAAACCCAAAATATCAAATTTTAAGATTACCACTGTGCTCTATAGCATCTACTGATTGAAGAGAAAATGGCAGATGCATGGTGGTTAAAATTCAAGGAGGCTATTAAAAAGCTCTAACTGCTTTCTTTCTGTATATGATACATGCATTAAGTGCTGTATATGGTTACCGTGAGCTACTATTCTATTTAGTTTTATATGCCCATTTTGGACCACTGCACTGTGCTAGTCTCTCAATATTTGCTTGTAGTATTGGAGAAATTAACTCACAGCTCAGGGAAAATGGAATACCAAGATGCATGACAGTCTTTGGAGGGTATGTTACAGAGGTAGAGATAGATCATTACTGCTGAGGTGATAGAAGCCTGCCTTTTGAGATGAAAGTTCTTCATTTGAAACTTGTTTTTCAAAATCCTGGCATCTTGAATTCTAATCCTATAGAATACTCTTTTTTTTTCTTTTAATTTTTTAACGCTTACTTATTTTTGAGAGACAGAGAGAGACAGAGCGTGGGCGGGAGAGGGGCAGAGCGAGAGGGAGACACAGAATCCGAAGCAGGCTCCAGGCTCTGAGCTGTCAGCACAGAGCCCGACACAGGGCTTGAACCCACCAACAATGAGATCATGACCTGAGCCGAAGTCAGACGCTTAACTGACTAAGCCACCCAGGTGCCCCGTAATCCTATAGAATACTCTTAAATGAGTACAATTTCTGGAGATTTTCCCCCTATATATTTGCTAAGTAAAATGCGTACAACATCTAGTACAGTACTTGCATAAATGTTATTTCCTTTCTTTCTCCTTCTTAACAGAGGACCAAGGGTAAAGGAAGTTAATACTTTGACCTGCTTTGGCCACAGAGTGGATATTGCTCACCTTTCTAATTTGGTGGTTATAAAGAGAATAGCGAAGGAGGTGGGCTAATGGCAGTGTCTCTGGTCTAGGAGAAACAGCATCTGATTTCAGAATCTTTGAAGAATGTGGTGGTAATTTTGTGCATCAACTTGACTGGGCTAACAGATGCCAGATAGTTGATAAAATATTACTTCTGCTTATGAATGTGAGGATATTTCAGGAAGAGATCAGTATTTGATTCAGTAGACTATGTAGAGACCCGCCTTCATCAATGTAGGTGGGCACCATCTAATCCTTTCAGGACCTGAAGGGAAAAAAAAGGTGAAGGAAGGGTGAATGTTCTCTTTCTCTTCTTGAACTGGAACATCCATCTTTTCCTGCTTTTGGTTCTTGGGCTTTTGGATTCTGGAACTTACACCGGTGACCTCCTGCTTCACAAGCATTTGGCCTTGGACTGAATTACACCACTGGCTTTCCTGGTTGCAGATGGCAGATAATGGGGCTTCTCAGCCTCCACAATTGGTTCGATTGCTCTGGAGAACCTAATACAGAGAATAAAGATGTTGAAATGAAGACAACTTCTAGCATACATCAGGAAATCAATAAATGTTTGTTGAATGGACAAACTGATACGTGTATAAAGATCATAAATGCCAACATAGGTGCAAGTGATGACTGAAGAAGCCAGAAACAGAAGATTGCAAGTGTACTAGTCTGTTCAGTTTGCCATAACAAAATACCACAGACTGAGGGGTTTAACCTATGGAAATTTATTTTCTCACAGTCCTGGAGGCTAGAAGTCCAAGATCAATGTGCTGTCAGGGTTGTTTCTAATGAAGCCTCCCTTCCTGGTTTGCAAATGGCTGCTTTCTCAAGGCAGAGAGATCTCTGATGTCTCTTACTCTTCTTATTAGAGACACCTGTCCTGAGACTTTATTTAGTTTCGGGCTTAGAGGCCCTAACTCCAAGTCACATTAGGAGTTAAGGCTGCAACATATGAGTTTAGGGCAAGGGAGGGGGATAGAATTCATCTCATAACATTGAGGAACGCGGAAATTATAAGAAATGTGAACTATATACTTTCGGGAGCTGTCATCTAGTAAGTACTTTACCTATACATTTTTCACCTTAAGGACTCGTTTTAGAACTGTGCAGTCTATCCTAATCTAGCATTTGCAGAATGGAGATGCAAGGAATTTCAAGTAGTTCAGTGTACTTACAATATGTTCAAACCTTCCAAATGTGAGATGCCAGTATAAATTCTCTTGAGCATGGCCTGCAGATTTTGGGCTAGTCAGATTCCTTCACAATATCCCCCAAACAACAACAATGAAGAAGCCAAAAAACACACTTGACAAAAATAAGTGTTTGGTTCAATAGAACACATGTCATAGTTTATTTGGACTGCACTGGAATGGGGTTGATTGAAAGGAGAACTGAGTGGCAATGAATTTTATACCCCTAGCTATTTAGCTACATTTATCGAACAATAATTAATAGATTATATAATTTAATAATAAATGTTCATTTCAATGTGAGCTACCCAGCAAAATTAGAAGACGTCATATGATGTGTTTGCTATAGCATATATAGTATTATTATACAGTATATATAGTATAATTCTCACTGTAATCTCCACTTTTATTTTTAAATTAATAAAAAACATGGCTGCAAGGGTTTACACTCTATTCTAGCAGATTTACTGGGTCACTTAGCCCTCTTATGACTCACTAAACATATATGGTTGTTTTAAAATAAAAAGATCGGGGCACCTGGGTGGCTCAGTCAATTAAGCCTTTTATTTATTTATTTATTTATTTATTTATTTACTATTTAAAAAAAATTTTTTTTAACATTTATTTATTTTTGAGACAGAGAGAGACAGAGCATGAACAGGGGAGGGGCACAGAGAGAGGGAGACACAGAATCTGAAACAGGCTCCAGGCTCTGAGCTGTCAGCACAGAGCCCGACGCGGGGCTCGAACTCACGGACCGTGAGATCATGACCTGAGCCGAAGTCAGACGCCCAACTGACCAAGCTACCCAGGCGCCCCCAATTAAGCCTTTTAGATAAGGTCATGATCTCACGGTTCCTGAGATCAAGCCCCATGTTGGGATCTGTGCTGACAGTGTGGAGCCTGCTTGGGATTCTCTGTCTCCCTCTCTCTGCCCCTCCCCTGCTTGCGCTCTCTGTCTCTCTCAAAATAAATAAACATTCAAAAAAGTATCTCTACGCATTGCCAAATGTCTTCTGAGGGACAAAAATCACCCACTGAACCGCTGAAATAAGGGGAGACTGGGATGCAACCCAAGAGTTGTCAAATGTCCAAAACCACTACTGTATATTCATCAGAGGAGACGAGCTACAGTCACTGGCCCTGAAGTCAAATTCTTTGTGTTTATATTTTGACTTAAAACTTCCTAATTTGGGCAATGGACTTACCTCTGTGAGCCCGTTTTCTTTTCACCAAACCAACATAACGATAGGAACAATCTCATAAGGTTGTTATGAGCATTCAGTGAGATTTTTAGCACAGTGCCTTCACATAATAAGAGAAGTTTCCACTAATGTTGGCTATTATCATTATCATCTGGCAAAGGTGGAATATTAAGTTGCATCCACTTCTTGACTCACTTTCCAGGCAATGGGATGAGTTTCTTGATCAAATATTTAGTTGTCCTTATTCTGCCCATAGGAAAAAGTCCATTGTCCAAGATTCTTTTTCTTTTTTTTTAACATTTGTTTATTTTTGAGACAGAGAGAGGGAGCATGAACAGGGGAGGGTCAGAGAAAGAGGGAGACACAGAATCTGAAGCAGGCTTCAGGCTCTGAGCTGTCAGCACAGCTCAAACCCATGGACCGCGAGATCATGACCTGAGCCAAAGTCAGGACACTTAACCAACTGAGCCACCCAGGTGCCCCATGTCCAAGATTCTTTATAGACCTATTTAAAGCGCTATTAATGAGGCTTCACTAGTTTCAGAATGTTCTACTTCTAGAGAAGAATTCTGTCCTGACCACGTGGACTGCCTCTGCCATTAAGTATTCAGGCTTCACTGTTAACCAAGCTTGGGGGTTTTCTTTCCCTAAGTATCTTCCTTTCTCCTGCCCTCCCTCCCTTCATCAATGCCTTCCTCTCTTCATCTTCTTCTCTTCCCTCCCTCTCCTCCCCTCCTCCTCCTCCTCTTTTTTCTTCCCTGCTTTCTCTCTCCCCGCACCCCTCTCATATAGTTGCCTACAAATTTCATTTGATGGCAGTGCTTCAGCAGTACATGAAATTAGAAATTGTGACGTCAGGAACTCTGTGTCTGGACCTCTGCTTTGCAGTTCCTGTTTTTTTTTTAGCAACTGATCTTGTGCCGTCTGCATTTCTCTCGTCTCAGCTCCGTGTCTTTGGCTTAAGCCCCTATCTGAGGATAAAGCAATAGGCTGGAGGGGTAAGACAGAACAGAGCTTCCCCTGTGCTCAGAAACCTGCATCTCCTTGGATGCTACTTTTAGGGAAAAGTTAATACCTCTGCCAAGTAGGGAGTTCAGAACAAGAGATGTTTGAGAGTAGCCTGAATAGGACATTCTGTGTTCTTTCTGTTCCAGTCTTAGCTGCCGTGGCATTTCTTCCTTCCTAAACTCTGCAAGCACACATTTTAATATAAAGCAGAACATTCAACTGTTGCGATTCTGTAGGATGCATTAGATATGAGTTTTCGAAATTACAGCTTAATGGTCATGGGCAGAAAACGTATCTCTTTAAAAAAGTTGTTTATACTAGCAGTGGTCTTTCTAGTTCCAGATGGAGAAGCTCATTTTAAAGCTTGTCTCTCACATGTAGAACCTTACTGAGCCCTGGGAAAGGAAGCCATCATTCCAATGTTCTAATATTTTTCTACCATTGAAGGCTGAGTTTAGGCAGGCACATATTTGAGACAAATTGCTTAATGAACTGCTTCACTGGTTTAGAGCAGTTATTTATCCCATCCCGGGATAGAAGTGTATCCCCTATCTCCTAGTCCAACTTGAATAGCCTCTTCTACATTTTTGGCTTATAACTTTATAACTTTTTATTCTCCTCTTTTGGTATAATTTTATTTATTTATTGAAATTATTTATTTGCCAGTGACAAAAACCTAATTCAAGTAATTTCAGCAAAAATAGATGTGTGTGTGCGTACGTGTGTGTGTGTGTGTGTGTGTGTGTATGTGTAATTATTTTGAGAAATGGTTGCTTGGATAGCTACAGGAGGCAGAAAAAAGCTCAGTATATCAGAGGCAGAAATCAGACTTGATTTGTTTATTTCACGAACTTTAATTGAGAAACTACTATGTGCCAAACCGTGAGATCAAAGTGGAACAAAACCAGGTGCTTTCTGATTTCCTAAAGTTTTAAAATCTATTTCAGTGAGATCATCTGTCTAATTCTTATTACAGCTTCTCTATTGATTATTATATTCAGTCTCTCAGATTCCTTTATGTGGTAGTATACACAACCCCTAGCATCTCCTGGTTTATAAGTTTTCAAATTCTTAACTTGAAAGGATGATTTTTCTCTGATGGTTCTATTGAAGAAAATCTTGGATTTTATTCAATCAGTGTAACTGAATCAGTTACATTGGGGTGTAGGAGTGGTATACTATCTATCAGTGGCCAGGTTTGGGTCTGTCTGGATCCACCTCCCGACCAAAGAAAACTCCCATATTTTACTAGGATTGGGAGGGAACAATAGTCTATTTTTATTCTCTGCTGTAGCTCTGGAAGATAACCAGTGCCTCTACTTTCTAAGACTTGATCTCCCACTGAGGCTTAGTTTTTAGCTGTTTCAAATTGTTTCCTAGCTCTCCAAATATTGTTGCTGTTGTGTCCCATTATATTTGTCCTTGGATGTTTATTATTCACTCATTCGTTTGTTCATTTATTAAAAGTAGTTTTCTCTCATTTTACTGCAGACTCAGAGAGAGGATGTGTAAACTATACGCGATCTGTTGAATTTCATGTAGGTATACTCTATATGAAATTTCATTTGACCATTGGTCTTTAGAAGTGCCTGCGACCAGGGGCACCTGGGTGGCTCAGGTTGAGCATCCAACTCTTGATTTCGTACCTGCAACTGGTGCAGTCCCATTCCAAATTTGTGCAATTGCTTTGATGAAACTCCGCTTGAAAAATTACATTTTATCAGTGTGGATCAAAAGCTATATAGTTCATTTTCAGAAAAAAATGGCATAATGACCACATTCAGAGAAAAGACAGTCATTTGCTTTTAAGTTCTTAATTTTCTGAGAAATCTGCTGATTATTTCATGTCATCGTCTCTTTATCATGATATGAATACCTTGACCACTGATTTTAATACCTTCTCTGCTTTGTTTGTGTCCTCAGCTTTGGAGGAGGGAAGTCTTTTCACTGAGAGAACTATCTTGGTTTCCACGATAAAGTATTATATCTTTAGAAAAAATTTTAACGTTTGTTTATTGAGAGAGAGAGAGAGAGAGAGAGAGAAAGAGAGAGAGAGAGAGAGAGAGCGCACGCATGAGCAGGGGAGGGGCAGAGAGAGAGGGAGACACAGATTCTGAAGCAGGCTCCAGGCTCTGGGTTGTCAGTACAGAGCCCGACGCGGGGCTCGAACTCACAGACTGTGAGATCATGACCTGAGCTGATGTCAGACACTGAACAGACTGAGCCACCCAGGTGCCCCAGCATTATATCTTTAATATTGAAGAATGTCTCAAGAATTCGACAGTGCTAACAAAGGGTTTAGTGAGAGGAAGGAGAAGATATTTGTAATTCGTGTTGCTGCACAGCAACCAAAATTCTCATCTATGTGTGTGTTTTTCCCATTGCAAATATTGGCATATGCTGACAAATTGCCTGTGGCTTCTGACTATGATATGGTATATCTAATAAACTATACTAACAAATAATAAAATATTAGATGATATATTTTTTAAACTGTCTAATTCCTTATTCCTGATACTGCTTACTTGGCTTTTCATTATACCTATATCTCAGTGTTTGCATATTTGAATTACCTGTAGGCCTCTTAAGAAATATTGGGGCGCTGGCCCCAACCCAGACTAATTAAATCTGAATTTCTGAGGATGGCGTCTGGACAGCAGGACTATGTTAAGCTCTACAGGTGATTATAGGATGCAGGCAGAGTTGAAAACTACTGATCTCTGTCCTATAGAAACATGCAAATGAATATGTTTTTGCTCTTTTGACGGTGTATCTGGCTTCAATTTCCTGCTGCACTCTTACCTCAGGATCTAAGAGATCCCTGGGTTCTGAATATTAATCATTATTTTATTTAGAGACCTAATGTCAGTGAGTCCTAACATTTAAGCCTATAAAGTCCTGAAATATGAAGGGAATTTAAGAAACCATTGCTGTAGCGCAGCCCTTAAAATCTAAAAGCTGTTGTGGACTTTCTGTGTAATCTACCCAAAAGAGTGCCTGGAGACTTAGTTACTCAAAGCTGACGTATCTTAATTTACTTGAGTTCACATTTAATTACTTGAATATACTTTGTTAATTTACGATGATTCTTTCCTGTCACTGGTGAGTGCTTTGCAATACTATATATCATATCTTATAACTTTTATTTTCCTCTATGTAGAGATACTGGTTTGGGCTCCCCAGATGAGAAACAAATTTTTCCTTATCCAACACATGCCATAGATTACTTGAGAGTATCAGGGTATTAAAAGTGCTATCATGGGGGCACCTCGGTGGCTCTGTTGGTAAAGCGTCCGACTTTGGCTCAGGTCAGGATCTCACGGTTCATGGGTTTGAGCCCTGCGTCAGACTCTGTGCTGACAGCTTGGAGCCTGGAGCCTGCTTCAGATTTTGTGTCTTCCTCTCTCTTTGTCCCTCCCTTGCTTGTGCTCTGTCTCTCCCTCTCAAAAATAAAATAAACATTAAAAAACGTGCTATTGTGGATACTATGAAATCACGAAAAGTTGAAGGTTTTGGAATCTGGATTGCCTTTGGGGAGTATCAAACATTAATAATGGGATGTCAAAAACAAAGGTGAAGATTCCTAAAAGAAGGGCTTTCTTGCTAAAAGTTGTTTTAGGGAATGTTGGTTGGTATGGTGATAGAAGAAACAGAAGCCATTTATAAAATATTCAGTTATTTATTAAAATATTTATTTGTGCCTATTGTGTGGCAGGTGATGTGCTAGACATTTTAAACAGGAAGCAGGTAGAAGGAGATGGTGTACATTAGTTGGAAATATGTATGCATTAATTCATATGTCAAAAACATTTGAATTATGCTTAAGAAGAGATATGGCCCTATGTAATGATATTTCCTTATAAGATGGCAAAAAAAGTCTCCTAGGATTCTTTAAGGCACACTGCTTTCTCTCTTTTTAATGTTACCTAGGTTCCTAAGCCAATACACAAAATGAGCCCAGAGAGGATGGCCCTATTACTTAGTGCTTGACTCCCTGAGACTCCCTCTTCCTTCTAACTTCTGCTTTTAATTCTTGATTTGAAACCTCTATTTACCACTACTTTTAATTGCTCATAAATCCTAAACTTTGCCTTGTTTATTCCCTCATCATTTATCACATTTCTTGGATGATTCAGGCTACTTTGTGTGTGTGTGTGCGCGCATGCGTGTGTGTGTGTGCGCGTGCGTGGACGCGCGCGGGCGTGTTGTGTAGATCCTAAATCCGTGACCCCAAGTGGTATATTCATATGTTATAATCAATTTTGGAATTACTGTGAATTGATTTATCTCTATTTGTCCCCCAATTCTTATCACCCTTAAGCCATTTCCCTAATTTATACAGATTTTGAAGTTCTTTCATAATTTAACCTTGGAAGCATCTTGCTCAGTTTTTACTGATTACTTATGCGTTGAAAACTAATAATAGGAATTTAATTGTTATATAATATTGTTAAACTGTAGATTGATAGTAAAATTATTTATTAAGACAGTAGTTCTGGGCCAGGGTCGCTTTTGTCCTTCAGGGGATATTTGACAATGACTGGAGACATTTTTTGATTGTCATGACAAGGAGGTGCTACTGGCATCTAGTGATCGAGGCCAGGGATGCTGCCACAAACCCCACAATGCTCAGCACAGACCCAATGACCAAGACTCATCCAACCCAAGATATCAATAGTGCTGTGGTTGAGAAAAACCTGTCTTAAAATAATCCTAAGAAAAAGAATATATTGTTGAATTTTTAATGTGTGCTTAAAAGCCATGGTACTATAATTTTTATCTAAGGAAAAGACAATTTAAAAGCATTTATGCTTTGGTCTTCTTTCTTTTACACATTAATGTATTCCTTCTAAAGCTCTAAATTGAGTAGATTAAATGATTTCCCTTCTAAAATGTTCAACTACCTATAACCACGAGTGCTTCCCTTAAGTGCAAGTGCAAGCTGTCTTCTCAGCAAGTTATGCCAGATTCAGTTATTAAGAAAATGAATACCCTGTAGATAAAATATGTTCCCATTTCAAAATAAATTACACATTTAAATGATGCTGCAGCAATTTTCCAAATATATTTCTTCTGTACAAATCAAAATTCGACTTCTGTGTTCACCGTATAGTTTCACTCCTAATACCTAAGTTTGATTTCTAAATGTATAAGGGGATGCAAATGAATGCAAAGACTCATGCTCTCTAGGGGTGCTAAATGTATGAGTTACCTATGTGTATGTCTCTGTGTTTGTGCATATTTTATGCACGTATCACTTCTGACCTTCACTGGTGCCTAACATAGTGCCTTTCAAGGAATGTTGTGATATCGTGAAAGATACTGAGTCATAGCTATCCTTTTTGTAAGGAAAACATTTTATTACTGGGTGTGTGTGTGTGTGTGTGTGTGTGTGTAATGGTAATGTGTAATATGGCTTTAATTTCTGTATACGAAATTAATAAAGGAGAGTGAAACCATCTCTCGTAGAGGATTTCCCTGACTCCCTTATGTTGGAGCATTCTCACAGCACTCCAGGTATGCCACTATTAATCCATTTAGCAGATTATTTCAAAATGTTTGTTTGTATGCTGTCTCCCACAAGTAACTGTCAATTTTTCTTTATACCCAGTTCTGTCACAATGCCTAGCATAAAGTAAAACCTCAGTGTTGTTGGCTTATACAGTGATAGTTTCTAAAACAGAATCTCCACGCTAATGGCAAGCCCTGTTTCTTTTTATTTGTTGTTTTAAGTCAGTCTTATTCCAGAGCTACATAAGCATTTGCATCATTTGAGTTAGAGATGTATATCTTCTATGTTCTAAAAGAATCCCATTTTTGGGGGCACCTGGGTGGTGGTTCAGTCGGTTTAACATCCGACTCTTGATTTCGGCTCAGGTCATGATCTCAGGGTTTGTAAGATCAAGCCCCACATCAGGCTCCCTGCTGACAGCACAGAGCCTGCTTGGCATTTTCTCTCTCTGCCCCTCCCTTGCTCACACATGCGCGCTCTCTCTCTTAAAATAAATAAACTTAAAAAAAAATAAAAGAATCCCATTTTTGTTCCGATAGCCATCCCGAAGCCCATATAACCCAAGTGAAATGGCTACATTTACAGCTGCCTGACTGCGCAATGGTTAGTCTAGCAGGACACTCTTAGAAAACCCATTCTTTTTTTCTAGGGAATGGTTTGAGAATCCATAATTAAACTCCCAAGCACTCAGGCCTTTTTTTTGGGGGGGGGGATTATTAATTCAGGGGATTCAGCATAATCAGCTGGGAAGAAAGGATATTTCTCCGATTGTTGGAAGATAGGATTTTCTTCTCTCCCTCACTATACATGAACAAGGCAGCATGCAGCCACAGGTGCTATAGACAGTCATCTTGCTATCGTGGAGAAAGAGTTTCTAATAATACAATTGACACATAGAAGAAGTGAGAGCTGAGGTAATAGTGCAGAAACAGAGTTGGACCTGTGAATGAGCTCCTCCCGGAGCCTATCCCACTTTTTGACCTTCGTTACATGAGACAGTGTCTTTCTCTATTTTTAAAGCCTGTTCGAGGAGTGCTATTATTTGTAGCCTAAGTGACAGAATGTTAAAAATTCTCAATCTTCTCCTTTTTTTTAATCATTCATATCTGTTGATGCTTTTGCCTGTGATTCAGGCCATAATCACCCCTAACACACTCAGCTATTCTCTCTCCTTCTGTTCACTTATGCTACCTCACAATTTCTCTCCATGTCTTTTTTTCTTAGCTTGAGGGCTACTGACAGTTGTCTTTCGGTTTCAACTTTCCCCAAGTGACTAAGTCCTTTAGAACCTATGAATTCCCTCTCTAAGAGAAATTCCAGGACCAGTTGTTTAGACCTTACAGTTTTCACATGTCCTCGATCTTCCCATTCATCACTGAGGATGCAAAAGATTCTAGGATCCGAAAGGCAATGTAACATAGTAGTTAGGAGCTCAGATTTGTAGTTAGTCTATTTTTTAAATGTTGGCCTCACTACTTAGTGACGTTGGGTGAGTTCTATAACCTTGCGAAACCTCAGTCTCATCATCTGGAACGTGGTAGGCAAACAATGGCCTACAAAATCCAACCCGTCCCCTGCTTTTTTTTTTTTTTATAAATAAAGTTTTACTGGAATACAGTTACACTTATTTGGTTATGTATTGTCTGCTTTTGTACCACACTAGCAGTTGAATAGCTGTGATAGACTCTAAGGCTGGCTAAGCTTAAAATATTTACTGTCCGGCTCTTTACCAAAAATGTTGGCTAACTCCTGATCTAGAAAATTATAGGGCTAATAAAAGCCTCCAGCTCACAGGATTGCTGTGAGGTTTAAATGAAATAATCCACATAAATACTTAGCAGGGCAGCTGGCACGTATAAACATCAGTAGGTATTAGCTGTCGTTGTTGTTAATAATAGTAATGTTCAGGAGAAGGTCAGTGCCTGTAGATCAAAAGTTATTTGAACCAGTAACCTCAGCACTTTTTGCAGTTGAGGGAAACGGCTGCCATGAGGACACATGATGTAATTTCACCAAACAATGTTTATTAGTGGGGTAAAGAAAACAGTATTTCTGAGTCGGTCCCCCAGGTGAGGTATAAATATAATTACAAGGCTGCATGAATATATTTACACCACCCCAGTGAGAGTGTCATACTTTGCATCTTATTTTTCATTCAGAAGAAATAAATGTTATTTTAAAAAATCATAATTCATTGCTGTTGTTAATTCAATAGTAACAATTGTGTAAGGCGCTACATTAGAGGACAGTATATCACTAGTGTTTGGCCAGACAGTGGAACAATTAATAGAATCCCCATTTCCCCTAAGAGGTTTATTTGTCATGTCAAAGTTACTCTGGCCTGGTGTAACACAGATGGTGTTGTGACAGCACAAAATGATGAGTGCCACATTGTTCCTTCTAATGATCTTCTGCTCAATTCATCTTGTTTTGCAGCCTTGGATCTCTGCTACATGAGTGTTTTGAAAATAGGAGGAATCAAGTAGGGAAAGTCGAAGTAGGTGCTGAATCCTTTTTTTTTTGTTTTTCTGATCGGTGTGTGGGTCCAGAAAATATTAAAATATAAATTGGATGAGAGTATGAAAAACACACACACATACCAGTTTTGTCCTATAAATGAAAAATCAACTTTTCCCCAAAAAGTAGAAGGTGTCATAGTGTTATACAAAATTCTAAACGAGTTCGATCATCTCCGTGGCGTAGGGCTGGATATGGTTGATAAAGGAAAAGTGTTCTATGTATTCAACAAAAGATACATGGTTAAGTCGTGATTCTCTTTAGTAACTGTAGGAAAGACATAGAGAATCAATGGAAGGATCAATAAAAATAGTGAAAATGTCGAAAGGAAGGCAGTTCCAATAATGAGTAATACTGAATTAAAAAAACTGACATTATGATAATGTATGGTTAACATCTACATTGATTAAAATTGACGGTGTTGACAGAATAAGAATAAAATAGTTACATTCAAATGTACACTTTTCTGAAGTTCATTGTATGGGTTTCCACTTTTTCACACTAAATGTCTCCTTATTTAGCTGTTGAATTAAATGCCAAGTGGAAGTTTTATTCATCCTGTAAATAAATCTTCCCTGAATAATGAGAAAAGTTTAGGACTATTTTTTCTCAACTAAAGCTCATAAGATCATTCAGCATACTTGTAAACCATCAAGTTTAGATTAATTACAAACTTTAACATTTAAAAAATAATATTTAACAAAACATAAGACTTTTTTTTAAAGAGACTCTTAAATATGGAGAACAAACAGAGGGTTACTGGAGGGGTTGTGAGAGGAGGCTGGGCTCAGTGGGTAAGGGGCATTAAGGAATCTACTTCTGAAATTATTGTTGCCCTGTATGCTGACTTGGATATAAATTAAACAATAAATAAATTAATTAATTAAAGAAAATTTCTGGATCTGTAGCACCCAGCATGTAGCATGATATAAAACAGGTTTTTGATAAACCTTTGATGAACAAATTAAAAAATGTATTTAAAATTGGTAATTATACCAAGTCTGTATTTGTTAGAAAGGTTGTGTGCAACCTTTCACCAAGATAAATATATTTGATAATTTTTAACTGAAACCATACATTAGATTCATCATCCAGTCAGTGTTTACGACCTTTTATCTTGTAACTAAAGTAGAAAATTTTATCTTACGTTACGGGCATTATGCATGGCTCTAATTGTTAGATCATTCTGGATATTCAAATCAAATTTCCTTTTAAGTCAATGAAGCTTTTCCATTCAGAAGCCAAATCCATTAATCCTTGATCTATATTCTTTGTTTACTTTCAACTCTGGAGAGTCTGTTCTGTTGTTGTTTTGGGATGTTTATAAATGTGCCCAATAATGTTTGTAAATCTATTTCTTCAATCAGTGAAAACAAACAAACAAATGCTAGAAAAGTGTGAAACTCACTGATTTCTTGGAACTTGCTTATGGTTTTTGTCTTCAAAAGTCAAATTGCAGTATTTTGATGCCCAAATGATTGCTTTAGGCTCTTTAAACTATTCAGCATATCATTGAGATGTGCCAATAAAACAAGTCATATGTAATCATGTAGATGGTTTTGCCAGGCATTATTGTCATGAAGTAGTATTTTTCATCTCATACCCTATTTTGAATTTGGTGAATGTGTTTTCCCTTGACTGCTATTATACTTCAATAAGGAAAATTAGTCCTATATTTATTGCCAATTTCTTCACATAATATGCTGAAAATCATATGTTCTCAGTAGATGAAATGCGATGATAATACAAGTTTTGACTATTTTTTTCTCTGTGGGTTTGACAATGTCCTGGATTGACATTCAGGTATGACCTTTTTTCCCCCCTTAATTGTCGAGTGGTGCTTTTCCTTGTAAGACACAGAAACACTGCTCTGTTAAAATTAATCCCAGCACCTATTTTCTAGTGTATACTACAAAGGAAAATATTACTCCCTGTAGCACATTTTCTAGTAATAAACCATACAAAGAGACATCAGGCACTTCTCCCTTATACTGCACATAGCAAAAAGCTTATTCACGAGCCCTGCATATACATGGTCTTGCCTACTGCAAAGGGAAATAGTCACATCATGTTTTAAGTAATTGCCTCTTCACATTATATACCATGGTTTTGTGTGTATGACTTTTAGGTTGTGTCTTAAAAGGTAAGTGCTCTCTTCTCTTGGTCTGGGCACAGGTAAACATTATAATAGACTCCTGGAACCCAGTGATGGAATGGTGTGTTGAGAGGGTATACGGCCCCCTTCTAGCTCTGGTTTCTGTGTGACTGAGAAATAAACTTTGATCTTGTTAATCAGTTTTATTTATGCTCTTACAGTTGCTAAGCTGTGCTCTAATTAATATAAACAACAAATCTCCTAACTGGAAAAATGACATCAATAGAAATAACTCTAACTGTATTTATACCCATAATCATTAGAGAAAACTCCTTCATATCACTGATCCTCAGCTTTTTAATCTGTAAAATTTGGATTCTAACACCTTCCTCACATGGTTATTGAGAAATGATATCAAATACATAAAATGCTGTAGCATAGTTTCTAGTGCTGTGAATAAGTACTTAATAAATCTTAACTGATATCTATTGAATTTGGTATTTATGTACCTTGGAACATCACCAAATTATCCACTTATTATTCTTGTAAATAGAGATTATGTTTAATTAAGTTTCAGATAACTTTCTTGTTGTGTAAATCACTTAATGCTGGTATATACATTGGCCTAGTTCTTGACTATCCAAAAGCTGCATTTCCAATCAGCCAACTCATTTCTCAATCAGTGATCATGGGCCACTCAAGTCTTTTAGTTGAGTTCTGGTTTCTTTGTGTTTTATGCATTAAATTAACTAGTGGTTGTAAGCTGCCTGGCATACGGTTAGTACTCAATAACTGGAGATTATTATTGTTTTGATTTTTTTGGCATTTATTATTTACCCCTCAATTTAGTGGTAAGGAAAGAAAGATTCAAGGTGACTTAATCAATGTTTCTTCTCTCTTAGATCCATTTTTCTCCTTGGTGAAAGTAGGGCAAATTAAATTACTTTAAGCAATAAGAGGAATTTGTTGAAAGGATTCTGTGGTGCCTAATGGAGTCAGTGGCAGAGCTAACTACTCAAGTCTTAGGAAGGTTAGAAACTTGAGACAGTCTTAGGACTTGATGGCCAGTAACAAAGACCCAATACCATTAATACTCTGTATCTTCCTTTTTCTAAAAAAAAAAAAAAAAAAAAAAAAGTATATATGTGTGTTTGTGTGTGTATGTATATACACACACACACATATATATATATACATATATATCCACATATACATATATCCACACACATATATATACATATATATCCACATATACATATACACACACATATATATACACATATATCCACACATACATATATCCACACACATATATATACATATATATCCACATATACATATATACACACACATATATATATACATATACACATATACATATATACACACACACATATATATATACATATATATCCACATATGCATATATATACACACACATGTATATATACATATATATGTGTATATATTCCTAGAGTTACCAAATAAGCCATTTTCTCAATATTAAAGAGTGCTTGCATACTTTGGGAAAACTCCAATCATTCAGATATTTAGTTTATACACATAAGTTATATTTTATAATAATTATTATTATATATTAGTGTAGCTTGATGTATTGTAATAGTCTCACTAGTCTTCTTACTTTACTTTATCCTGCTAAATGAATTTGTTGGAGGACAGAATATGAAATGACAATATAAGTCTTACTGTATATAAGTTAGATCCAACATTTACCACAGCACAGAGAACCAGCCACATTACTGTAAAATGTTTAATCATCTACTAATTACAAAAACTGGGTATACTTCTTGGCACCTGCAGATCAAGTTCAGAGTTTTTAAAGCAATTAACTTTATCCGTGTTTCCTTTTTTAAAATATTTTGTCATACTGCTTTAAGAGATGGACTTTGGGGCGGTTTTCTATTAAAGACTTGCTGTAATTAATTACAATAAAAATTAATACGGATTTTAAATTCCTCAGGGTGGGCTTTGATCAACACTTTCATATAAAAGTGTTATTCATCATTTACATTAAAATATGCATAGTGGTTAGGAGCTGGACTCTAGAACTAGATGCCAGAGTTTGAATCTGATTTTGCTGCACACTGGATTTGTGACCATGGGAAAATTACTTAAATTCTTTGAGCCAGTTTCTACCTGCAAATCAGAATGATAAGAATAGCTACCTTGTAGGGTTGTGAGCGTTGAGGTAATCTATGTAAAGTCTATAGAATAGAGATCACTATTATAATCATTATTATTATGGAAGTACAATGTAAAAAATAATTTTCTGAATACAAGACACTTTCAGTATCAAGAAAACTAATTTAATAGTAATTCTTGAATGTGAGGCTTAATATCTGCGATTTTGGAAAAAAATTTGGTCCAGTCTTTCAAATATAGCTCTTTGGATTCTAACCACACATGTTAGAAATTTTCACCATATTTCATATTTCTTTTATGATCCTTTTGCACATTCCTTCTGTTTCTCTTTATGTATCAGTGTAGTATTTTCCACTGGTGGGTTTCTTAGTTCACTAATCCTCACTTCAGCTATGTCTGTCTAATTTGCTACTAAATCAATATTTGAATCCTTAATTTTAGTTATTAGAATTTTGATTTGGTTCTTTTTTATAGACTAAATTTCTACTGATTTTCCTTTTTTTTTAATATGAAATTTATTGTCAAGTTGGCTTCCATACAACACCCAGTGCTCATCCCAAGAGGTGCCCTCCTCAATGCCCATCACCTTATTCTCAGTTTTTAAGAGTCTCTTATGGTTTCGTTCTCTCCCTCTCTAACTTTTTTCTTTTTCTTCCCCTCCCCCCATGTTCTTCTGTTAAGTTTCTCAGGATCCACATAAGAGTGAAAACATATGGTATCTGTCTTTGTATGACTTATTTCACTTAGCCAACTTGTATTTTATTTTCTTGAGTACATTAATAATATGTATTTTAAATTCTATCGTTAATAATTCCAATATATGGATCTTCTGTGGGAATGCTTTATTATCTCTTTTTTCTTTTGTTTTTTAGCATTTTGGTTTTATTGCCAGATATGATGGGTAGCTCTTGTTAAATGGTGGATGTTGTGCTCAATAAATTTTGGTGATATTTAAGGCTCTCAATGATCTTATCTTCCTTCAGAGAAAATGTTGCTTTTGGCATACTATTAGGGAAGATACACATAACCTTATTTCAGGGTTTCTATAGGCAGAACTATTTTTAACTAGCTCCGTATCTACAGTCGTTCAGGAATCCCAACAGAGAGTTTGTGGGGATTTACCAGGTGATCCTCCTGGGTGCTTCCTGAGCCCCAGTATTATTCATCCTCTAGAGAGATGGCCCCACCCCAGCTTAGCTTCTTGGCCACTGCTTTCAGCTCCCCTGCAATTCTGACACAGGCCACAGTTTATGAATCAGCACATGCTTACTGGGGAAAAGAGATGCCAATACTAGTCTTCTGTGCTTCTTTTCCCTCTGGGATTTTGGCCCCTAAATTCTTCTGCTGCGGTAGCTCCTGTCTTCAAATTAATTTTAACGTATCATATTTAGCTTCTCCAAATGTTCTCCGTGGGAAGATTGGTATAAAAATACCAGTCACCACAGCCGTGTGTGGAAAAGCTAGTAATCATTCATTCTTAGGGAATCTGTTTGGCTGTTTTACATCCTGCCAACTCCTCTATCTTTCACTTGCAGGAGATTGTTTTGTTTTGCGCCAAACGTTTCTTCATTACAGGTACACCTAGACTTTTACCTTCATTTTCCTTCCTCTGACCCCTAATTTTAGCCCCTAATTACGTATTTCAGGAAAATCATCTCCAGTTACTGTTTCATACGTCCCCAGTCCAAGTTGTCAGGAGAAAATGTGGTGATAGTATTGAAAATACCCCAGTGAGGGAGGGAAAAATCCAACTGTTAAGTTCTAATATGAAATGAAACATGAAAACAAATGGTCATTACCATCAAATAAAGTCTCTTTAAAATTTTATAATGTTTCTGGGATGCCTGGGTGGCTCAGTTGGTTAAGCATCTGACTTTGGCTCAGGTCATGATCTCGCCTTTTGTGAGTTCCAGCCCCGCATTGGGCTCTGTGCTGACAGCTGGGAGTCTGGAGCCTGCTTTGGATTCTGTGTCTCCCTCTCTCTCTGCTCCTCCCCTGCTCGTGTTCCCCCCACTCAAAAATAAACATTCAAAATAAAAAAAAGTTTAAAAAATTGAAAAAAATTATATAATGTTCCCAATCTGAATATCTACAAATCAAACTATCCTCCCTTCTGAAGTTTAACTGCCTGTTTTTTAAACAGAAGCATTCAGTAGAAAAAGAGGTAGAATTATAGGAGCAAATATTTATTGAATAAAATATTGTTATGGGACCACAATGTTATTACATTTCTCTCTATTCCTTCCAGTCCCAGTTATTTGGCACATACTTTTAACCCTATTAGGATAATCTCTCACTTCCTTTTTGAAGCTTTTCTCTTTCAAGTTGTCCAAACAAACAAAAGAAATCAGTGCTGTTTTCAAAAATTAGGTGGCCCTTTGAATCTAACATGGTTGAAAACTTAAACTTTATAGATAAACACAACCTTGTCTATTCTATGTTTTAAAAACAAAAACAAAACAAAACAAAACAAAAACTCCTTGAGGCTCAAATCACTGCACAGGCCCAAATAGTTACAGCCTGTTGGGTTCTGAACTATAAAGCATTGTTACTTTAAACCCTTACACTAACGCATTGTTCCCGAACACTGACCGCTTTACCAAGGGGATGCAATTGACCCTTATCTATCAACTGCTTAGCTTCGGTGTTGAGCCTGAGTCCCTGGTCCTGACTTCCCCTTTCTTCTATTATGGGTACATTTGGAGCCTGTGTTTCTTTTTTCCTATTAGCAGTCTTCTCTTGAGACCATCTCAATCCATCAGAGCTAATATTAAATTGGAAATTAGTGTCAAAGATGTGATTCCTTTTCCCAAAGTCACCTTGACCCCTATAAAAACCTCCCTTAAGAACCAAATCTGAATCAAAATGTTTGCAAGAGGCAGATTTTGTCAGGCCACACAGGGTCTTGTTTTACACTTCCCTGGAGAAATAGCTTCTTGTGTAATTGACTGCTTAATATAGAGGCTAATTAGGAGTTTAAGAGTCAAAAAGATCTTCTCAAAGATGATTTTGTGTTCATCTTTTTTTACAACTAATTTAGGAACTTTTTTTTTTGTTGTTGTTCAAAAAGTATTTTTTAGTTTGACCTGACCTGGAATATTTTAAGATATTTCATTGTAGAAGAAGAGATGGCTTGTGCACAAAAACTCTATAAGCCAGTATGGGACAAGTATTCTATTAAGTGATAAAAACAAATACATGCTGGAAATTTAGAGAACGAAGTGGCTACTCACTATAATTTCTTAAAAAAAAACAGCAAAAGGCAATAATTGTGAGACTTCATTTGGGAATTAGGGTCTTATGAGTCAGTTTGGAAATGTAATCATTGTGTATGCAGAATAAATACATTCATGCATCCAAATCACTGATGTATAAATAGACTTGGTTCCCCATTCCTCATAAACTGCTTGTGTTTCTGCTACTTTTTTTTGTCCTTTTCATGTTTTGCTTCGGAAAATGTTTAAAGTAGGGTCAATAAAAGAGAATTTGGCACTACGAAGAAGGCAAAAAGACTTCCGATAAATGAATTGCTTTATTTTGTGGGAGTAACATTGTAGGGTAATAAAGGTTGTGTGTAAATTTTACTTAATTTAGACACAAGCATCCAAGAATTCACGTGGGGTGTACCTGCTTCTTGCTGGGAATCAGAGCCAGCTGTAATATACCACATATATTCCTGCCTGTGTTTTTTTATTCTTCCATTCTTTTCTCTCATGTGTTAATGAATGTAGTTTCTGATGTAGGATGGCTATTTATCTTGGATTTCATTTATTTCTCAGTGTCTTAGTTCTTATTATGGGGAACATCATTGGAAAGATATCATACTTTCATAGATGACTAATCTGTGATTAAGATAGATCACCCATTGCTTCATGAGTAACATCTGGCATCAAAGATAATTCCATTGACTTGAAATCTCATAAAATGTAACATCATTAGATTGAAGAAAAGACTGTCATTCTCTCTGGTTATAATGAACAATTCCTACCAGAAAGTCACAGAAAGGTGGTTTCTAATTTTCCCCAAAGAACTATAAAGTGGCAAACACATTTTCTGGAGCTATCCTAGAAGTTTGCTTCCCTATGACAGAAGATCCTTGAACAATTAAGAGAAAGTTATAATTCTGAGGCATATCACGCTTCTTATTTGCTAACACTTGTTTTGCTCATCTATAACCACAGATTCTACCAGAGGAGACCATTGATTTCTAATGAAAAATATGTTTCCGTAGCCAATATGGCCCATAAACATTATCACTTTCCCTTCAGATAATAAATTTAGCTGAAAAACAGATCGTATGCAGAATTACATCATTGATAGCATTTGAGTTAATGAGAAAGCTTTACTGTTTTCTGGGAATAAATCAAGAATTCATTGTTTTTTTTTTTTTCCTTCCAATATGTAATGATGTCAAGTCAATGCTGGGAACTCTCCTGAGTTCGTCTTAGGTAATTGTTTTAACAACAACAACAACAACAACAACAATAACAACAAAACCAGGTTGAGATAAAAGGAGTATTTTCTTTAAAGAAACTTTTTTTGATCCAGAGATTTTAATTCATAAATTAAATGCTTTCAATAGCTTAATTTATGTCAATACTGATTGCTTTATTGTGTTTGAAAAGTTTTTCTCATACTGTCTTTCCTATGGCAAGATGAAAAAATTCTGCTCATACGTTCTCTATGAAAATAATATCATTTTAGAGAAATTAAAAATAATATTTACTTAAGATGGAAAGGCTGGTATGAGTTGATGATTAACATACTTTCCTCATTTAAAGTATGTAAGTTTATAAGAGGCTAGTAAGTTGAAAAATCTGTAAATGATATACAGTACTAACACACACATAACTTTTGAAAGCATCTTCTATCTTTATCTAATCTGTGTTTAGCTATTGATTTATCCTTCTTTAAAGAACAGCTGAGTGTCAGAAAGGAGGAGGCAGCTGAATTCATGGTACATGGAAAGTTGTTTTTGTGGATACTAGTTTTAATTCTGATTATATTATCACCAGAAATTTTCTCTCTCTATATTTTTTTAATTTTTTAATGTTTATTTATTTTTGAGACAGAGACAGAGACAGAGCACAAGTGGTGGTGGGGCGGGGGGAAGGGCAGAGAGAGAGACACAGAATCCGAAGCAGGCTTCAGGCTCTGAGCTGTCAGCACAGAGCCTGATCCGGGACTGAAACCCACGAACTGGGAGATCATGACCTGAGCTGAAGTTGAACACTTAACCGACTGAGCCACCCAGGCCTCCCTGTACTTAAAAGACCATGCTTTTTCCATTATATCACTACAGCAATAAAACTGTTCAATTACTAAAGTCTTAGAGAAGTCTCCTTCTTATGGATATAAACATCAGCTGTCAATAATAGACCTGAGATTACCCTTCACTTAAATAGGTTTTTAATGTAAGGAAAAACTTTCTGGAGTTAAAGTATTTCTGTTAAATAGGAGAAGCGAACCCATTTAAAAGTAAGAAGAGGGTTGCCAACAACCTGTTATGTCAGAAGCTGAAGGGTTTGATATTTTACTCTTCTTGCAAATTACTGAGTTAGTCTGCTACAGTTTGCGAGCGCGAGCGCTCGCGCTCACGGGCGCGCGCGCGCGCACACACACACACACACACACACACACACACACACATACACACACAAGAACAAACATTCTCTGGGTCAGAGAAACCATTTTTTTGCTTATAGCAAAAAGTAGTAGCCACAGCAGTAACTTACACCAGGTTCTCATGTTCCATTTCCCACAGGGCGAGATGATAAGTTCCAGATAGTTATCTGCATGTGCAGGGTTGCACCACATGAGAAGAACCCCAAACTAAGGAGGCTCTGAGCTTTCATAGGTGTAGATGCTGACGTCCCCATTCTCTATTCTGGAGAGAGATTCCTCATTAACCTGGAATGTAAAAAAATCTCCTTCAGGTTAGCAAAGGAAGACGTCAAAATTTATAGCTTTGGAATATAAACAAGTATCTACAGGAAGGAAAGAAAAGTCCTTTATCTTTTTTCAATAAATATTTATTTTTCGGGGGAGACCACAAGCAAGGGAGGGGCAGAGAGAGGGGGGCAGAGGATCCGAAGTGGGCTCTGCACTGACAGGCTGACAGCAGTGAGCCTGATGTGGGGCTTGAACTCACGAGCCACGAGATCATGACCTGAGCTGAAGTCGGACGCTCAACTGTCTGAGCCACCCAGGTGCCCCGAAAAGTCCTTTATCTTTACTATCCTGGAATGTCCCTAAAACTGTCTAGTGTAATACACAAGCACTAGCTCCCATATTCAAGTATGCCCTTTACTCAAAGATTCAGAGTATGCAGGAATTCAAGAAGTTTATGGGAACTTGTCTCTCAACAAAGACTTGACACCAGTATTCCTCTTGTTTTGACAGACCATGGCTACAACCTCGAGTTGGAATTCTAGCTTATTTACTTGGTGACCTGTTCTCTATTTTGGTGAGTTTCTTAGTCCTAAAAAAACAGAACACGAGACAACAGCTTAAGGACAAGTTGTCTATTTGAAAGTGCAATGTTAAGCAGCAAGAATGAGACATAGCGAACGAAACAGGAAGTGGGGAGAGGCAATATAAGGTTATATGTTGAAGTGCCTTCTTGTAGCCTTGCGGAAGATGTTCCGTGAGATGGTTGACGTTTTGTCTCTGTAGCTCATGGTGAAATGGTAGCTGGTATGGGATGGTATTACATCTCAATGTTTGAATCTACTGCTGACTCTCTTCCTTCTTTTCCTCACCCTCACCTCCCCTGCTTGCTTACATGGCCCCACATAAAGCATTTTCCCCTTAATCTTTGCTACAGGCTCTGCTCTCTGGAGGACTTAGGGCGAAACAAAGTGCTTTGTGATTTAGCATAGACGTTCATAGACATCACCTTACACACGTCATTTGAAAATTAAGATTTTCTAAAATCAAAGTGATACTGTGAATACAAATTATTGTGTTGTTTTACAGTGCTTATGTGGACAAATAGCAATCTCTTGCTGTGCTGTCTCTCCAACTTTGTAAATTCAATCCCCAGAGGTAGAATTTTTTAATTCTTGAGCAATAACTTTTATTATTGACTTCAATAGCTCTTTAATATGTGTATGCAGTTTTAGAAAATACCCACTTTAGGAAGTATCTATTTACTACTTCTTAAGATGTTGAGATGCTATCATTTTACAGTGAGCAATCTTATCACTTCTGCTCATCCCATTTACCTATTCATTTTCCTTTGATTGATAATTGTGTAATTTTTCAATTTACTTCACCTTGTATATACCTATGATCAAATGTTTTCCCAAATTTTCCAATACAATCTAGTAAATACCACTTATCAGATTTCTAAGCACCCCAACTTATTAAATAATCTATCAGTTCCATTTCACTTTCTTGGAAAACCTCCTCTGCCATACCTCTACCCATCTGCTCCAATCTGTAGAACTAATGCACAAATGTCATCCTGTTTTTTTTTTTTTCCTGAATTTCCTCCCTCTGTTAAATATCCCATTTCTTGAATCTTATTTCTTCCTATTTCTTGGCTTATCCCTTCATTTGGTTGGAAACATTCTTTCACTTTCTGGAAAGAAGGTTAATATTTGGAGGCTTTCTGAATTAGGCCACATCACAGGGCTTATATCTAGGTTTAAGACTGGAGGGAAAGATTACTTGGATTTGGCTCAAATTACTTTTTCTCTGATTTATACCAAAGCAGTGAACAATATTGCAAAAATAGATGAGGCATAAATGAGAGTATGTTTGTAGACCAAACTGGGCTCACACCTCCATGGTCAATGCACCCTGCACGGAATGGACAAACCTCAAGATCATAAATACTATGAATTGGATGCTTGCTGCTTTTGATTCCATTAACTTGGTAGGAAGGATTCTATCAGTATTCAAGGGGCTGCTTAAGGCTTTCTCGTTTTATATAATTACTAGGGCATTTGGCCGTGGTTAAACACTATTTGTTTATGTTAAAACACTGTTTGTTTATGTTAAACACTATTTGTTATGTTATTTTCCCTGTATGGTTTGATGATTTAGCTGGATGGAATATTCTAGATCAAAAACCATTTTTCCTTTCACTTTTGGATGCTTGTTCTCATCATCTTTTAGCATCCAATATTATTCTTCAGTAATCCGGTGCCATTTTTACTTTTCTTCATGTCATTGTGGCATTTTTTTTCTTTTCCCTGTCTCTCAAAACATCTTGATCGTCTCTGTAACTCACTGAATTACATCGCTTGTCAACCTTCTCTGACTCCTCAGCCACCTCCCCTGCATCGGTAGCAATTGCATGGCTAGCAGGGAAGAGAACTTTCTGCTAAGGTAGCTACGTATTGTTGTTCTTGTCTCACTTCAGGCACTTTTCATTGTTCAACAAAGTGTTTCTAGTTCTCCCTTTCTCCCATTGTTTCATATCATCAGGACTGTACATTTGCCAGGCAGGTCTATATTCCAATTGATTAAAAGAACATTTCTTATAGGTTTGATAATGAAGTCCAGAAATGACTAGAGTGAAGGGTTTAAGAATGATGAAGGTGAGTTATAGGGGTGCCTGGGTGGCTCAGTCAGCTGGGCGTCTGACTCTTGGTTTCAGCTCAAGTCATGATCTCACGGTTTGTGAGTTTGAGGCCCACATTGGCCCAAGCTGACAGTGCAGAGCCTGCTCTGATTCTGTCTCTCTCTCTCTCTCCCTCTCTCTGCCTCTCTTCTCCTTGTGCACTCATGCACACGTTCTCTCTCTCACTCTCAAGATAAATAAATTTAAAAGAAATCTTAAAATAAGAATGTTGAAGGTGAGTTGTAAATGGGCTGGTAGTGAGAGCAGTGAGCCTGTTGAACACAAAACTAATGCCAAGTAAAAATGAGAATCATGGTTTAAAAAACTGAATACAGATTTATAATCATTGAAAATGTGGAAAAAATAAATAAGAATCAATAGATGGTAAGAAGGAAGTTTAGGAATTCCAATCTATCTGCTTTCTGTACTAGGGAATAATAAATGGATAATACCTCAGTGTAATAACTAAAGAAATAATAGTTTGAGTATATTTCTTAAAATTACAAATGTTATCCCCCCTCTGGGACAGGAAATATATCAAGTTATTAGTGTTTATCTCTTTTTTAAAGAAAGAAGTATTCATTTTTTGTCATATCTGGTACTATAACTTCTTTGAGCAAGGACTCTAGGTTCATGAGGAGAAAAATTCCAGTTGAGAAGGTGACTATGAAGTTGCTAAGCATCATTTAATATAGGTTTGATATAGACAGAGGAATATGAATTTCATGAAGTTTTACTGTGTATTAATTTTCTCTAAGAGACCATTTTAATTGCTTTTAAACCGTTCTTAGTTTTTTTTTTTTTTTAATTGGTATTTCCTGGAATGAAACTTTATGCTATGATTAGGGTACAAGGTAATTTAACTCCTTGTGGTGTACATTTGCAAATATCAGCCGACATATTTTGTAAGATTACACTTAGCATTTTACATAAATTCTGTATTTGGAAAGATAGCGAAGGGGAAAGTGAAATGGCTGACCCTCTTCAGTTGAAAAGATAAAATACAAATTATAACCTGAAACCAGCTAACTTTCATTCTTCCTTAGTTTTTCTGCCAGCCACTCATAGGCCTTACTAACTGCAACTCATCCCTGCTATAAATACAGGTCTAGTTATGTTCTGTATAATCATCGTGTGGAATTCATAACATCTCAGAGTTGTAAGATACCTAGAAGGTTAAATGACTTGCCTACATTCCCTCAGGTAGTTAATAACAGAGCAAGATTTAGAATTCAGGTGTTGGACTGAATTTCTTTGCACAATAGTGTACTGTCTCCGAAAGCTATGATTCTTAAATTTTGATGTACGATATGCACTAGGGAATCACTTGACAGTCTCTCAGATCTGGGTCAGACTCAGGAATCTGTCATAAGTAGTCCTCCAGTTGTTATAATTCACACTTGGGTATACATCATGTTAAGGTTGTTTCTATGAAAGCAGCCCAGTGGTCACTTGTCTTACAGAATAGTTATATCAAATTGCTTTCAGGCCTGATTAATAATAGTGGAGTAGTTTTTGTTCTCGTCCTTACAGAAAGAAGTCGGAAGAAATCTGACCTCCTTGTGCTTGAAAACAACTGGTTATTATCAAAATAAGTCTACAAGTTGATGATTTCACATCAGGATTACCTTGGGTTAACCTCTTTGCCACCCATGCATATCATTAGTAGTCATTATTTAAATTTCAGTCCTGGGAACCAATCTCAGGTTTCTTTCTTATAGACAGTCAAAATGTGTAGGCAAATGGAATTTCTGTATACCCCATCTGCAGCATTATTTCATGTTTTTCCTCATCTGCACTATAAAACTTTATGAACCTGGGCTGTAATACAACAATGTAGTTCACAGTCCATTGGTGTTGCTGAAATCAGTCTTCTGAGACGCTGGTATGGACATGATTTTGCAGGTAATAGGCTGTTTCAGTTCTGCTTGAGCTTTCATTGCTGTCTCCACCCCAGCAACAGCTGTGTTTTACTGTTGTCATTTGGAATACGTAAATAAAGGTGAGAACACTGATATTCCTTTTAATTTTCTTTCCCAATAAATAATTAGGGTAAGAATAAAAGCGTGTAGTTGCTTTGAATGAAAGATGCTATAAAAATGTGATAATTTACCATATTTTCATAAATTACAAATACAGTTATAAGCAGAACATTCTCCATGATGGTTCTTAATCATATTATAAAAGTGCTCTGTCAAATTTTAATAGGCTTTACTTTTGGCTAATTTTTTTAATGAAAGAGGCATATGTCTCATCAGTAACAAAATGGGAAATAAAACAATACAAAAAGTCATTTCGCTGGGGAGAAGATACAGAATTTTCTAGGTCAGAGGTTGACAACTATGACCTATATGCTAAATCCTGTCCACTGCATGTTTTTGTAAAGAAAATGTTGTTGGGACACATATACTACCATTAGTTTATGTATTGTCTGTGACTGCACATAAGCTATAAGCATATGAGTGAGTAGTTGTAACAGATACTATATGGTCTAAAATATTTACTATTTGACCCTTTTTACAAATCATTTGCTGACCTATCGTTCTGACCCAATGATTTGCAGACTTCACCAAATTCTTGGAGATATTTTGAAAAAATACAGAAGTAGACCCCACATTTAAAGCTTTCAATTCAGCTGGTCTGGCAAGGGGCTTAGAATTTCCTGCATAATTTGAAACTGTAGCAAGGATTGAGAAAATCTATCTGACCTCTACAATAAGTTTACACTCCTCACAAAGTATGTTATGTGGTGTTCTCAGACTCAGGTTTATCAGATAAGTCATGGTCTCAGATTAAAATAATTCCAAGATTACTTTCTTCTTATTTGGTTGATCAAATATATGCTTCACTAGTGACCTGACATGACTTGAGATGATCCTGGAAAAGTTGAGTGCTATGCAAAGTATATTTGTTGTGGTCCAGAGGAAGGAAAAATTACTTCATGTTTAGGTGTCAGGGAAGACACCTATGTTTTGAACTGTGAGAAGATGCTTCAAATATGGGTAGAATCCAATGCTTCAGATAGCGTCACTATAAAGATTACCTTGTTAAAATTATTTTTGTCCTTCTCTTAATCTTTGACCTAAAGTCCCAGAATCAGAGTTGATCCACCTTAGTTTGCCTTAGCTCAGTTTGATTTGACAAAATGTATTGGCCAGGAACTATCGAATATTGAACATATACCACAATAGGCATTACCTTGCTTTATTGGAAATTCTAAGCTGGGATCTTTTGAAAGATTGATAAGGAGTAGGGTAGGGTGGAGAGGAGCTAGTCAAAGGGAGAAGGATGAGAAGGATAAATCAGACAATTGCAATAATCTTGGAATGATTATCACAGAGTAATAATGGTAGACATGAATTTGAAGAGTAATTAGGATTATGATTTTTTTAAGTTTATTTATTTGTTTTGAGAGAGAGAGAGAGAGAGAGCGAGAGCATGCAGGCCAGCAGGGGAGGGGCAGAGAGAGGGAGAGAGAATCCCAAGCCCAACGTGGGGCTCAATCTCACAAACCTTGAGATCATGATCTGAGCCAAAACCAAGAGTTAGATGCTTAACTGACCAGGCTACCCAGGCACCCCTTAAGGGCCTTTTTAATGCCATATTGAGGAGTCTAGACTTTCCACAAGACCATAGGAAACCCTAAAAGAGTTTTGAGCTGAATCAGAAAGCAAAAATATCATGCTGCTGATATATGGGGAAAATGTGCAAGAAAGAGCAATCTTGAGATAGGAAATCCAGCCTAGTGTCTTTTGGGGCCACAGAGACCGGTCCTATGAAACAGGGCAGTGACAATAGTGAAAGAGATAAAGAGATGAGTATCAAAGTTAATGCAGAGGTATGAAAGATACAGGATTTGGAGATTCCTTATATGTTGTTTGTAGAGAAGGAGAAGAAGGAATCTGGGAAGACAGAAGATGTGGCTCCATCTTTGTTCAAGAAAGAGCATTTGTAGTCCTTGATATCGATGGATAGAATTTACTACTTCAGTTTTAGATTTCTCTTGCTTACACTTCTGTTACTGAAATAACTACAAAAAAAAAAAATTACTGGCTTTACTGAGACCACCAAGGCAAAGTCAGTTTGCTTCATGATGCTTGAGGAGAAGGGTTGATTTTGAGGATTTCATTTTGTAAATGGCTGGGGGCCACACTGAAATGAACTGTGACACATTCATGACTATATTAATATTGCAAAATATAAAAGGCAAAGATATTTGCATACCTCTGTCAGCTTTGGACAAGAAACCCCTTCACCTTAAAGCTCCATTCATCCTTCCAAATGATCCCACTTAATGTATGACTCATATTCATTCAGCTGCTGTACTTGGAACATTTAAAGGATCCATGGGCCATTTACTTCTTTTAGAGATTGTTAGCAATGCTATCTTGGGGATTTATGCTTCCTTTACCATGTTTCGTGAACTGTGAGGTAGGTCTTACTATTCATTTATCCTAGTCCTGCAAGAGCCAGAGCAAGAATAAGAGAAAAATAGTGAGGGAGGAAATGTTTGTTTTTATTGTTTATACATTGTGCATTGGCAAAACAGTATTCCGCATTCAAATGATAAATATTCAGCAAGGTATATATTAGTTATAGAATAACCCAGTGAAAAGAATAAGTTTTATATACATTCATATTGATTCCAGGTTAGTCATGCATCATCTTTATTGAGAGCAACACATGGCTTGCTATGAAAGCAACGTTTTCTTGCATTCCCTTGCTAACTTCACTTTGACTTCATGCTTTATAAAGTTTTCCCTTTCACTTTAATAACCAAATATTAAATGCAAGTAGGTGTAAGGACCAAAACTGGATAATTGATGAAATTAACTATCCTATTTTAAAAATGTGACTTCTTTCCTACCTTCCTACTTTGCTGTTCTTTCCTACTAGACTATAAAGCACTCTGCAATATCACGAATGACTTCCTTTCCATGTGTTAATTTCTTGCCTAGTTTCCAATCATAGTAGATATTTGATCTGCATTGAAAACTTTCATTGAATTCCCTTTTCCACCCACTCTCACATTAAACTCTTAAAGACTCTCTCTGTTTTTTTTTTTTCATAATTATCTTACAACCATGAACCCTTTTCCTTTCTCTTTCTCTATCCAATGACACTTCTTTCACTTCCCTGTATCTGAAGCTCTTGCAGTTAGCATTTTTTTTTGTATATTTTGATCTACTTGAGTCCAAAGTGTTGCTACCTTGAACCCACCTGTCCTTGGCATTTCCAAAAGTAGAAAGAATTCCATGATTTTGTACATACTTATAGATAGTAGGGATACTTTTATTTATACGGAATGTGGGTAGAATTCTCTCATCAATATTTCTTTATTGTGTCACTATAGGCAGATATAAAAAAGAAATAGCTCTATCCTAAGAAGGTGTTTTGGAAAAAATCCAGAGAGTTTCTTCTTTAGAGAATCATTACATGGCAAACATGATGGGATTAACTATAGACAGAGTAACAGGTATTCAGGAAAAAAAGAATTCTAGAGGCTGGATTTACTGGATGTTTAATATCAAAGATAAGGCTTGAGCTGGGAAATGAAAGATGAGTAAAACTGGAACAGGCAGAGGAAAGCGTAAGGAAGAGGTAGTGAGATGGCGAGGAAAGACAATAGCTACTTCAAATTGAAAAACTGGACTTAACAAACAGATATGCTAGCCTCAGGTGATGGAAGAAACCACACCTAGTGAAGTCTTGCTTATGTTCTTCTCATTTGTCTTTCTCGACCTGGGTATGGGTTTGACCCTCACCTCTCCGTATCTGATCTTGATTTGATAAACGAGAGCTATAGTTCCTGTGTTTCTGATTTTAATTTCTATTCGTTTTGCTTCCTTCACCCAAGATCCCAGACTTAGTGCAAAACCAGACTCAGTTTTTGTTTTGTTTCTCTCCTTGATTCAACTTGGTGCTTTTGATTACTTTACGAACCTACACCATGCTCTGTTCTTTAATGGTGTAACGGAAGACGTAAGATAAAAACCATAATTTATTTTGAGCTACTAAAGGGCTTTCACACTTGGCTATTTATTTTCTCAGAATATAATGAGAATATGGCCTCTCTCTAGTCTGCTTTTAGTCCTGTTTCTTTTGAAAAGAAAGATAGTAAGAAACCACTTACACTATGTTTCAAGGCTTCTAGAACTTTTAGTTCTCATAGGACAGAAAAAAAAATAGAATCATCTTGCAAATGCGAGCTTTAATAATTAGTTAGTTCATAAATATGTGTCATACATGGTTCTAGATTATGGTCATATAGAAATAAACGTACTCTCTCAGGAAGCTTTCATATTAGTGTCAGGAAGAAGAAAATAACGCACCAAAATAATTGAATAATGTCATATGCTTAGAGTTTGGATGGGTAGGGAGAGGGTGCTACTTTAGCTAAGATGTTCAATAAACGTATCTTTGAGGAAGTGATATTGAAGATGGGATGTTGCATTTATGTTGAGACGGGACAAACAAAAAGTGTGATAAATGCAAAGACTCTTAAGTAAGAATGAGCTCGATGTACTCAAAGGAGAGAAAAAAGACTGGCACGCATACTTTGAATACAGTGGGGTGAAGATAAAACTAAAAAATGCCTTAGTTCATAATTTAGGTTGCAACCCAATTGGGTATTTTGTCAATGTACCAGATTTGGTTCAGTTTTTTTTTTTTTTTTTCAACGTTTATTTATTTTTGGGACAGAGAGAGACAGAGCATGAACGGGGGAGGGGCAGAGAGAGAGGGAGACACAGAATCGGAAACAGGCTCCAGGCTCCAAGCCATCAGCCCAGAGCCCGACGCGGGGCTCGAACTCACGGACCGCGAGATCGTGACCTGGCTGAAGTCGGACTGCGTCACCCAGGCGCCCCAAGATTTGGTTCAGGTTTTATGACATGTTTTGATGTATGGTGGCCCTCCAACTTAATTTTTTGCTTACCTGTATGAGTTAACTGAAGTCAGATATTTTGAAAGACTGAATCAATTCCTAATCCTGTGGCAGGATTTTGACTTACAGCAAATTCATCACTTATCAAAAACCATAGTAATTTTTTCTTCCTTTTTAATATTTAAAAAGTGATAAAACTTCTCTTCCTTATTACATTTTCCAGCAGGCTTAAAGTTTATGATGTTATATGTAGGTAATGCTGAATGAAGGAAATGCTAATAAAATTTAACCAAGGGTTCATTTTATATGAATACAAAATGGATGTGAATTTGGCTTCTTTCCGCATGGTTTGACGACTTGTAGCTTTTATATGTGAGTGTGAATCCTAGAAATTTTCCTTATTAGCTCTGTCAACTTAGACAAGTTAATAAATCTTCTGGTCTTGATTCCCCTCATCTGTAAAATGGAAGATCACTTTATGAGGGTTTGATGAAGATTAAATAAGAAGGTGAGGTGTATGGAAGCATCTTACTCAATGCTTAACCCATACCACATTGTACAGTAAATGCTTGAGTTTGCAGAGGTGAATGTGGGTTAGTACACACCTCCTCATCTTTCTTTAATTTTTTTTTTCCTCCTGAAGTTCAAAGGCTCATTTGTCCACAGAAGTAGTTATGCTCTGAATCACATGGTGTTGAACACTATCGAATAAGTATGGGTATTTGTATCAGAAAACTGGGGGCAAACCTCTTCCTAAGGTGACGATTAAATTATAGGTTTGATGGCCCATTCCTATTATTTTATAGTGGTTTCGTCAGCCCTTCTCTAGAAGGAGCTTAATAGGAAGGCTTAACTTTTTCCAGGGCACCTAAAGGATTTCTTTCTGCTCTGCATTTTCATTTGCAAGCAGCTTCTGAAATGCTCTTTTACTTTGGCCTATCTAAAAGAAGCACTTTAGGCCTCAGTTGTGGAATTCTCAGCTGACTTTTCATGATCTTGCCTGTTCTGTGTTTCAGAGTCTCCATTTACCATCCATTTTTACTCTCCTGCAGATTCTGTGAATTTGACTATGCAGAACCTGACCGATTTCTTAAGCTGGTCCTTGACTGGATGACTCTCTAGATTTGTTTTGTCTGGACAGGGCCAGCACTCTGGGACCTTTGCTCCTCCTGAGACTTCCACTCTGTTGGTTGTTTTCAATTACTTTTTGACTTTTGGATGTACTGAGGTGCATCCTTTTCTGCTCTCAGAATAACTAGGAAAAGCCCTTGAAATCAAGAGGCAACTGGGAAAGATTTGATCATCATGATGTAATCCCCCCAAATCATAAAATGATACCGTTTTAAAGCATTTATTTTCAATTCTCCTTACTAGGTAGATCTCCAATTTGAGATAATTAATTTCAAGTATGCTAAATTGTTTTTGGCCAAAGATTTTTTTTTTATTCTTTCTCTGCATTTCTGGTGTTCAAGGCAAACAAAGAAAAGTGTGGGAAATGTTTTGACTCCTATCAACATCATCAAAGTATTTATTAAACACTCGATCTTGAATGGTGTCTTGGTTGTTTCAACAAGTTAAATGTAAGCTCTCTCAGCCTTTTTATTTTTTTTATTTATTTTTTTTTTAATTTTTTTTTTCAACGTTTATTTATTTTTGGGACAGAGAGAGACAGAGCATGAACGGGGGAGGGGCAGAGAGAGAGGGAGACACAGAATCGGAAACAGGCTCCAGGCTCTGAGCCATCAGCCCAGAGCCCGACGCGGGGCTCGAACTCACGGACCGCGAGATCGTGACCTGGCTGAAGTTGGACGCCCAACCGACTGCGCCACCCAGGCGCCCCTCTCTCAGCCTTTTTAATATTTATAACTGGAGCAAAATTCATGCCATCTTCAGATGCTCCTGGCAGTGTCCTTTTGTTTTTTCTACCCTTGCCTTACCTTTCTTTCTCTTCCCTTTCATTCTAAGTGCTATAGGTGAGATATGTGATATTTAAAACAACACGTATAGTAAAATATAATAAGTGCTCAGGTAAAGGCATGTGTAAAGAATCATGGGAATTTAGGGAATGCTTTCTTTCCCCAGAGTTCAGTGAGAAGTTGAATATCAAATTGAGCCTTAAAATATATGTGTAGGAGTTTACCAGGTGGACAGAGAAGCTAGGGATTCTAAGAAGAGGTAATGGCGGATGATGACAGTATTAGTCAAGTCTCTCCAGAGAAACAGAACCAGTAACTTGTTCATTCACTCATCCATTCATTCACTCACTCATTGATTCATTCGTTATGAGGAATTGGCTCATGTGATTAGGAAAGAAGCTGAGAACTTTCACAATCCCCTCTCTGTCAGCTGGAGACCCAGGAAAGTCAGTGGTGTAATTTTAGTCCACATCTGAACACCTGAGAACCAGGGGAGGCAGGGGTATAAATCCCAGTCAAAAGGCAGGAAAAAGACTGATGTTCCAGCTCAAGCATGCAGGCAGGAAGCGATAAGGGTGAATTCTTTCTTCATCTGCATTTTGTTCTAGTTAGGCCCTTTATGAATTAGATGATGCCCATCCACTGAATCCACTGACTCAAATACCGGTCTCATCTAGAAATGCCCTCCCTTATAGACCCTTTGAGAAATAGTGTTTGATTTGAGCATCCCTAGCACAGTCAGGTTGATACATAAAATTAACCATCAAAATGACCAAAGGTCTGAAAACATACACTTAAAAAAACAGTCCATTGTTCATTGTGGCTAAACAGCTTTGAAAATTTAATCTTCTAAATGTTTTAGAAATACCTGTGATCTTCTGAAAATTCTCCATGATCTGAAAATCTCTTGGGGAATTTGGTGAGTCCTTCATTCTGTGTGACCTGACTCGTACTTTAGTTTCACCTTCTTCAGCCTCATAGAACTAAGAGAGTTCAGAAGTTGTATATGAATGTACCTAAGTATTTTTAAACTATCCAGGATGATTGCAAATTGGATGAGAAAACCTCTCTTATTTCTGGTGAGACGGAAACTTCATGTGGAAATGTGTAAATTGAGTTTCTTACATTCCACAGCACAACTAATTTCTTCCCAGAGAAGGAAAAGGCATATAATTTGAGAGCTCAAAGTAGACTGAAGAGACACCTTTTTTTTTAAATTACTTATCAACCCACAACCTTCCAGTCATCTGAGGTGCTTATGAAACATTTCAATTACTCTTGAGGCTCAGCCCCCTAAAAATTCACAAAAATTATCTGACATCTTCTAGCCCTCCACTTAGAGATGGAGTTCTATGGTTATAATAGGTGAAGTGCTCCTCTGATATTCACAGATTCAGTGAATATGACAGAAAATTATTGTATTTATTATTATAGCAATTTCCTTAAATGGTTGATGAAAATTGAGAATAAGACAGTAACTCTTAATCATCACCAATGAATATGACTAAACCAGAAAGTTACACTCCACTAGAGTGTTGTGGATGCTCTGGAAGCCAGTTAGCTTTGCTCTCTGCATGTTTTCTCTCGTCTGTCATTCTAGACTCCCAAATTATGTGAAACCAGATCAGTTCCTAGATCTGGGCCTGATGGAATTTCTGTGTCTGACTCCTCCATAGATTATGTCATCTCTAAGGACCAAGTTGCCCATCTCCAGTGTAAACTAAAATAAAATAGGGTTTGTGCAAATATAAATCAAAGATTCAAACCGCTGTCTTTCTTTCAGAATGATGCGCATAAATGGTTATCCATCAAGCCTCAGTGTATTTCAATTGGTCCTTCTTCCTTTATTTATTAACACATTCCTTTTCTCCATCTATCGCTTCTTCTCATCTGTCCATCCATTCTTCCATGTAGCGATCAAAAGGTTTTCTTTTTTTCCCTTCATCCAGCCATACATGCATCTTTTCTGTTACTTCAAGTATTTAATGATGTTCTACACTAAACAAACTTTTGGAATGAGGAAAAGCATAACACATAGTTGCTATTGACCAAAACAAACAAACAAAAACAAAACAAAACAAATCCCACAAAAACTTAATTTTCTATTTATGTTAAGGTAACTACTCTATGTTCCCAATGAAAAGTCTGTGTGCTGAAAAAAACCTTTCACTTTATAACTTATATTATTTTTTTAAGTTTTAAAATGACAAATGACTATAGGAAAGAATTCAGAGATATATAAACATATATAGAGATATATACCAAATACCAATTATCTATAATCTTACCATTTTGAAATAACCACCATTGTGTTTTTACTATAATCCCCTAAACTATTTTTTCCCCTATGGATATATTGGGAGCTCAGAGAATGTTTTGGAGACCTCCTATATAAAGAATTGGGGGGTGATTGTTAAATTTGTGGGGGTGATTGTTAAAGTACAGATTCCTGGGTGGCTCATTCCTTGGGCTTTTGCATTAGTGTCTCGGGTGATTGTTGTACATCTTGAAGTCAAAGAACCACTAATACACAAATGTACTGATGTTTTGATTATATTACTTCATCCTTATTTACTTTTTTTCTGTTCTAATATCTCCTTCTAAAGTCTCAGCTAATAGTGTACCTGCGGAAAAATGGCTTCAAATGTTTTCACTCATTACATTCAGTTTATATTTGGTTTTTAATCAAAGTGTAACAGACAGCTCAATAAAAATAGCACTTTACCATAGCTAATGCTTGCCCCAAATCCCTAGAAAACATTATAAAGACCACAGATACTATAGTAGACTTCCATATCCTGCTGTAAAAATCACAGATGCATCTTCCCAGTAACAGCCTGTAACGGGGAGAACATTGTCAAACCTCCTCCGTTCTTTCTTCACCGAGAAGCACCACAGTGGCTTTTTGGTCCTGGAGTTTTGCCACTCAGGATGTTGCAGTCCAACCTCGAAACACATGAGATGATGCAAATGACAGTTGATAACTTCAGAGGCAATGAAATGTTTGAGAAAAACGTGGGAATATTTGTCGACTGTCATTTGAAAATTTCTTCAGTTCATGCCAATGACTCGACTCCCTGGAAATCATTCTCATAAAAGAAAGGCAGGCAATACCATGCTGTATCTGATGCAGTATTTTGTGGAAGTGTTGGGGAATAGTAAAATCAGCTGACTGCTTCCTCTATTTGATGACGAAGAGATCATTCACTTTTTTTTTTATTGAAAAGGCAGCACCAAGTGTTTCCTTGGGTGCCATTCATATACAGCTTACTCTCTATCTTCACGTGCTACAATATCTGTCTTCATGTATCATCTTCACAGTATTCAAGGAATTGCTCTTGTGGGTCTGAGTAATGAAACAACTAACTTAAAAGAAAGGAGTAAGTTGTACCTAAGTAAATCAATATAGAAATTTTTGTAGCAATGTGTTGACTTCATGCTAAACACTGAGCACGGAAAGCTTCATAGAAGTTTTTCAGCTAAAATGTTAATACTGTGTCTCATCTCCTGATTAAATTGCTTACTTACGTTTATCTACTCATTTATTGTCTTCCTCCATCATTAGAATATAAGCATTGCCTCCCCAGTACCTAGTATGTTTGGCACATCATAGAAGCAGGAATAGGCCCTCAACCTGATCTTACAGGCATCATGGGGAAGAATTATTCCAGGGTCATTGGTTCTGTGTTCCTCCTGAAGGCAGCTCCCAGTGTCCCCCTTACTTGTTCGAAAGTCTTACATTTCATTTCAAATAAAATCTGCTGTCAAGAGCGTATCATTTAAGGTCCTCTAGGGATCAGGCTCTAAATTTCTTACCTACTCTTATCTGTCATATTTTCATATATGTATTTTCCCATGTCTAGGCCTTTGCATTTGCATCTCCTTAACGTAGGCGCTCCTCATTGCTCGGGAAATCCTACTTAGTCTTGGTTTAAAAGTCCTTCCCTGCTTTCCCTGGATGGAAAGGAGCTCTCAAGCCTTTGAAATGTCAACAGCTTTTATAACTGTATCAGGGCACATCATGTGATGTCTTCCATCATTTTATCGCTGGCTGGTCTTGTGTGTGTATTTTCTCTGATACTAGATGATTAACTTGAGAGGAATAACCATGTCCTACACTCAACCAAGTACAAAATAAGTGCTCAGTATTTATTTATTGAACAAATGACTGGACGTTTGGAAAAAAGCAGCCTGGAACAGAGACTTTGTTATATTTACCCAGGAGGGAGAAAAACACAGTATTTTCCAGAATAAAATATTACCTCTCAACAAAGCAGGACTATCTTCTCTTATGCATTTTATTCTATGATTCCCTGTGTATTTCTAGTAGTTTAAGAGGTAGATATTATATATATATAGATATCTATATAGATATATATATATAGATATCTGTGAATTATTCTGTAAGGTTGAATGCCTTGAGTAAGATAAGTAACATAGACCAAAAAAAGAAAAAAAATGTTGAATTCCATTTAATTAATTAATTAATTAAATTATTTAAAAGAATCTTTAATATCTCCTTATGCAGGTTTATTCAGTATTTCTAAAATTTTTGACTGTGGTTATCAAAATTCGGAGCTCTTGAAATTCATTTTTCTCGTTGTAGAATACAAGCCAGTTTAGAAACCGTAAAAATTCTATGGTGGGAAAGATATTTTCTGAACTTAGAGTATATACTGAATGGTTATGAATATAGATTGAATATATGTACTAGAAAAATTTATGAAGCAATTTATGTGATTTTGATGTGTATCGTCTAAATCTTCTGCAAATTATAGGTGAATTATAAGAGCATTTTCAATAAATAGAATAACCTATGATTGGTTCTGAACATAAAGTGAAAGACTGTTTTGATAACTGCATGGGTAATTGGGCCAAAGTGGGCTATTAAAGAGTAAGCGTGGAATGTTTATTATTCCATTTCAATATTTTGAGATCGTTGTAATGAATAACAACAATATTTGCCTGTGGATTATCTGTGATCACTGCTAAAGACAGAATTTGAGATTCAGTGGATGGTCCTGTATGATTCAGACAGCATTTCTCCATTAAAAATTGTATTTTTAAAGACATTTTTATTAAGCACCTTCCTTGTACTAAATGATGTGTTTAGGGAAGTGGAAATGAATAATACATTGTATTTGACTTTTAGATGTCTATAATATAGATTAACCTATTACAAAGAGACTAATTATTTCTTTAGATGATAGTGTAGGTTCACAATTTTTACCAATTGTTCTACTTGGCTTTTTCTATTTTATTCACTATCATGTAGGGAAATCACTTCAAAAGCAACACATCTAGGGGCGCCTGGGTGACTCAGTCGGTTAAGTGACTCTTGGTTTCGGCTCAGGTCATGATCTCACGGTTTGTAAGTTCAAGCCCCATATGGGACTCCATACTGACGGTGTGGAGCCTGCTTGGGATTCTTCTCTCTCTGTTCTTCCCCCGCTCGCCCTGTCTCTCTTTCTCAAACATAAATAAACTTAAAACAATTTTTAAAAAGTGACACATCTATATCTCAAGCTTGTAAAAAACACTACATTTCTCACAAATGCACATTCTGTATATTTGACTTCTCCCCCCCACGCCCCCTCCCGGCCGCCCATTGCAGTGGGCATCATACAAATAATTAGGTACTAGAAGAAATGCTTTTGAGGATATGGGTACTATTTTTTTTCTTTCTTTCTTTCTTTCTTTCTTTCTTTCTTTCTTTCTTTCTTTCTTTCTTTCTTTCTTTCTTTCTTTCTTTCCTTCCTTCCTTCCTTCCTTCCTTCCTTCCTTCCTTCCTTCCTTTTCTTCTTCTTCTTCTTCTTCTTCTTCTTCTTCTTCTTCTTCTTCTTCTTCTTCTTCTTCTTTTTTAGTAGCTGAAAATCTGACATAGCAAGTGCATGTCCTGCAGGGAATCTATATAGTCACAGTGAGGGATGGTGTTCAGATGTTGACTGATTGACATTAATAAAGAGGATGATCCCTTTGGAATAAATCTCTTCCCAACCCCTGAATATGGCTCTCAGGAGTGCAGCACTTGCTTGATAGACAGGTGTCAGCTGAGGAACAGACATATACAAATGAAAGCTCAGTAAAGACGGAGGCAGTGTGCAATTCCAACTCAGAGCTTAGAGAAAAGAAGGGAGGGAGAACTACGTGTGTTTCACAATACCCTCCGCCGGGAGCAGGTGGATAGAAAATGTGGTTTCTGAAAGGATTCCCTGAAAAGATCTTTACTACTGCTTGTCACTGAGATTTCTTACCTATATGCCAAGCCTTTCAACATATCATTGGTGATGAGTTCCGTTGTAATTATCCTGAGATATATATCTTTCGGAATTAAATTCAAATAGAGGTATGAGTGACTGATAACTGACTCTTTCCTGGGAATGAGTTTTGACCACAGAGAGTATAGACAAGATATGAGAGCAACAAGGAATTTGGGAGAGAAAACTGCACGGCATGGTGAGATGACAGAAAAGGAATCCAGGCGTACAAAGACAAGCACTGCCTTCTCAAATGTTCTCAGGAGCACAGAGCTCCACCTCCAGACATTATCATGAAATTGCAGGAGGTAAATCCAAGAGACTGGGGATTCTGTGATTTGGGTATAATGAGGCATGTGACATTTTGTTTCTACATCTGTGGAATAGGCAACCGAGTAAAGGAGAGAACAGTTGGAGGATAGCATAATGAACCACCACCAATTTGGGGGAAATGGTGTAGGCACTTATTAGGATTAAGTGGCAACAAATTAGTGTATAAGACTCATGGCTCCTGCTTCAGAGTTTGAAGACTTCCTGACTTTCCCTCCTTTTTTTTTTTTTTTTTCCATTGAGTGTCAGTGAAATACATGTCACAATGACAGGACGTCAGTCTACATCTGGAGGAAAGTTCTAGAGCTAGTCAGATTCTTAGTGACAGTCAAATAAGCAGCTGGTTAAATTCTTGTTATCACAACTGTTTTTGTCCTTTCAAGGAGCCCATTTTAGAATTTCTTTCCTCTCACATATTCCCTGTGCACATTCTTTACTATTAGCAAAGTTATTTTATTCCTAGTCACTTACTAATTTATTTTTTCTGGTCATATGTGTAACTTACAAAGTATGACATCAGTTGCCATAAAGTTTACTTAGTGAGTTCTGAAAGCTGATAATAAAATCAACTGTGATGATAAAATACACAAACAAAAGTCAGAGCTTCCTACTTGCAGCAGCAAACAGGGAACAGCACTGATGTTGGAATGGGTGGTTTGATTGTGGTCTTATTGACCTCATATCAATTGGTGGCCGGCATTAACACGAGAATATTTTATGAGAGCCCTTCTTACAGCTAAGTAATATTATGAGTTTTATGTTTTACATAGTTCATTATAGAAATGAATATCTGACAAGGTCTGCACCAACAAATTCTGCAAAGGGATGAATAATGGCCCTCCCTAACAATGGCTGATGATAAAAGCTCATTCTTCAGTTAGCCCATAGTTCCTGGCCCATGGAGCTTGCCAGGCATATATGGAGACATTATTAGTCCATCTCTGAGAAGTATTAGGCTTTTGCAGGAATATCAACTCTAATGTGTAATTCTCCATTTAATATTTGTAATAACGCATTCATTAAAATCCTTTCTTATTTTAGTGCTTAGAAGTGGACAGGCCGAGGTAGTCAAAAATTCCCCATTAAGTGTATTGCAGCCTCCATGTAGATTCTCTGTGGAATGATACCAACTGAAGTGCAACCCCCAAACCGTGACCCTGGCCTTTTGCCAGGGTCTCTGCATTGAAAAGAGTGTCCCTAAGTCACTGTGTGTCAGGTAACAAAGAGTTAACTGCTTGAGTTGTCAGCCTGGTGGGAGTGTCGTTAGGGCTGCATTTCAACAATCTTCCAGACAGGGTTCCTTACTGTTCTCTAAATGTACCATGCTCATTACTGTGGGTAATGATTAGAAAATGAGTGTGGAGAGTAGGGAGCGTCTACAGATCTTCTGAGACTCCTATTAAAGTTCCTCCTCCATTGTTAAACTTTCTGATCATTCCAACCCCTGATCTCTCCATACTCTGAATGCCTATAACACTCATTATCACATCCTCTCATTATGGCTTCTAATTGTGTGCTGTCTCTATCGTTATCTAAGTGTTTCTGGTGTCCCGTGTTATATTACTCACGCTGAGTAGGAGAGATCACCCCTTTAACTTCTGTCTCCTCTCTGGGGTTAACCAGAAGGCCATTCCATTACTTCATTAAATTCTAGCCCTGTTGAATAAATGAGTTGTAACCACTATTAAAGATTTAAACAGTTTAAAATTAATGTTTTGTTTTAATGAGCAAAATGGTAAAATGGGCTGATTATTATTAAACATCTGATGGAGTGAATAGGCGAGTTGTAACAAAGGCAGCACTTTTCAAACTAGAAGAGCATGAGAAAGAAGACATATTTTAAAAAAAAGTTTGTTTATTTATCTTGAGAGAGAGAGACAACATGAGCAGGGTAAGGTCAGAGAGAGGAGAGAGAGAATTCCAAACAGGCTCCACACGGCCAGCACAGAGACAGATGTGGGGCTCGAACTCAGGAACCATGAGATCCTGACCTGAGTTGAAACCAAGTGTCAGACGCTTAACCAAAGGAGCCACCCAGGCACCCCAAAATACATACTGTTAAAAGATAGTGAATTCTGTTTGGATCAATAGGAAGAGATGGTTTTAAATACTTTTCTTTAGTTCTTTTTCTCTGAAGTGTTTGAAAACAATGTCTGCCTGTCTGCTACTCCGGGCGTTTTGAAATACTGTAAGTTGATAAAGCCAGTGCCTTGAGAAGTAGTGTACTACTTGTATTTCTACGGTAATATCTTCTCATTTTCACAGAAACCTTTAAGCCAGTTTAAAAAGCATGGAGAAGTTGGACTGAACTTCAGGTAATAGAAGAAAATAAAGCATAAAACATTAGGTCAACAGGAACATATCACAGTGTATCACCTGCTGACTGGAAAATTGGAATGAAGATTTTCTAAGCCACATGTCAGCCCCTCCTTTTAGTCTGAGGATATAGCAGTTAATACAGAGGGATTCTCTGTATCACTGGCATCTAACCATATGACCTGTGGGTGCTTTAATTTTCTTAGCTTCGAAATGGAGTCAATACATCCTATATTTCATTTATTCGCTCGCTGAAACATGTTTTTCTGGCCCCACTATGTGCTAGGACTCTTTCTAAGTATTAGAAGATCCAGCAGGAGACAAAAAAGATAAAGCCTCTGCTTTCATGAATCTTACATTCCAGTGTATTTTTGTGTGTATACATATTGAGGGAGTGGTTAGGTGAGTTCAGATGTGCAGAACATCCAGAATATAGACATTCAATAACAATAACCATTATCTATTGAGGCACTACTCTGCCCAGGAATTTTACATATAATTTTCATAACAAAATAGTCCATATTTTACACATGAAAAATCTATTTGATTAGGTAAGAATTAAATGATTTCCAAGAGCTCTCCGGTGATACAAGCTGGATTAAATATTTGCCTTCCTATATACACCTTCTCTTTCTCATAACATTGCCCTTTATGGCATATAAATACATATCTGATGGATTATAGCATGTGTAGGTATTTTAGGAGCTATAATCCCCTAAGTACCAAAAGTAAATTTTTATAATGAGCTGTAAATAATGACTTCATTTTGGTGGAGGCCATGCATATTCTAGAACACTCTCTCTCCTGCCTCTGGCAGGTTCCCTAAACTCAAAATTATTTGATGAATGAATGAATATGCTGGGTTATATGAAGGTCCTTTTGGTCTTACTGTTTACTTTTCATTATCCAAGAAGTATTTTTGTCAATTCACATTCCTTTTGCTGAGTTAGTCTTTTAGGGACTGGGTTTAGCCTGAGCAGAAGTGAGCGATCTGCCGCACAAGTCTTGTAAAAGTCATGTTTTATTGCCATACACTCGAATGATACATTTTCAGCAGGGATACCTGAGGACTTCCGGTTGGCAGCGGTGAAGCGGGCATGGTTTGCAAAATTTCCCCTTTTCCTCAAAGGAGATGAGCTCTGGTGGTTAATGATATCCAGCCTGGCCTGGGGGAGGTGCTACCAAGTTTCCAGAGCTCCCAAATAGGGGCTACCCATTTTTTTTTTTTTTTTACCTCAGCCCCCTTGTCCGGAAACTACCTACCTAATTACCAAAAGTGGCTCCAGCTTCTCTGATCATCAGGCTGCAGCCGTAATTTGTTTCTGACACCAGCACTTTCTTGCCACATTATCCATTGGGTCATGTGATAATAACTAGGCATTCCATACACATTGCAGGCATGGAAGTATGACCAGTCTGTATGCACGGGTGCTATAAAGTAAATTTTTACTGTTTTGTAAAATGTAGCAGGGATTGGGGGTGGCGAGCCTGGAGAAGACCTCTAACACAATAAACAGCCTTTACTTTATTTGCTGCTCAGGTAATCCCTATTGATAGCCATCGGTTGCCTAATTGACAGTTTGATGAATGGCAGGCAAAATCCTATGTTCAAATTCAAATCTGTTAAGCTCCTACTATGTGTGAAGCATTTAATCAGGCACCTACTGCACAGATATATGAGTAAGACACAAACACTTCAAAAATTAAGAAAAAGGAAAAAAAAAAAAAACCAGTTTGGATCCAGTGCTGTATGCTTTATGAGGCAGGAACTCGCTCTTAGGATATGGCACATGGTAGGGTTCTGATCTATTTTAATGAAATGAATAAAGAATAGCATTAGAATTCAAATCTACGAATTTTAAATGAATGAATGGTAATGATCAGTTCTCTAGAAATTTAGGTGAAGGAGTGATGCAGTCAGGCCTACAAAAAGCCTTAAATAGAACAATGCTGTCGGTCTGTCTGTCTATCTTTGAAGTTTGCATAGTGTTTCATATTTATAATTTGATTTTGATCTTTTTAACATTCCTGGGAGATAGGTGGTGGGGGCAGATATTATTAGTCACTTTGCAGATGGCAAACAAGATGTTCAGCGTAACTAACTCTAGGGACAGAAAACTTTTCCCTTCTTCCTTTTTAGTTCTTTGGCTGGGGTAATAATTAAACTGAGGTAAGACAGATTCAACAGGAGAGACACAAATTTCGTACACATGAGAGCTCCGTAAAAAGGAGACACTCCAGCAGTCAAGTAACTGAGGCTTACGTCCCACCCTGAGCTACGGGGAAAGGGGTGGGGTGTGGAGGTTCAAAGGGAGGGAAGACCATTCACAGGATGAGGAGAAGAGCAAGTGTTTGGTAAAAAAATGTTTGCCACGCCATGCCTGTATGTCTTTCTGCTATAAACTGTTACCCCTGGGGCGCCTGGGTGGCTCAGTCGGTTAAGCATCTGACTTAGCTCAGGTCCTGATCTCATGGTTCGTGAGTTCACGTCCTGTGTCAGGCTCTGTGCTGACAGCTCTGAGCCTGGAGCCTGCTTCGGATTCTGTGTCTCCCTCTCGCTCTGCCCCTTCCCCCACTTATGCTCTGTTTCTCTCTGTCTCTCTGTCTCTCTCTCTCAAAGATAAATAAACATTAAAAAAGTAATGGTAACAGCTCTTTTCCAGGTACAGGTTTCCTGTCTCAATTCTTTTAGGCATTTAGGGGAGAAATAAAAAAGCTCTTCCTGAGTCTGCTGGGCCCCAATTGTCTTCAGCTCGAAATAGTTCAAATGGCAAAGCAGCATATTCTGGGGTGGTGCATCTGCTCCCCTTAAAATTTCCAAATGTCACAGCTAGTACATGGCAAAGTTGGGACTCGGACTCAATTTTTGTTTTTCTCAGCTCAGTGTTCCTTGTAGCACAAGGTAGTATCACCTTCCACTTTAGTAGAAACCAGTAGCAGTGTTTCACTAAATTGGTGTAGGCGCTCTGGACACCAGCTGCCTTCATTTGCTCTCCTAGTATCTGGAGGAACATGTGTGAAGTCGTTCTTCCAGTCTTTCAGGTGCTTGTCTCCAAACACTTAAGATTTATACCTTCCAAAGAGAATTCGTGTTAATCGATGACAGTGGTTGAAGAATCCAAATGGCTCTTTCTAGACACTATTGGGCAGTTTAAATTAACTATTTGTGGATTGAGTGACGGGGGCCATAGGTGAGGGGTTGAAAGGGAGAACGTGGGTAAGAATAAAAATCTGACAGATCCTGCAAGTGATACAGCCATTCGTTCACAAATGATTCTTGGGCAGAGACTGCATAAACGACACTGAGGGACACGAAGCCTGCCCTAGTTAGCTTGCCTGCCCATACAAATTGTCTCCTAAGCGTGCTGTAGTCCATATGTTAGAGCACATTTCTGGCAAGAGTGCTTTCTAAATAGCCGGCTTCTTTTTAGGGGACTGGAACAGATTTTACAGGTGCTAACCTGCCTTGTGCCCCAGGACAGATGTATTACTGTGCAACAAAAGTTGATGCTTAACCTCTGCCTGGCCTCAAACGCCACTCCGTGGTGGAAGGCAGTGATTTCAGGTATGTCAGCCTAATGTACCTTCAAGCCTCAAGGCTGCTCTATCTCCTTAATATCATCTTTTGTGCAAAGTCAAGCCCCTTAACAGCCTGGCAAAGATGCAGACTGATAGAACTCCGATGTTCCTTTCAGGCGAATCACTCTCTTCCCTAGTGAGCTGCATGCGTGGGGCTGAGACAGTTGTGCATGTCGTCAGATCCGACTAGTCCTGGAATAATTTCCCTTGCTGCCCCTTGTAGTGCATGCAAGTTGTTCCTTTTCATGTGACAAAACAAAAGGGATACAAGCCAAGTCCATCTTCCATATGCTTTGACCCTGTAGACCTAGAGCTTTCAAGAAGAAAGATAGTTATTTGGAGATGATTCAAGGTGCCCCTTTCTGTGCATTTGACTCAGAGTTCTACTTAAATAAAATAAACAGGACTTTCTAAAATACCTAACTTATTCTCTTCTACTTTGCCCCATATTTCTATTCAGCTCCTCTGAAACAAGGATTTTCTTTCTTTTTTTAAAATTTTTTTAAATGTTTTTATTCATTTTTGAGAGACAGAGAGAAGAGAGCGTGAGCTGGGGAGGGGCAGAGAGAGAGGGAGACACAGAATCCGAAGTAGGCTCCAGGCTCTGAGCTGTCAGCGCAGAGTCTGATGGGGGGTTTGAACCCACGAACAGTGAGATCATGTCCTGGGCTGAATTCAGATGCTTAACCAAAAGAGCCACCCAGGCACCCCACAAACAAGGATTTTCAAAATAATGTGGCTTTTCTGGTTTCGAAGTTATACTCTAACATTCCTGACATGACTGCTCTGGAATCTCTAAAATTCACCAAGAAGTGGCATTATCTATCCATTGGTACTTTGTTTTTAAATATCACCCCTGAGGCAATGGAACCTGTTCCTCCCTGTGCATCAGCCTTTAGTGTTCTCCTGTTCTCATGCTGTGTGCCCTGATGGGACATTTTCTTTTCTCTTATCATGCCTATAGGAAAATCACTTGTGTTTTTTATAATATTTCCTGAGATTTCAAGTCTTTGCTCTTCTCACACTGTATCGCTCATAAATGTACATTATAACATACCATATACTATATACTACATACCATATACCATACCATATACTCATACCATATGAGTTTGGTCTGCTTTGCAGCTGGAATATCAGCTATGTTAGCTGTGCCTTTATTCACAAGAGAGGCACGTGTTCATGGGGCATGCGAGTGGGTTGTCTGGCCCAGGCCTCTTCCTTCATGGTTGAGGAAACTAACGCCCAGTGAAGGTTAATGTCTTGTTCAAAATGTTTTAGGGAATTGATGGCAGAATTAAGGCTACAGACCTAGTTACGAAGCTTTTTAACTATCAGTCCATCATGTTACACATCAAAGGTGTTTCATAAGCGCTTGATGTAGATGTATTGACTTATCCAGTGCATACTCAGCGGCCTAAAGCAGCTCTTTTGGTTTGTAAACACTGGTAGTGTGTTAGTGAAATTCTAGTAGTTATAATATGTATATATATTTTTATTTAATATTATTATTTGCCAACATACACATGTACACGCATGGACACAAGCACAAGTTTTAATCTCTCGTCGGTGAGAAGGGCCATCCTGACTGTCTCATCGGCAAGGCCCCAGGCTTTTCCATTTCTTCTTCCACCAAGAGAGCTGCCTCTATAGAAGCTGACCTTAGAACACCCAGGAGAAGTCCCGATGTGTACATACCCACATGAACATGCCGTGCACATATCTATACACACACATGCACACAAGATTTAGGGCTTCATGACGCTTGAAAAGCAGGACGCAGTTATTTGGTCCTAATGCATGTAAGCAAAATATTACTCTTCTCTCTGTTAAAATTGTGAGAAATCCCTCAAATGTCAAAGCTTTTTAGAAAAATGTTATGGAAGGTGGCCACGTTAAACAACATTAAATTAACATTAAATATTATTACAACATTAAGTATTATTAAAGTCAAACTTCGGATTGAAGTTTTAAAGTGGTAATAAAATCATTATTTCAAATAATTTCTGCTTCAGTTGATAAACTTCAATTAAAACAATTCAGGGGGAGGAATTATTTGGGAGATGTGGGTAAGATTCCTGGCTCATTGACCAAACATTATGGACTTTAAATCACCAAGATTGATTTGGGCTTAGAGTTGAAGCTCTGATTTTTTTCTTTGTTGTTATGTCAAGAGTAGGAACTCTGGTGAAGGTTTTTTTTTTTTTTTTAATCTTTGAACTATTTTTATTTCAAATAGAATAACATTTCAATATTAGTGAGAGATTTTGGAATTGATTTTTTTTTTACAGTTTTCTGTTTAGTTTTATCACACTATAAAGTGGATAACTTAGAACTGATTATCCCTGTTTTTAACAATTCCATTCACAAGGCTATCATTTACAGTAAAACATTTTCCTGACCTCTATTTTATAGGTTTACAGACTGATCCTGAGAAAAATGCCAGAGACCCGTATTTTTAGGTATCATTTTTTTAGAGACTAATATGGCTAACTTTCCACAAATTATTGAATTCTCATTGCTTTCAGTTTTGAGAATGTGCATGCATACGATGTTTAGGTGAGGCATACACATATGCCTACTTAAGATAAGTGTTGAATGTTCTGGTTAATCAAGGCAGAATATCTCAAAATTTTCTCATAAATCAAGCTGTTCATATTTAGTAGGTCAACCTAGTCCTTCAGAAGAAAAGATCACACTTTGTTCACTTCTATCAAAATATTTGGACCCCTGTCTTTGCTTTCAGAATTGGACTAGTTCTGGGATGTAATGCAAGAGAGGGTATTCATTCCGGTAAGTTGCCACACCATAGAATTTTCCTCAAGGCCTAGAACCTACTGGTTCGAATTCATTCATTTTTCGGGAATCTGCATTGAATTAGTACCCCTCCTCATCCCTCTGACACAGATGAGTTTTGGAATTTGATCTTGACTTAGAGATCAATAGTTAGATTATATCTATACACACACATGCATACAAAATTTGTAGCTTTTAACACTATAATCTAATACTTAGATTATAACCTGAACATTTATAGCAAAAGTAGGATCTTTGAACTTTACTTCTGTTGAGTTCTTACCTTTGGGCTCTGGAATTGATGTGGACTCATGATGACGACATAGGCTATGTCTAGGAGTATAAACCCCCCATTAACAGATGAACTGGTAGAGCTGTTAGTCATAAGTTCTTTGGAAGTGAATGCTAAGATGGAATTTGTGATGTGTTTATTAGGAATTTATGCTTGTGAAGAAAAGTGGAAGGATGGAAGAGAAAAAGATGAATTTGAGGGAGGACTAGCAAAGCCCTAGCCTATCTAATAAAGAGGTCCGGAGGGAGTATGGTCCATCAGAGTGTTACATGTTGGGCTGTCACCTCCCCCATTTGCTGGAGGTGGTCTACCCTAGAAAGCAGTTGATCTTGAGCCAAGTGGCTCTGTGCAGCTGAGATAGACCCAGGTTCTGGCCCTGGAAGGAACCGTCAAGTGGGACTGTCTGCTGACTGTTAGAGTAAGCAGCTAGTTAGGCTTTAACTGGATGCCTAGAGGCAGCGAAAGGAGAGTCAAGGTCAGCTATCAGGGAAGTCCGATATCTACCCTGGTAGCCCTCCATAAACAAAGTCACAAGAAGTGGAATCACACCAGACAGGCCCAAGACAAAGAAGGCCAAAGACCCTGACCAAGTAAGGGAGAAAAGGTGAGAAACCCTGCTCCCAAAGAAATCCCCTCCTCAAGGAACGGATATTCCGCCCCGCTCCTTCTGTTGACAACTGTCAATAAAAGATAGAAACCCAAACGCTGGGGTGCACAGCTGTCCCTTGGGCTCACCCACTCTCACATCTGGAGAAAATACTCACTTTAATAAACTCTTCCACTGGCATCATTTATATTGTGTCCAGTCTGTCCTTGAATTCTTTCTTGTGACCAGACTAAGAGACTTTGGTGACATCACAAGAACAAGTTGGGCAGAAGGGGGCCAGGTGGGTGGGTGGGGTCTCCCTTTCCACCTGGTAAAAACTCCATTTCTGCAGCTGGGCAACAAGGGTCATATCTTCTAGGTCTACCACCCTTTCTGTAATCTAAACTTCCATAAATGAAGGCTATTTAATCACTGAACATTCTGCTAATCTTTTGCTTGTAGAACTCACCGGATTTTACACCTTAAAAGTGGGGGAGCTGACAACTTAGACCATAAATTGTAGTACTTTGGAAGCAGAGTTCTTATGGTCTTAGTATAACATGCTAATTTTACAGACATGACTGTAAGGTCTAGGGAGACGGTGTGGCTTAGTCAACATTAAACACCTTGTTAGGCACAGGACAAAGATTAGATCCAAGAAGTGTTGGATTGCAATCCAAACTGCATTCTACCTCTGATATCACTGCATTTTCAAGCTATCCTCAAAATTATTTTCTTGATGTTTTGATCATAATTGTGAATAAGAATTATTGTAATAGGAAGTGATGCCTTGAGGTAGTTCCCAAGCTGCTGTTTACTTCAGTGATGGAGGGAATGGTGACCTCTAGAAAAGTGATAAACAGCTGTACCTGCTTGAAATATTAATTTAAATTGTTTCTCTTCTGAAGAATATTCTCTTAAATAAAGAGCCATTATAATAATTAGCACTCCAATGTACAAAAGGACACCATTAACAAAAGAAAATTACTAAACATATTAAATTAACATATCAAAAGATCACAAATTGTTCTTTAAAAAGCATAGCCCCTAAAGGCACGCATTAACAATTAGCAATGAGGTCACACTAAGGTTAATAATGTGTTCAGGTTATAGTTTGGGGCTTCAGAAAAGAGTGTGTTTCTCAGGACCAGGTTAACCAATCTTACTCAAATAGGAAGGAAATAGAGTTTCTGTCACTAAACACTACTTTCTAGCCCTAGACAATCTCCTTTTTCCACATGAATCAAGCCCTAAGGAAAAACTAGTTCTGATAAAATGTCTGTGTCAGTTTCAGTGCACGCTAGTGCTTTGTGATTTATTTGGGGACATTCTGCCTTTTTGATAAAATAATCCTCTTTGTTATTGAAAGTCTGTTTGTTAGGAATTCAATCTCACATTTCAAAATCTGAGTGAAGAGAGGTTTAGGGCTCAAAACAGAGCAAAGTTCAGGGTTAGAGCAGTTGGGAGGCTGAGGTTCTGATTAGGCTTAGGCTGTAGGACTCCAGGTGGGCTTTGGTCTCAGGAAGATTAAAGAGGTTTTGTGGACCGAAATTGGAAGAATGTAGCCAGATATAATGGGATTGTGTTCTGACATATTTGTTTTTTGGAGCATACTGTTCATGATAATTAGGAAATAAGGTGGTATTTTATTTATTTGTGGGGCTTTTTTGTCTATTTTTGCTTTTGGTATTAACTGATCAATAGTGTTAAGTGTAACTTAAAATTTGATCCAGTTTTAAATTAAAGTAACATAGAGTAAAACCTTGGTTTGCAAGCATAACTTGTTCCAGAAACATGTTTGTCATCCAAAGCATTTCTATATCAAAGCAAATTTCCTTCCCCATAGGGAATAATGGAAACTTAGATGATTCATTCCGCAACCCAAAAATATTCGTATAAAAATGATTATAATACAGTAATATAATACAAAGTAATAAAGAAAATACAAACTATAAAGAAAAATAAACAAATGAACCTGAACTTACCTTTGAAAACCTTTGTGGCTGGTGTGAGGGAGATGAGAGAGAGGAGGGTATTGTGTAGGACGATGTTCATTATCACTAATGGATATTGACTACAGTACACTATTGATAAACTCTTGTCATATGCTGTATTTAATGTAACTGACAATAAGGCAGCAGAGGAAAGTGTCTCTATCTGCAGGCAGCCTGACGTAGAATGAAGCAAGGCATTCCTAAGCTTACTCTTGTTTGGAAAAGCAAAGGACTGTTCACAGGTGCTTTGAAGTGACAAAAAATACACTAGTGCCACTTGTGGGCCCCTTCCAATGTTCTGAAGAATCACTGATTTCTGCCAAACACCATGGCCTAAGACGGAGCATCCAAGCATGGGAGATGATCACCCACAATCCTGCAGTGAGAGAGAGAGAGAGAGAGAGAGAGAGTACCACTGGCTCAGCTGTGATCATGTGATGTTCGGCATTATATATTACTCGTATCGCAAGACACTGTTGGTTTATCAAGTTAAAATATATTAGAAATGTTTGCTCATCTTGCAGAACACTTATAGAGCAAGTTACTTGCAATCCAAGGTTTTACTGTACATTTAAATGTTAATCTGAAAATAATAAAGAGCTTCAGTGAGAAGAAAATGAGAATTTATTTGGGATCAAAGGATTGCAATTCAGGAAGTACAGATTCAGGTAGAAACCTAATTAGTGTCCTGTTTGTAGGGAAAAAACAGTAGGCTTTTATGAGGAAAAGGAGTTGAAGGTAAGAAATAAAAGTTTTCAATGGATGTTAACAAGCTAAACTACCCTGGGTTTATACGATGATGGATTACTGATTCTGTCTTCAGAATGTCCACAACCATCAATCTTGTGATCAAGATGTCTGTTCTCCTACTGACTTCTCAATCAACTGCATAAAATTCTTGCTGTTTGCCCAGTTCAAAGGTCTTGGCCCAGTTCAAAGACGGGTAGGGCAGTTTTTCTGCAGGGGCCACTCTGGCTCTATTTTAAAATGGCTCTAGTCATGTCAGTTTCTCACATTTCCCCTCTTTGATCTTGATCTTTCTGTGAAAGCACAGTTGATCAACCGGGAGAAGGCATTGCTGATCGACTGTTAGGCGGTGTTGATCATCCATCAAGCATTATTGATCCCTTGTGGTCAGAAAGACTCATTCCCAGAGTGTCATGTCCCACATGGGAGGAAAGTGATTTCCTTTGGAGTCTTAGGCCACATTTGAGCAATAAGAGTGCCAGAGCAGAGAAAAGCTCTACCTTCAAGTTCCCCTAGGGCCAAAGCACTTCTGCAGTTTCTGGAGTTTCCTTCTGTGATGTCACATAAGCTTTAGAAATCATTTCAAAACACTGAGTAACTGTTGTCTGGTTGGTGTCTTTATGATATTGAACTGTAGAAAGGAGACACAGTTTCACAATGATGAAAATTCCAGTAATAATAAACAAAACGCTGAGTCCAATTTGGAAGATTGACCTGAACCAGGAAGCAATTCTGGTTAAAGACCTGGTTAAAGCTAAAAGACCAAAGAATGGTGGGGTTATCAGTGGGTACTGCATTTAACATCTGGTTTGTGCCCAGATTTTATCTAGTTCTGTTTCTCCTCTGCCTGAGGTATTTACCCAAATACAACCAAATACAAATATTATAGGACAAACCCCACCTTGATCAGCTATGATGTAATCAAGTACAATTCTATTATCTAAGACTACTCGTATGAAGAGTGTAGAGACTTTTTGAGGGTGGCTATTGCTTTAGCAATATCTCCTAGAGTTTCAGATAGATTTCTGATCACGTATTCATTTACTGCTGTGCCTACCCAAAGAAAAAGTAATCTTCCAAACCTGGCAGCTTCACTGGGGTTGACACCTCTAGAATTGAACACACTTGGATTATGTGTGCAGCCAGTATCATGCTTTTAGTCTGTGAAGAAAATTTGAGATGCCAATATCGAATTTCTGATTGATTATATAATGAAATAGGTATAACCAGTAATCCAGTTGCACAATGAACTTTAGTTTGATAGGGATCTAATCACTGTATTGCCCATAAGTCCTCTTGCCAAATACAACTGAAAATATCCCTCAGGAAGCACAAATTATGGAGTGCTATAAAACTGATTAAGGGTTTGAAGGGTATGAGCAATTGAGAATGTTATTTGAAGGTAGAGGATGATTAGAATGGCAGAAATCATGTGGTCTTAATTTTTTTCTTTTTACAAATAGCCTTCTTCAGGTCCTGGGATTGAGTGGTCAGGCAAGGAGTCTTAGGAGGAATCTGAATAAGCCTTACCCACTATGAAGGTTCAACAACACAATTTATACACGAAGTTAAGGGAGGAAAGGCAGAGAGATTAGCAATTAAATGTACTGGAAGATCTCCAGATTCATGTACAGAGTGAGGCTTCTGATGACAAATCCAACAGTCTGTTAAATGTTTTCCATATATAAGGGATTAGGATAGGTAGACAATGAAATTGTCCTTCAAGGCAGAAATTGAGAAGAAAAAGGAAACAATAGCTATTATAACAAGTGTCTGGCCTCCCGTATTATTCACTAGATAGGGAGGGACTGATCAAAATATGTAAAGAAAATAGATTGAATAGTTAGCATTGTAGTTACAGTATGTTCTGCAAAATCAAGACCCAGGGTATTTTTCAACAGCAATAAGGTAGACCTATTTTAATAGGAAAGTTACCAAACAGGAAATAAGGAGTCATAGTATTTAAGAAATATATCAGTAATCTGGGGTATGTCAGAAATGTTGAGTTATCAAAATGTAAGGAATTTGCCAGTATTGTAAAAACAGTTCATATGTGAAAAGCATTAAGAGCAGGGTCAAAATAATGTCTCCACCAGGAATTCCCATTGTATCCTATGTTCCTGTCTCTATGGTAAACATTCCATCATATTTGTAAACATAGACCTTCTATGAACATTTTAGAATGCTTGCCTGTTCCACAAAATTATCCTGGCAGTTTCTCTTTAGCTTCAGCCATCCATTGGTCTCTATGACATACCTCAACCCTCCCCTATAACACATCGCTCATTTGTCAATTTCTTCTTTATGGACCTTCATCCTTAGATCCAACTGTAAATTCTTAACAATGAAAGTAGAGAGAGTAGACTACAGATTTAAGCAACAACTTACTAAGAATATGTAGATCCTGGGAAAAATTACAGTAGATTAATTTAGACTACTCAAGGCCAAGTCTAGGTTCATCTTTGCAATACTTGTGAGATGTGCTTTCCTCATTGATCTTGACCTAATATCATTTTGGAGGGCCAGATGACCTTCCTCCTTTTAGTGAGAGTTTATATTACCATGTCTGTGCTGCCTTGATGTGAGACCCCATCCAACCATAAGACTCCAGAATGAAAAAAGAAGCTCTGTTGTTACTTTTAACTAAGATATCCATCCCCCAAATCCTTATTTCCATTGCTTCATTGACATCTGCCAAGTAATATTAATCATGGTACTTCTATTGATTTGAAAGATACCACCCATGTGTTATGGGCTTGTGCCATAGCCATAAAATAAAATAGCTCTGCAGCAGTCCATTTTGGGTAATCAATCTTAGGTAAGCTTACACTTAAGATGACAGTCCAACCCCTGTTCTACTGCCAAATTCAATTAACCTTTTTTTTTTTTTAACATTGACCATGTAGCTACCTATAGTCTTCCCCATTTTAGCTTTGAATATCTTGCAAACTACCACTTAGAGACATATGCACATATACCTTTATGAAGAAATCAATTATATATATAACTAATTATATAGCTATAATAATATATTATATAAAAATATATAAAACTATATATATGTCAAAATGCTTACTAAAAAAAGGATTATTTTTTTCCCAACTAATAGTAGCAAGACAATCTTCAGAGTCAATATTCTACTAATATATACACCCAAATGAAATGATCAGACAGACTGTTAATTTTCTCAGTATGAAATAGCTACATCCAGGTCACTTTACCTCATTCAGATCTCTTCCATAAATAAGAAAAAAAAACCAAAACAAACATTACTTGCAGTTCTTAAATGGTAGCTTTTGAAGTCTACTTATCAAAGACTCATGGAAGTCTATCGCTGGAATTCTTTGCTGTTCTAGCTGTCATTTAGAAAACTCTCAAAAAGTATACATTGATATTTTGATAAAGATTTCATTGAAGCTCTTATATAAAATTGTGCACATTTCAAGTATAGATTTTTCAAGATCCTAACTCCAGCAGAACGTAGCACTTTGGCCTCTTTATGATGTAGGATGGGGGAAATTATTTTTAAATTATCATGAGATCCACGAAATTTTATTTATATTAAAATAATGACACTTGGGAGTGCCTGGATGGCTCAACAAGTGAAGCATCCGACTCTTGATTTTGGCTCAGGTCATAATCTCACAGTTGTGAGATTGAGCCCCACCTTGGGCTCCACACTGAGTAGGAGCCTCCTTGGGATTCTCTCTCTCCTTGTCTCTGCCCTTCTCTCTCTCCCCAAGATAAATAAATAATCATCCAAAAATAAATAAAATAATGACGCTTGTATAGTCCTTTGCAGTTTATAGAGCAATAATCACTAGATGGGTTGATGTACAAGTATCTGGAACTTTAATTTATAAAAATCAGTAGATTGTTAAGATTCATTTGATCATATGTATCAATTAACTTTTTCTTTGAAACAAAACATCCTAAAATTTAGTGGCTTAGAACACATCAACTTATGATTCTGTAGATTGGCAATTTGTGCTGGGCTCAGTTGGGTGCTTCTACTTAATGTGGCCAGGCTCAGCTGATCACTGATTGGCTGGCTTTTATTATCTGTAGGCAGCTTCTGGATTAGCCAATAGATTGCTGATCTAGAATAGTTTGGCTGGGGCAGCTCACCTCTGGTCTGTGGAGTCTTTCATCATCTAGCAGGCTACTCTGGGCTTGTTCATATGGTGATGGTAATAGGGTTTTCAAAAGTAGAAAGAGAACAGCTCCCAATTCACAAGCACTTTTTAAGCTTCTGTTTGTATCACTTTTGCTAACATCCCCTTGTCCGAAACAAATCACGAGCAAGTTCAGAGTGAGAGTCAAAAGACTTTCAAATTTATGTGGCATGATGTCATGGTTAGAGGGAAGTGAATTTTTATACTTAGTGCAGTGTATTGTTTCAGATATGAAGTGATACTCATTGCTCACCTAAATAATTATGTTCACATATTCTACCTAGCAGGGTGCTAAATACATCATTCAACCTCCTTGGTTCAAAGTATTTCATTTTTATTTAGACAGTCTGGGTGATTAAAACCCAATCTAAAATTCTATTTGTGATTCTAGACCATGTACTTCTAAAGGAGCACAGAAAGATCTTGTATCTGCAGTCCCATACACATATTCAATCCTTTCTCATTGTATTTTCAACTCAAAAACTGGTAATTGGAAAGCCAAGAAAAAAAAAAAGTACCTAAATGAATATTCACCCCCTATGTTGGCAAGAAAGAACAGCTGGATCAAATTCTACTCCATGCTGATAATGGTAATTTCAAAGTGTATAACCTTCTAATAAAACTATTTGATAGCTTAACATCTTTGTGTTTCTTCCTTTGTAGGGTTGCCAACAGTTGTAATAGACATTCTTTGAACACAAATCATTTCCCTTCCCAATATTTTTTAGTTGGGCATGGTTTTATGTCATTTCTAGTCTTCCCCCAAATTAGTGTTGATTTTTTTTAGTCTTGGGGGTGATTTGTAAGTAAAATGTGATGATATGTTTCTAGGGAGATTTAATCATCACATAAAAAAGAAAAATAGTAACCTCACTCATGAAAGTGATTTCCAGATATTCTGATAATTAAAGATACCTCAGTTGCCATGTAAAAAAGTTTTCAGTAAGAAAATTCCCGCGACAAGATGATTTTATATTGCTATCTAAATTTATGTTTTGTTCAAATGAGTTATAATATGCTATACTTTTATTTGCTTTGATTTCAATCTGGAAGAGATGACAAAAGTTAAGTTTTTATCTTACCTTTGGTTAAGAGTATTTCTTAATATTCTTTAGTCAAACAAACTGACTTTAAAGGTGAAAATAATGTATATGTATGCATGCATGTCTCTGTGTATATGTGTGTGTATCGCCTGTCTTTTATCTATCCACCTATATTTATCTTTAGAAAGACTAGGAGGAAAGGCACATTGACTACTCCCTCAGTTTATCCTTCTGTGTTCAGATGGATTATATTCAAGTGAGAAGGTTATTTATGGGATGTAATCAGGTGAAGATTCACCTTGTTTGCAAGCAGCATGCTCAGAAAAATATAAGCAAACCAATTGTACAAAATAATTGAAAATATCAAAGTTCCCAGCTTGGTTATAGTAGAATTGTGATCTATCATTTATGTGTTCATTCATTTATTAAACATCAATGCTACGTGCCAGGTACTGTAGTAAGTGCAGAGAAATCATGGTGCTTGCCCAGGTAAGATGAGTGTTGTGCTTATGCGATGAGACCTCTAACCCACTCTGTCTCCTATGGAAAAGAACTCATGACCGTGTAATAATCAACTGAACTGATTCTTGACAAAAAGTGATTTTCAAAGAGAATTGCATGTATCTATTTCCTAGCCTTAAATGTTTTACAATTTCAGGGATATATATTATGTATATTGATATTTCTGCACACTAAAGAATTATAAAACCAAAGAGAAAAATAAGGTATCAGTTGTTTTACATGTCCTTTTGCAATTCAGGAATGTTTCTTCCTCAACTATGGATTGCAGTGTTTTTCTTCACTCTTTAAATTTGCAATAGCTTCCCCTTGCCTTGGAATAAAGTCTTAAAAACATACCAAATCAGTAAGGATGTTCTCCAACCTAATCTGAAACTTCCCATTTTCCTCTACTATAGCATTTTACAAACCCCAAGCAAATCTATATTTATATCTTTTCTACATATCATTTGCTTTTATCACTCTTAATTTTGTCTGTTGTTCTGCCCTCAGCATGGAATCTCTTTTTCCTAATTTTTTACCCATTAATCTCCTTTTTTCTCATGGAAAGTATAGTTCAAAAATCACCTGCTTTAAAATGCTTTGCTTTGTTAGCTTGTCATAAAGAGATTCTCTTATATGGTAGATATTCATTAAATGTTTGTTGAATAAGTTAATCATGCCAAGCTTGATACTTATTAAATTTAGGGTTATATTATACATAACTATTAGACCTTTTTGTCTCTCATTAGTTTGTAAGTTCTATGAGAGGTAGGACCACGTGTTAATCATTTTTATAAGACCTAGCACAATATTCTCATCTCAATACAAGGTTGAGAACTAAATTGAATTCAGGGAAGTTTCTAAAGTTAGAGTGTTGATAAAGCACTGTCACATGACTAGATAAAGGGAAAGGCATGTTGGATGTCAGTCGATCATTTTAGAAGCATTCCATTCTATTAAGACAAGTTTACCTTCCTTTGGTAGAGAATACATTTCAGGGATGGTCTATAACATCTATTTTGGGTCTCTGCTGCATATTCTTTTCTTCATCTGTGAAGTCAATTTGAAAACAGAAGACCCATGATCAAAGTGAAGCTTCACTACTAATTTACTTTATGATTATGGCCAAGTTACTCAACGCCATAGTTTTCCTCATCTGTAAATGAGGATAATGATAAATGCTTTGATGACCTTGTACTTGCTGTGAGGATCAAATATAATAGAATATTCACAGATATTTATAGACTAAAACAAAGCTGTATTATTTCAAACATCCTTAGAACTGGCTATAGTTTTCCTAAGGTCATGGCAAGGAAAACAGGATTTTGACATATTACAGAAAAGTGATATTCTTATGGGGGGGGGAGGTCTCTTTTAAAATCTAGCAGATTTCCTGCCTTCCCCATGTATCTTTGTGATGCATGATTTTTATTTCATAGTAATAATCAAGATTTGGAATAATGTATATGCTCGTTTACTTATTCATTTTATATTTGGCAAGGCCATTGGTCTGATGAGAGTATAAATTGTCTGTGGCCTTCACTACTGAATAAATAGTACCTATGAGCCTAAAAAGTACATTCTTGTGGATTATTGGATCTCTAATTTTAATGTGAATAAGAATCCTAGAACTTGCTAAGATACACAGACTGAATTTCAACCTGCGAGATTTTGATTTTGTGGTCTGGTCTGAGGCCCAGGGATCTACATTTTAACCCTTCTCTCCTCTCTGATGGTTCTGATGTGAATGGTCAACAGACCTCCCTTTGGTAAATAATGGCAAGGTAGTGTATTTCATGCTTTTTGTGTGGGACTGACTACTGCCCTCCGTGATTTTGATTTGGGAAGAATTAGAGCTGGCTCCTGGACATACCCAGAGAGGAACCCCTCTGCAAATGCCCACTGTAGAGGAGGCAGATTGTTCTTTCATTTGTCTCGGAAGTCGGCAATTACAGTTCAGACTTTTGAAAGAACGGAAAATGAGGTTTCCTAAGGACGCAGTCTGGCAGACCATAGCAATGCTGTGTCTTTGGGCATTGGATGTCTGCCAGAAGTACTTGCCCAGCACTAATTGCAGAGCACCTGAACTTTTATCCGTCATCTGTTCTACGGCACAAAAACTTGAGCACTCCGATGAATGGTTTGCATTCTTCCCAGTAGCTCCAGGAAAGGAGGAAAACCCTTTCATTTAATTAGGCTATTATTCTGCATTTTAAGCTTCAATGGAGATTCAGAAACAGGTGCCAGTTTCTCTTCTGCCTCCAGGCCTAGAAATCAGAATAACTACTACCGAGAAAACAAAGCAGATAAGGCCTTAGCCTCAATGCTATTCACTTGCCTCTACCTGTGCAGTCGGGAAACAGATGTTAATTACCAAACAGTACAGTCGGAAACTGAAAACAGCTTAATCACTGCTTGGGCTTTTGTCGATAGGCTGTTAACGCTTTCTGCTGGTTCTTGTCTTTCTGGAGAACTGTATATATTTCTTCATCTGTATCTACATCTAGACCTGTATCTATCTGTTCCATATGTGTAGCTACCTGTATTTGCATCTATTTTAATAGTAAGGCTTGCTTCCTTTGGTCCCTCCCATTGGATTTGCCGGTGTGATCATTTTCTGATAGGAGGCATGACTCTCCATCCCCACCTCCACCCAAGGTTTACAGGACTATTTTTATCAGGCAAAACACAACAAAAGGAAAAGGTCAGGCATTTACCCGGATGATTTGCTTTAAAATTCATTTTATTAAATGACAGGAAGATTTTTGTTTTGAGAGCTCATGTTGGATTGCTGTCTTTGGAGAAGGAGACTTCGAGGAAACTGGGAACTGCAGTTGGATGCAGGAACAAGATATCTTATGAGACTAGAAATATACCAGTGACTAACTACCCTTTGCTCTGTTTGTGGTATTTGGGAATGGCTGAATGGGTTAACCAGCCCTAAGACAGCTGACTGCTAGCGGCAGTAAAAATCTAAAGCTTGGGAAGTATTGAAAATACATGGTAAGTATAGAGCTGAGACTGGTATCTTTGTTGAGTGGGTAAAATAGCTACAAAACCCAAAATGAGTATTTTGTGAGATGGTTCAAAGGCTAGCGCAGGGACAGTTGGATTGGCTTTCTCAGTGAGCAAATTCTTTGAGAGAGAATAAAATGGAAATTGATATATTATCAAGTTCCTTCAGGCTGGGGAAGCAGAGTCAACAGTTTTCTTTGGGCTCAAATAATTTATCCTGACATCTAAAATCAGGGGAAGTAAACTCAAATTCCTCTGAAGACCAGGAATATAATATATAAATGAACAGAGTAACCTGGATGTAGGAAATATTTCTAGAAGCATTTGCCCTTTTTGACTAAATTTTATTTTCTTACCTTTGCTAGATATGTGGATACACAAATATTTCAGTTTCTTATAATTCTATAAGGAAAGAAACCAAGAGGAGAAAAGAAAAGAAATAAATAGGCCAAGTGAGGTGATAGATGGGAATGGGACACAATGCTTAGGGCAGTGAGCCCAGAGAGAGGTGGGGACTGGAGCTCTGCTGCCCTTCTAAAATGGGCACTCTGCTGCCTGGCTGGAGATTGTCCTGTGGGAATGTGGGCCCAGGCCTGTCAGTTACTCTCTTGTCAAGAGAGATTAGAGAAACAAATTCTTAGATTGAAACTCCTGATTTTTAAATGATGACCGCTAATTCAACTTTTTATGCAGTCTTTTTCGAGTATAGATATTCCTCAATTCAGTAGTTCTATAACTATCTCAGCATCCTTTGTTCCTAACCCAGAGTGAACTTCTCAGAGGCAGAGTGAGGTGTGATTTATGTTGCCCTAAGACCAAGAAGATAGTTTCCCAGTGAGTTGATAAACAACTCTCTTTTCTTTTACCTAGAGCTTAACCGATCATTTTTCTTTTGCCATTGGCTTTTGGAAATTCCCCTTAAATGTATCACTGGAGGAATGTAGGAAGTATGACAATAGGCTGATTATAAAATAGATTTCAATATCCACGTGTCACCTCACTGTTCCTAAAACATAACATGTATGTGACAATAAATGACCACCAGACATGCCCAGCAATACTATTTCGAAAAGGGTTCTGCCTTGGTAATAGATGTTTCAGGAATATTTGGAGAATTTTCAACACTCTAATTATGGAGGGGAAAAAAAGGGAATTCTAAGGATAGCAACCTTTTATGAAGCCATCACTTATAGAAGTGAAGGAACCCTCAATAAACAAAACACAAAGGAAAACGAACATAAGCACTTCACAAGTCTTCTCAAAAAAAGAATAGATAATAGTGGGGTGAGCAAAAGTGTTATGGTTCTAAAGGTTAGTCAGGCATATTAATCAAGTGCTATGCATTATAATAAAAGTGGTATGTTCTTGAGGAGAGCTCAAAATTAAAAACAATCTTATATAGTGGGTATTTTAACAGCTCTAGCTTCTATTCTGGGATTTAAGGGATAGTTTCAAATTTCAAGAACCTCTTTGAGGAACAGTAAATTTTCATGTTTTAGGGTCACGTTCCTGTGTTCAGGGCATAACTTTTTTCCTGTCATTATGATAAGAATATTCAATGATTGCAAAGCATTTTTAGGGTATGAATCTCATTTTATGGCACATTGTCAACTTAGGGTTATACAGAGCTTACCTAAAATTCACATTCTTTTAGGAATCATTAAAATCTAGGCTCAAAAATATGATTGTCATCTGATTTAGGGGGACACTTAATCATTTTTCCCCTGTCTTGTCATCTCTTCATCTAATCATACAAAGTAGCCAATCCATCCATCACAGATCTGAATCCTTTCTGTCCGTCTGATCATGAATTCCCCAGATTCCTGTGATCTATGGCTGTATACAAATCACCCCAAACCTAGTGGCTTAAAGCAACAACTGTTCATTTTTTCTCATGAATCTGCCATTGTCTATTGTTCTAAAGAGATAGCTCGTGTCTGCTCCATGCAGTATCACTAGGATCCCGACGTAGGGCTGACGGTCTACTTTCAAGTGACACCTTTAAACGCGTTTGGGAACTTGGTGCTGGTTGTTGGCTGGGAGTTCAGCCTGGGCTTCTCCCCACAGCATTGCACGTTTCATCACAGCATGGTGGTTGTGTTCCAGGAACAAGTGGAGACAGAAAGGGCAAGTTGCAAGCCCCTTAAGGACCAGACCTGCTTTGGGGCGCCTGGGTGGCTCAGTCGGTTAAGCGTCCGACTTCAGCTCAGGTCACGATCTCGCGATCTGTGAGTTCAAGCCCCATGTCGGGCTCTGGGCTGATGGCTCAGAGCCTGGAGCCTGCTTCCAATTCTGTGTCTCCCTCTCTCTCTGCCCCTCCCCCGTTCATGCTCTGTCTCTCTCTGTCTCAAAAATAAATAAACGTTAAAAAAAAAAAAAAGGACCAGACCTGCAAAGCATCACTTGTGTCATAGTCTGTTTGTTGTGTTGTGTAAATAGCATCCAACCAGATTCAAGGGGAGGTGACAGAGACCCTGACTCTCAATGGGAAGAGTGACAGAGAAAAAAAAAAAAGGTGTTTGCTTACCTTTAAAATTAACTAACACTCTACGATCCTCACCATCTCTGCTTCTCCATCCCCAACTGTAACTACTTCACTTTTTGCCTGGATTCCAACCACATGAAGCAAATGATTGTCCCTCGTGTGTTTGTGGTTGTTGCTGTTGTTGTCCTTACATATTATCTTCCTGGCCTGTTCCTATCTGGCTGTGTATCCAGAAGGCCATCCATTGCCATCCACGAAAATGTTAGTGGAAGCATCCCTTCCTCTGAAATCTTTCCTAACTCCCCTCAGTAAGTAACATTCAGGACACTTTTCTCACTGTTTATCTACTGTACTGTCTTTGACTACAATGCGTCTTGGTCAGTTTTCGCACAATGCCCACTGCAGAGTGAGAATTGACTGACTCTCTGTTGAATGCGTTAATTCTGGCAAATCAGAGAGTGATTTGCTGAGAGATTGAATCTGCAGTAAACCTGAAATCTGGTTCTATCTCTGTCATTCATGAACGTATCACCCTGGGTGAGTCACCTCAGCTTCTGTTGCTTCTCTTAGCCTGACCTTCTTCATTTCTCCAAAGAGGTAACAATGTCTGTCCTACAACCTCCCAGGGGCATAGCAAGGAAAATAAAATTTGCATATAAAAGTCCTTTAAATATAGAGAATGCTCCTGAAGTACACATCTTTAGAAAATACTTGTCAAATGAATCTAGGTAATATTGGAAGAATTGAGCCAAAGAAATAAAGAGGCCTTTAGCATTCCACTTTGTCCATGCAGTTTTTGACTTAACAATGATTTTTTTTTTTTTTGCAAACTGCCATCGTGTTGAGTAACTTTTTCTTTTTTTTCCTCCAGCTTTATTGAGATGTAACTGACGTATAATATTGTGTAAATTTAAGCTATACAATGTAATGATTTGATACACATGTATATTGTAAAATGATTACCAGAGTAGGGTCAGTTAATACTCCATCACCTCACGTAATTACTATTTGTGTGTGTATGTGTGATAACATTTAAGATCTGCTCTTAGCAACTTTCAAGTATATAATACAGTATTGTTTTTTTTTTTTATGTATTTTTAAAAAAAAATTTTTTTTCAACGTTTATTTATTTTTGGGACAGAGAGAGACAGAGCATGAACGGGGGAGGGGCAGAGAGAGAGGGAGACACAGAATCAGAAACAGGCTCCAGGCTCTGAGCCATCAGCCCAGAGCCTGATGCGGGGCTCGAACTCCCGGACCGCGAGATCGTGACCTGGCTGAAGTCGGACGCTTAACCAACTGCGCCACCCAGGCGCCCCTACAGTATTGTTAAGTATAGTCACTATGCTGCACGTTAGCTCCCCAAAACTTACTCATCTTATAACTAGAAGTTTGTACCCTTTGACTAACATACCCCCTTTTCTCCCACCCACTAGCTTGGCAACCACCATTCTACTCTATCAGTTCAGCTTTTTAGATTTATTGCTCATCTAAGTGCAAACGTATACAGTATTTGTCTTTTTCTGTCTGACTCACAAAGCACACACTTTTAAAGCTCTCATCAATAGAAAGTTAATTCTCTTCTTATGCAACGTTTCATCAGACAAAAGGGGTCAAGTATTGACCTGACTACAAGCATTATTCAAAGAGAGAATCTTTATATTGTTTCAATCCCTGTTTTACTGAGGTTATGAAAAATTTAAAAACTTCATTAAGGAAGCAAGTCTTTGGACACAGGATTCAAGTCCAGATCCTTTTAAATGTGTCCCGTTGTGCCGTTATCATAAGAAAGCAGCCCATGCTGTGCTTTTGTAACTCACCTACATGGGGTTGCAAACGTTTACTTAAAAAATCACTTTTGTCAGTTTTGAAGGAGCCAGAGAAAGATTTTTATTTTAAATTTGTCATGTAGTTTGAAAAAGAACACTTGAAAATATCTGTTCCTTAGGTGATGGTCCTTCTGGTGATAGTGAACGTAAAAAGCCAGGTTCTTAAAATCTAAAATGACACTGCTTCATTCAAAAGTAAGTAACTCCTTTCCTTATGTGGGGAAAAGAATGGGAAAATGTTTTCACAGAAATGAATGACCTGACTATCCAGAATGCTAGGGTGGGAGGAGGGAGGTGCCTGTGGAGGGAGATAGGGTAGCCTGACACAAGCTAAAAGATGCTGTCTTTGGTGCTAAAGCAGGCAAAATCCATAAAGAAAAAGCCGTGAGCTCAGAATGCATCAGAACAACATAAGGGGACAAAATTTAATTCTGTGAGAGTGGATGGAAGTGGGAGAGAGTGTTTCTAGTGAGTACAGGGGGAAGCTTCAGGAATAGAGCCAAGCAGTTGGAGAGAACGTTATGTGCCTGCATGTAATATAGATGGGAGGAGGAGGGTGTGCAGGAACATCTCAAAAAAGGAAAAATCCTGGTGATTGTGATGTAACGTTACTGAGAAGAGGAAAGGTGATTGTGTGAGAAGCTGCAATCAGAGATGTGAAGTCCTAGTTCTAAAACAAAAGGGAATTGCATACATTCAAAAGGCATGCATGAATGCTCTGTGATGCACACGCAAAAAAGGTGGTCCAGGAAAGAATATGTACAGGATAAAGACTATAGTCCTCTGACAAGGTCATGTTTTTCCTATATATTTTACTAATGCCTCCTCACAAAGGGGGTGTTGGGACAAATTATTTTGAGTATTCCCTTATATGCCTGGCAATTGATACATGCCAAAGATGTTTATTAAAGACTGATTTAAAGTCACAATTAATGTGTTTGGGGGGAGTTTATCATTATTCTTAAGTCGAGCATTTACTAACTTCAGTCGGTCCATAGGGTATGATTAATGTTCTCAAAGAAATTTTAAATAACCTTAACCACTTTAAGTTAGGTGTATGTGTATCCAAATCTCATTGGTTCCACAAAATGTCTGGTTACTCCTGAGATGGGGACAGACTGCCTAAATTTACTTGTCCGTATTCCTACATAGCTGATACAGAAAAGGGTAAATGCCAAATTATCAACCCCTAAAAGGCATTTATTGCTGTTAGGTACTAACAGTTGCCATTCCTGTATTTGAGAAGAGAATACATACTTAAAAAGATGATCACTTTTAAAAGATGATCATCTTTTAAAAAGATGGTCACTTTGCTTTTTGCTTTATTCCAGAGTGGTTTTAATCCTTAGACCAACTACAGTAGGGCAGAGGCTCTCACACTTTTATTCCTTCCCATTTGAAAAGCACTCTTTAATCTTACAGGTGGTGGTAAGGAGGAGGGGAGCACAGAGGGTATGACTGACAATAGTCAGAAGTTGCCTGCTCTCACTTAGCCCATGGTAGCCAAGCCTCCTTCTCAACTCCATCACTTGAGTTGGCAGGAGGAAAGAAGAGAAAGATCTGTATAGGAAGATGGAGTGCTCCTCATGAGCTCTGCCTGGATATCATCACTGTTTTACAGGACTTGGTGGAATTTAGCCAGGTCCTTCTAGAAGCTTATTTCGCATTTTCACTGTGCCTCAGTTTCCTTAGCTCTAAAATGTCTTAAGATATTCTTGGCGGAGGGGAGGTGGGGGCAAGTAGTTGGCTCATTCGATTAAGCACCTAACTTCAGCTCAGGTCATGATCTCAGGGTTGGTGAGTTCGAACCCCACGTCAGGCTCTCTACTCTCAGCACAGAGCCTGCTTCAGATCCTCTGTCCCCTTCTCTCTCTGCCCCTCTTCTGCTTGCGTGTGTGCACACACGCACTCTCCCTCTCTCTCAAAAATAAATAAACATTAAAAAAAAGATATTCTTGGAGCACCTGGGTGGCTCAGTCAGTTGAGCCTCCGACTTCAGCTCAGGTCATGATCTCACACTCGTGGGTTCGTGCTCCTCGTCGGCCTCTGCACTGATAGAACAGAGCCTGGGGTCTGCTTTGGATTCTGTGTCTCCCTCTGTCTCTGCCCCTCCCCTGCTCATGCATGCACATGCGCTCTCTCTCAAAATAAATAAACATAAACATAATCATAATCATAATAAAAAGATATTATTGAAATGAAAGACTACATGGAAATGAGTATAGTCCTTGACCACCTTAAACAGTTTTTCAAAAAGAGTTTTGTAGAAAATTAAGGAAACAGAAAGTTTTCCAAAGTAGATTTAACCCTTTATTGAGATAAATAAAATAAGAGCTTTCAGGTTTTTTCCCCCTTGTGAATTTCATAACATGGAGAGAGAAAGAGAGTGAAAATCATTTTGTAGCTCTGATTTTACTATAAGATCTTCTCCTGATTTTGCTTGTGGCACGTAATGTTCAAATCCACTTATGAACATTGCTTATGAAGCATTTGATGAAGTAAAAAGGATTTTTAATTTATTTTCTTAGAAAGAAAATGACATGTTCTAAGTTCTCTTGAACCAGTCACCTTAATTCTGTTTGATACCTTTCTTTGGAAAGTTCTGTTTTAATTTTTTTAACATTTATTTATCTTTGAGAGAGAGAGAGAGAGAGAGAGAGAGAGACAGGGAAGGAGGGAGGGGCAGAGAGAGAGGAAGACACAGAATCTGAAGCAGGCTCCAGGCTCCAAGCTGTCAGCACAGAGCCCCACGCAGAGCTCAGACTCACAAATTACAAAAACATGACCTGAGCTGCAGTCTGATGCTCAACAGACTGAGCCACCCAGGTGCCCCTGGAAAGTTCTATTTTGTGAGAAACATTTCTCTGGGATAAGAGAGACAACTTTAGTGAGTCATCATTAAACTCAAGTGAAGAGTAATCAGAAATTTTTAAAAATTTTGCCCATTTCCTACCTCATTTTTGTATACTTTCTCTGTTACTGATCAAATTATTTTCTATTTTCATTGATTGATGCTAATGTGCTTACATTCCTATGTCCTTTGTAAGGGAATTGAATCTCTAGCACATTGATTTCCAGAGTTATGTGCATCCATCCACAATCACGGAGATGTGAGAGAAGACACTAGAACTTACATTTATATTGTTATGTAATTTAAAAAAAATGTGTATGTTTAACAATATGCATATTATAGCAATATAATACTTTTATAGAATGTATTAACACATGTTTCATATTTATAGTTTTTGAATAAATATATTCTGTATTTAATATATATACCTATTTAAAGAGAGCATATATTCTCTGAATTTTTGTATGCAGACCATATAGATCTGCACTGTCCAAAAGAGTACCCATTAGCAGATATGGTGCGGAGCACTTGAAATGTAGCTAATGTAACATGTTGAAGTAATAGTATTTTGGATATATTTGATGAAATTAAATATACTATTAAAATTTCACCTGTTCATTTTTACTTTTTAAAAATGTGTGCTAAGTAGTTTAAAATTACATATGTGGCTCACATTATATATTTGTATTGGAAAGAGCTTCTTTTAAAAATATATATTGTCTAGACAATAAAGGTATCCTATATATTATAAATATATACACACTGGTAAATGGTTTTCAAAATCTTCTAGGAATATGTCTACGTGATCAAATCACCATTGTAAATAGTGCTGTAACATTTAGTTCATTTAAAAAAATTGACTGAAATAATACAATTAGAAATAATTTATGTATTTATGGTTATTGTACTGGACACATTGTATTTTCTACAAATTTTTATTTCTGAGAATTTCTCTTTTTGACTTTCGTCTCTATAAATATAGTTTTCGGGAAGCTTCCCTGTTAACTTACCTCTAGCCACAGATAATTGTAACTGATTCAAACTAGGTTGGTCAGGATCTTTCTGAATTCTGAAACTGAGTCAGGGAATCATATTCTGTCTAGATGGCCAACATCATAACATAAGAAACTCAAGATTATATTGTGTGCATGTGTTCTACTATATGGACTAACCCAAGCTACTCTAAAGGACACTAATTAGGAGTGAAATAAGCAGAAATGAGATGTGTAGAGAATATCTTTTTCTGGAAGATTCAGGGGACTACCTCCATTTCCCACTCATTAGGCTTGATAAGATGTCTCTGGGTCCTTATAACATTTTTTGAGTTTCTGTCACTTGAAATACAATTGTTTGATCAATGCCACCATCAGGGGCACAGAAAAATCTTATTTTATTAACAGTTTCTCTCTTAGGTAATTAAATATTGTGGTGACATGGCTTCAGTCTACTTTCTAACTGTAAAAGAAATAGAACCCAGAAATTTGATTTTAATCTTTTCAAAACGCTTTTATTCTGATTTGTATAAAAATACATGTTGATTAGGGGCCAGATGTATAAAATGCAGGCAAACATAAAGAAAGAAATAGAAATTACCTGATATCTTATTATTCTGAAAAAGTTTTATTAACAGTATTTTATTTTAGGGGCGCCTGGGTGACTCAGTCAGTTAAGCATCTGACTTCGGCTCAGGTCATGATTTTGCTTTCCGTGAGTTCAAGCCCAGCATTGGGCTCTGTGCTGACAACTCAGAGCCTGGAGCCTGTCTCCGTCTCTTTCTGCCCCTCCCTCACTTGCATTCTGTCTCTCTCTCTCTCTCAAAAATAAACATTAAAAAAATGTTAAAAAAGAAAATGTGCAAAACACAACCTTTTAGTTTGCAAAGAATTTTAGAATTATATGCAAACCTGTGTAAGAAATATAAGTATACCCGAGAAATTAAGAATTATAAGAAATAAAATAATGTAGAAAGAAATAGATAATAATATAAAGAAGAAGAAAATTAGCATCTGGGTATGGTATTGAAATATTGGTTGTAGATCAAGAGGTGTATGATGGAAGAAGGAAGGACAACTAAAATTGGGAATAAGCCAAATGCTGGGAAATCTGTAGATAAAGGGAAAAAACAAGCACAAGCTTATGTCTCTGTGCACCATACTGCCCCATTCTTGCTTGATATTTCCTTAAACTTCTCTTTGCCTTAGTAAACACGTTTAAAGAAAATTCTCCAAAGTCAATGAGGTGATAGATAATAGTTGATGTAATACACAACACAGGGAGTAAATGGAGGGTTTTACTTCTTAGGCAAATGCTCTCTTGAGAAGCAGGTTTCAGTATTTGAAACCAACTTGTCTATTTTCCCTCTTTGATGTGTTGTCAAAGTTTTACAAATTATTTGAGATATTGCTTCTCTTCTAATACTCTAAAACTTTGCTGATGCAGAGAAAGTGCTCCAAGGTTAATAAGTTAATCTTTTATCATATAGAACTTCATATATATTCTAACTGTGATCATGTTCCAAAATGTGCCTTAAAACAGTTCATTAATAATAGCTGATGTCTTTACATTTTAAGGTAGGTCAATTATATTTGACATGATGGTTGAATTTCATTAAAAGGTAGAAAACATTAATCTTCTAAGTTTAAGAAATGCTGTGTGTGTGTGTGTGTGTGTGTGTGTGTGTGTGTGTGTGTGTGTGCTTATAAAGGAGGGCATTTGGGAGGGGGAGTTTGAAATGCATGAAAATGTAGCACATTTGATTTAAGCGGAAATGTCTAATTGTTGCATATTAAGTATGTGTCCTTAGAATATAAACATTTGAGAGTAAATGGACAGATACTATCTCAGCTAAGATTCCCCCAAAGCAGTTATGAGGCAAACTTTTGCATACAGATAGTTTATTTGGGAATAGGATCTCACAGAGCAGAAATGACAGACAGGGGTATACTGTGTGACTTTCTGAAGAGTTCTACATCTCTTTGACTAAAAGATGAGCATATATCCGTCAGCTCCTGTCCCCCGTTGGTCAACCATGATTCTGTGGGGACTAACTCATTCATGTTTCTAGGCTACGCCTACATGAGTAATGAATGAGTTCCCATTAGCATCCCTCATCATACCATTAGGGAAACCCTCATATAGGAAGTGGGAGCTGTACATCCATGGTGAGTCTGTGGTGAGGTGCGGGTTGTAGCCTCCACAGGTCTGGTTACTACAGCTATAGTAAGGGGAAATGCTGGGAAGATTTGAAATTAGGCACAAGAGATGTATATGCATTGTAACTCTTATAGCACCCAGATCTATTCAGACTCTGTTATTCCCAGGATTATTTGAACAAGGTAGTATTCCCAGTGGTGTTGCTTGTCCTGAGGCCGTAATTGATATTCATTATCTACCTCTTCACATACCCATTCTAGATTTTTCTCACTTTCAGTCAGAATTTTAACTTGTCTTGGTTGCTTGACTAGTGAAATGATCCTTCAGACCCAAAGGGGCTGATTCTTTAAATGAATTGTTTTATTGTATTATGGTTGTTGTAATTGTGTGTCCATGGTTATTAGGGAGCATGGAAGTGCCCAGAGATGCCCGCATGAATCACTTGTTTTCCAGACATACTCCTTACTGACCCACTATGGTACTAGCAATGCTAACTCCTCATGGTGGTCCTGGTCAATACTCCCCTAGTATAGTAACTGTTTTTGTTTCTTTTGTTTTTTGTTTTGTCAATTCTTTAATGTAAGGATCCCAACATGATAGTTATAGCGTTAAGTTCATTGGAGCCCTTACTGCATTCCATGGTGGAAGGACTTTTTTTTCCTCTAGGAATTCTAATGTAATGTTAGAATAAGAAGCAAAAATTCTGCAGGTATGTTAGTGGGAATATTGTATAATAGGGATGGTTATATTTCAACCCCTTGGTATATGGATCTGTGTATTCTAATTATTGGGACACAATATTAGCTTTTGATTTTGGTTCAGCATATTAACACATTCTGGAGGTAAGGACACTGACTCTACAGGATCTTGTCCCAAGATGGCAATGTAGGTGAGCCTTGAACAGGATATATAGCATGTTTCTAGTGGATTGAATGTTCTGGGTGACAAGGTTTGTAAAAACTGGAGGATCCATTGTCATTTTGCCATTGTTGTACCTCTTTCTGCCATTAAATAAGCCCCTTACTCTCATTGACTACTCTGTAGCAGACAGTGTGAATGGCTGATGGTACAGGTTGAGGCATTTGGGGAAGGAAAGACAGATCCATATTCCAAAATAGATATCGGGTTTGGTAAGGATTTGTCACTTACCCTCCAAGATCTCAAAGGTTGGATGTAGTCGAAGTGCCAAAAAGTGGAGAACCGTTCTCCTTGAGGGATAATGCCATATTGAAGGCATAGTGTAATTTTTGCTGCTGGTAAGTTAATTATTTAGCAGTGACAGTGGTCTGATCAGCCTTGGTGAGAGGGAATCCATACTGTTGAGTCCTTGGTTAGCCTCCTCACCTTTATTCATGGTTCATTTCTCCAGCATCGGGTGGCTGAGGAAAAACCCTGGCATTCCTGGGACATGTAATTCTGCCTATTTGAATGTTCTTTTCTTCCTCTGCAATATACATTCCTATAAGCCCTATTGTGAAATTAGAACATCTGGGCGCAGAGTTAATGGCCAAGTCTACTGCTTGCAACTTTGCACTAGGAGGTTTTCCTTTCACTGTTGTTATGTGAGCCATCCCTGAATGAGAGTGTAGTAGAGCAGCATTCAGTCTGTGGTCAGTATCAATCCCAATCCATCCGTCAACCAGGTCTAAGAATTTTCCTTCTTGGCCAATTAGTTCTAGGACACTTCTCCAAAAAGACCAAGTGTATATCTGAGTTAGCTGGCAGGGGACCTGGGTCTTTTTATCTTGTAACTTATTTGCATTTTCTGGGTCTACTCAGGCATCATTCTGAATGTGTCATTTCTATCATGCAGTTGTTTGCTGCCTGTTATGTTACATGATGGGCAGCTCCAATCCACACTCACTTAATATCTCCTACTAGGTCTTAAATCTTCATTAAGACTCATTACTACAACAGAAGGTAATTTTCAAGGGCTGGTAGTTCTATGCCACAGAAAACATGGCCTTGTTGCAAAAATCCTTAGAGTTTGTTGCGGGGACTCTTCTGTCATGGCTTATCAGAGATGCCACAAGATTTTTTTTTTTTTTTTTTAATCTACTGTGTGTACTTCTAGTAGGACAGATCTCCTAGGTCATATGACCTGAGTGTCAGGACAACTTGCTTATATCTTAGACTTGCCGGGGCTTCTGTTACTCTGGGAACAATTAAAAACCCTCAGCATTTTAAGTTACTTAACAAATCGTTCAAAGTGGAATTTTCAAAATGCCTCCAAATATCAGAAAGGGGCACCAAGTGACATGTTTCTTTTTTCATCACAAGGGGGGAAAATGCAGCATATTGTCCCTATCTTAAACAGAATGTCAGTATTCTCCTGACCACTGGACATATATAAACTTCACAATTATCATGATATTTATTTCCTACCCTGTGGCAATTCTGTCTTAGCAGATTACTTGCTGCTTTTGAGTTCCAATTAGCAGTATTTTACATTATAATTGACCAATATTGTTATTCTGCCCAGTGTCAAAATGATCAAATTCCCTCTGAAATAAGACCATTTCCTGATGACAGAATGGGGTAGTTAGCAGTCTTGAGAAAAGAGTGAATGTGTACTGCGCTCTTTCCCAAGTAAAAGAGAACTCCTCTCTATCTTCTGAACTGACAGCAGTTGAAAAGAATATATCCACTAGGTCAATAATCACATACAAAGTGCCAGAGACTATGTTGACATATTTGAGTAAAGAACGGCTAGCACAGAAGCAACTGTGAATAAGGCTGCCATTTGGTTAAGTTTATAATAAGTTTATAATAGTCCATCTTCATTTGTTACAATCCATCTGCTTTTTCAGAGAAAGGAGGTGAATTGAAAAAAGGTTTGATGGGAAGTAGCAGTAGTATCCAAAATTCCTCCTGGATCGAAATATTGCTTTTTCTTTGCCATGCCGACAGACCTCAGGGCCAGGTTATATTGCTTCCATTTATCTTTCCTACCATATGGCTCTTACATCATAGGTCAGATAACTAATGTGAGGGCATGCCAGCTATTCCATATATCCAGTCAATTCTGCAATTAGAGACCAGAATCAGTCGGTAGGAATTTGGGACCATGGTGATAGGGGGTTGGGCCAAAATCATCTTTATTAACAGGTCTTTATAAACCTTTTCACAAATCAGAGAATCCCTGATGGGGTTTCAGGTCCTCTGGTATGAGTGTCTTTAAAAAAAAAAACTTTGAGTACTGTCTTTTCTCCAGCGTAGAGTCTCTTTAGGGAGTTATTACGGGAATGTTTATCATTTTACCATAGATGCTTATGGAGGCCTTTTCTCAAAGGACTCTAGCTTCCTCTTTGTTATGGGCTGAATTGTGTTCTTCCTAAATTGATAAGTTAAAGTCTTACCTCAGAACCTCAGAATGTGACTCTATTTGAAGATAGTATCTTTAAAAGATAATTAAGTTAAAATGAGGTCAGTAAGGTGGGCCCTAATCAAATATGACTAGTGTTCTTATCGGAAGAGGAAATTCAGACAAAAGCAGAGACAGAGGGAATATCAGTAGACAAAGGAAGGACATAGACATCTACAAACCGAGGGGAGATGCCTCAGAGGAAAACAACCCTGCTAACACCTTGGTCTCAGATATCTTGCTTCCAGAATTGTGAGAAAGTAAATTTTTGTTGTTTAAGCCACTCAGCCTGTGAGTCTTGTTATGGAAGTCCTAGCAAAATAAAAATAAAGTCTGGTATTATGGACTGACTTAGCTTTGGAAGTTGGGTAAGGGATTGTGATTTTGCAATATTACAATTCATCTCAGCCTTCTTATTTCCAGACCTTAATTGTACTATTTTTAGGTCCATAGGGGAAAGTAACACCATGGTCAGACGTACATCTGAATTGCCTCTTGAAGTACATAATCTATTCGCCAACCATCACCACTAATTTCTTGGATTAAGGTACTTTGCTCCTCTGACTTTACTCTAGCATTTAAGTGCTTCACCTGACCTCTGCTATTCCGGGCTTTTATAATTCTTACTGGTATTAGTGAGCCCAGTAGGAAGTATCTCCTATTGTCATTCTCTGTCTGCAGAAGTCATACCCCCTGAGCTTTTCAAAGATGCCAGTGCCTCTCTCACTAGTACATTTCTTGTTATCTTTGTGAAGATATGTCCTCTGGGTCCTCTCAGGGAACATAATCAGGTTGTGGGTTTTTCAATCTCTTATAGTAAGCTCACTTAAATATTTTTTATTTCCTTAAGTCTTTTGATCCCTTTCTCGATACATTCCAAGGAAATTTTATAATCTCTATCTCATTTAATAAAGACCAGGCTTCACAGAGCCCTCCTTGTGGTGTGTTAGGACCAAAACCAGTTGTCTTTACGAGGCTATTGATCTCTGAGTCACAGGTTTCCAAACCAATCAACTATCCTCTATTCAGCCTTATATTTTGCTTTATCCCCCACTGATCAATGCCCAGTGGAGTAACCTCAAGACCACTCACTCATACATATATTCCTCTGGTTTCTGCTTATACATATTAGCAGTTCCTATAATTCTTTCAAAGTATAAGCAATTGCATTTCCCTGTTTGGGCTTTACTGAGACCTAACCTTGTTTTTTGGCCTAAAAGCAATGAGGAGTTGTTTGATGGAGTTAAGTTGATGGTAAGCCAACTTGAGCTTGGCATTTCTTTTTTCAAAACTTCCAAAGCAACCAGTTAAAGACACCCAAATCCATTCTGTAAAATTGCGTCCTGTAAAATGGTGTTCTGATAGACCCAGATACCAACACTTGAACTTTCCATCTGTATAACACTCTAGTCCCCTTAAGTTGAGATTCCTACTAATTGTGGCACTCTTTTATGCCAGGGTCCTACCACACATACCTGCACCTGTCTGACTGAGCTTGATCCAGCTTCTAAAACCCATTATGATCTGTTATGTAGACTCAATTTGAGTAACAAGTTTCTTAGCATGGGTACCCAAGAAGGCAGAGCCTGGGACAAAGGATTACATGCAGAGAATAGGTGTGAGGGGTGGGAGAATAAAATGGGGAAGGAGGGAACGCTAAAATAAAGATGCATTATTAAATTGGCAATCAGTATGAGAAATGGCAGGTTGAATTCACTGCACTTTATGGAGTGCTTTATGAAATGTGTCTTAGAATGATCTGCCTGGGGGATGAAAGGAGGAAGCATTTATCCTTTGGCTTTCGTCTCACATTGGTTAAGGATGACTCCTGGGCATTCACTCTCCCACACTTCCAGATTGGTCATGCCTAAATGCTTAGCAGGTATCTGCAGACATCCCACACTGTGGCATTAGAAAAATCCTAGAGACAAGAGATGGGAAGCAATGACCTTAAGTTTCACCTATGTGAAGCTTATCAAAGTTAGTGAAAATAGGTTACTGGAACGTCAGCTAGAATAAGAGGTGGGGTCAGAAGCATTTAAAGTGGAAACACAGGATCTCTGATTTGTAGGCCAATAGCCGGCTTTAATGGTGAAACATTCAAATGTTTTCTTCCTTTAAAAAAATATTGTGTTTATGAGAAAGTCTCATACAATTGGATTTGTTTTCTTCCTTTAGAAAAATACTGTGTTTATGAGAAAGTCTCATAAATTGGATTTTGAGTCTAGGAATAGAATATCTAAATAGAAAGAATTGCTAAAACTAAAGAATTCTACAGTTTCCCTTTGTGCAAATCATGCCAATAGTTTGGTGGAGTCTCATCATAGTTCATTTTTTCCTTCCACTTTCTGCAGTTACCTTTGCCTATCACTGTCTTTATCAATGATTTGTATCTAATGGATATTACCCAACAGAGAGTAGTGCTGCTTCAGATAAAATACATTGCATTATTCTATTCATGAATATTGCTTTGAATTGGAGTAAAGCTCATTAGCAACTACATAAAATTGAAGTAACTTTTCAGAGTTTCACCAGCTCCTTTTAGAAACACAAATATGGAGTTAAGGTGAGATTTGATCTCTTTTTTTCCTTCATAGTTTCGGGGACTGGTTCTCCAAATGAGCAAGCATCAAATGGATAATCCTAGGTGATCAAGGACAATAATGATAGCTTGTATGTTATATTTTTTAAAGGTTTAAGTATTTATTTTGAGACAGCGAGACAGAATGAGAGAGTGAGCAGGGAAGGGGAAGAGAGAGAGAAAGAGAGAGCGAGAGAGAGAATCCCAAGCAGGCTCCACACTGATGGCACAGAGCCCAATGCAGGGCTCAGTCTCACAAACCATGAGATCATGGCCTGAGCTGAAACCAAGACTTGGATACTTAACTGACTGAGCCCCCCACGTGCCCCTTACAGCTTGTGTGTTATTTGTCATTATTGTTGGTGTCTCTGGCATATGGTAGGTGTGCAATAAATGAATGTTCATCTAAGCTTATTTTTATTTCCATAGTTTTCCTGTTCAGTTTTATTTAACTTATGACCACTCACCAGAATACCATTGTTACAGAATTTAATCTGCAAAACTAAAGCAGATTTGTAGCATGAGGTATGCTTCATATACATGAATATGAATAAACTAAAAGTATCCTCTTTCAGATCTATTATTATCTTGTTCTTCTCCTGTGCTTTGTCATTGCTGATTTAACTTTGGTTAATTTTCCCTAAATCAACCCCTTTTTCCTATGGTAAAAAGTTTCCTGCTCCAGTTTTATAATTATAAACCAATTAATTTTCCTTTTAAAAATCATTTTAAATTTGGCTGTTGTTTCTTGCAGCTGAAAGCATTCTTTCAGATACAGCCCTATATTTCTTATGTTTCACTTCTTCCGCCCAACATGGCATTATTGTCTATTGTTCTTTTCTAGCAGTTTCATTGAAGTGTAATCATCATACAGTAAATCACACATACTTGAAGTGTAAAAACTAAGTTTAGCCATATGTATATATACATGAAGCCATCACCATAATCAAGATAAGGGATACATACATCACATCCAAAAGTTTTCTTGTGCCCATTTCTATGCCTCTCTCCTATTCCTCTCTCACTTCCCAGACAACCAGTAATCTACGTCCTGTCACTCTAAGTAGTTTGAATTTCTTAGAATTTTTGAAGTTTTTTCTTTTATTTATTTATTTTGAGAGAGAGCTAGAGAGCACACACAGGTGTGCATGAGCGGGGGGAGGGCAGAAAGAGAGGAGAGAGAGAATCCCAAGCAGGCTTCTCACTGTCAGTGCAGAGCCTAGTGTGGGGCTCTGTCATACAAACCATGAGATTCTGACCTGAGCCAAAATCAAGAGTCAGCCACCAAGGGGCCCCTGGTTTTCTTAGAATTTTATGCAAATGGAATCATACATTCTGAATTACTTTTTATTTGGCCTCTTTCACTCAATACAATTATTTTGAGTCTCATTCACGGAGTAGTATGTGTCGCTAGGTTGTTCCTTTTTACTGTATTCAACTTTATGGATCTGCCGCAATGTTTATCCATTCCCCTATTGGCAGACATTTGGACTGTGTCTGGCTTTTGCTTATTGAAAATAAAGCTGCTATTAAGATTTGTGTTCAACTTTTTGTATGGATGTATGCTTTAGTTTGCTCGTGGATACAGTTTAGGAGTGGAACGGCTAGATTGTATGGTAAGCGTATGGGTAACCTTTTTCAAAACCTGCCAAGTGCTTCTCCAAATAATTATCACTAGCAGTGTGTGCGAGAGAGCTACACATCTCACCAACAGTTTGATATGGCCATTGAAAAATGGTCACTCAAAGACAGCAAGTCCTAATCTCAAAAATTGTATACGTTACCTCATTTGGAAAAAGGACTTTGCCCATGTAGTTAAAGATCTTGAGATGAGGAGGTTACCTACATTCTCCGGGTGAGGCCTAAATGCCATCACAAATGTCTTCATAAGAAAGAGGCAAAGAGAGTTTTGAGAGACACACAGAGAAGAAGGTAGTTATTTGAACGTGGAGGCAGAAATTGGGGTGCTACTGTCTCAAGCCAAAGAAATTCTGGCAACACCAAAAGCTGGAGAAGGAAAAGGATGGGGTCTCCCCAGAGCCCCTGGACGAGGTGCAGTCCTGTCAAGGTCTTGATTTCCTATGTCTGAACTCCGGTATATACATTTCTGTTGTTTGAAGTTACCAAGTTTGTGGTAATTTTTAAGGGCAGCCTCAGGTAACTAACGCAGTGGCTCTCTAGTCCTCAGAAACATGGTCTGCTCTTGATCAATTGGGTACTTCTACCAAGGACTTTGATGTTTCAATGAGTGACACGAAGACATTAAATAGAATAAATTCACAGAGGGAAAATGGAAAATGGAATGTTTATAGCAGTAGAGGGATAGCCATATCAGTAGATGGTGGTCATATGTCCTAGAATAGCTTGAGTAGCTGACAGTGCTGATGTCCTGGGCACACTGTTCTGTTAAGTGTGCTTTGTATTTTGTGTATTTTAGGAGTTACCTTAGCTTCTGTCTGTTTTCTGTTTTAAGCCCACACTCCTATGGATTTTGTGGGACCCCCCCCCTTTTTTTTCCTTTCACAATAAATCTCTTGAAGCTATACTTTTATTAATTGCAATTGTAGGTTTGTAACTGATTCAGGCAATAAGTAAATAAACAAACAAATAAATAAATAATTTTAAAAATGCTTTACAATCTGAAAAAGAGAAAGAACAGTTTTCCTAGGATTCATTTTTTTTTCTTTTGGTAAATAACTAAACATAAAAATGCGTCAGAGTTAATAGTTCTTGGATACTTGTCATTGTCTCTTACTTTTCTCAGCAGAAGTCCAAATTTAATAGCAACAACTTTTAAATCCTGCAACAACAGTGTTATCCCCTAACCCTGTAATAAACAAAATCAATATTAATTTCCCATTGGGTCAATGCTTTGAGTTCAATACAGATGGAATTGACAATCATATTGTACCATTTAATATTATTTGAGAGTCTAGTGATTTATCCCACTCTTTGGCCCACTTCCTTCTACACTCGAAAGACCAGTCCTCTGTCGTGCATTACCATTATAATGGGTTTTATGTCACATTCATAGATGCCACCATTTTTCTCCGTATTCTTACATAACTAAATACGTTTCTTGTAGTTTAATATGCCTTACGGGCATAGTGAACTTCGGAGTGATTAACTGAAAAAGTTTTAGACATACACACAGGACATTTTTCAGAATAACCTCTACATTCAAGAAATGTTTAGAAACAAAATAAATAGGAGATGGACATTCACATTACTACAATCAAAACAAACCTGGACTTGAATTTCAGTTCAGTGTGTTTAACTTTTCTTAAGTTTACATAATACCAGATGAACAACCAATTGTCTGAGGAAAAATCACTAAAAATATTGGGTAATTCATAGCAAAAATTGCTGTGTGGTTAATTAAGTTTGTTCAGTAGTTGGTTCTAGTTTTATATAGAAACAGCCTGAGGGCTGAGTGTTAGCTTATTTCTCACTCCTGTCAAATGTAATTCATAGAGAGTTAATTATAATTTCCTATGCCCTTTATCCTTTTACTCAAGTGGGCTACACTTGAACAATAAAACGGAATTAAGTAATGATGCAGAAGACTAAACACGTGGCAATCTGGGACACTGGGGACCAAAAATATACTCTTTGTCCTCATCTTTGCAAAGCTGACACTGGATATATAGCCTTAATTGGTTACAAGGAGAAAATATTACATTTCATATGGACTTAATATTTAGAATGATTAAAAATCAGCTTAACGTTATCAGGATCTCTTTGTACAAATAAGAAAACCTGTCACTTGAGTGTTGGGCCAGAACCTCATTATCAAAGGAATTTCAAAGCACTTTGTAATGCCATCACTCTCTAGTAACAGGTTTTTCACATTTTTATTTTTATTTATTTATTTATTTATTTATTTATTTATTTATTTATTTATTTTTTTAAACGTTTTATTTATTTTTGAGACAGAGAGCATGAACGGGGAAGGGGCAGAGAGGGAGACACAGAATCAGAAACAGGCTCCAGGCTCTGAGCCATCAGCCCAGAGCCTGATGCGGGGCTCGAACTCACGGACCGCGAGATCGTGACCTGAGCCGAACTCACGGACCGCGAGATTGTGACCTGAGCCGAAGTCGGACGTTTAACTGACTGAGCCACCCAGGCGCCCCAGGTTTTTCACATTTTTAATGCAACTATATAATTTCAGTCTTCCGGTAACTTTTCTCAAGGTTGTTAGGGCATATCAGGAAGATGGTAACTTTGAAAAAAGTTAAATAATAGAATTTTGATTGTTAATTGCACCGTCTATGTAAATTTGCCTCTTCCAGAGCAAGGCATGTAGATGAATCTCCTTTAATATTCTTCTACAATGGGTGTGTGACAATAATCCAGGTAAATTATAGGGATATAGCTTGCATTTGGGAGGAATTTTTACTTTTTCAGAATCATTAGGTGGAAGGGACTTCTAAAGATTTAAAAAATTTAATACCCATGTTTGTCAGAAGAAAAAAAGAGGAGTCAGAGTGTGATGATACACCAAAAGCTATGCAATTTATGGCCGAAGTAATACTAGTGTATTACTAGTCTTCTGATGTCTAGTTCTGTGACTTATCTGTGATATAAGACATTATAAAGGCTACACAGTAGAATCTTTTTAGGTAGTACATTTGTTTAGTGCCTATCAATATCAGCATATTTGCAAGCATTGCATTTGATATTTATCTGACTCACGTTTAGTTAATGTCAATCGTTTCGTAAAAAGAGTGTGCTAGTCCTCCCCTAATCATTACTAGTTATAAGACGTGAGTTAGTAAGTCGCTTTGGCCTCCCTTTTTTAGCTGGCGGTTAGATTATGTGACTTCCAAGGCCCCTTCCAGTCCTTAACTCTTATTCTACAATACAAATTTATATAATCTATTGTGTTATTCCATGTCTATGTAGGAAATTCTTTTTTTTTTTTTTTACTTTTTTTTTTTTGAGAGAGAGAGCAAGCATGTGAGTGGGGGAGAAAGAGTAAAGGGAAGAGGAGAGAGGGAGGGAGAGAGAGAAAGAGAGAGAGAGAGAGAGAGAATCCCAAGCAGGCTCCATACTCAGCGTGGAGCCTGACACGAGGCTCAATCTCATGACCTGGGATCATGACCTGAACCGAAATCAAGATCTGGACACTCAACTGACTGAGCCACCCAGGCACCCCAAGGGAAATTCTTTTTTTTTTTATTTTTTTATTTTAACTTATTTATTTATTTTGAGAGAAAGAGAGCATGAGCAGAGGAAAAGCAGAGAGAGATGGGGAGAGAGAGAAATCCCAAGCAGGCTCCACACTGTCAGCAGAGAGCCCGACACAGGGCTCCATCCCACGACCCTGTGATCACGACATGAGCTGAAATCAAGAGTCAGATGTATAACCGACTGAGCCACCCAGGCACCCCTATGTGGGAAATTCTTAATCACAGATAAGTTGGTAAGACAGGATTCTTGGTGAATGGATTGGTTTCTTACCTCTCTTTACAGCAGAGGCAGAATCAGCCTGCTATGCTCAGTTTCCACATGCCCCCACCCTAACCAAGGCTTCTCCCTGTGAGACCACTCAGCCTGGCACAGCCAGGTAGGCATAGCTTGGCTTTCTAGAGGGCATAGCCGGCTGATGTGTCCAGATGTTGCTATGAGAGGCCAGAAATACTTTGAACACTTTCTGAGGGTTGGATAAATATGTATTCCATAAGCACATACAACTAAATGTACAGCTGTATTTTAAATATATGTATGTGCTATTATGAATAAGAAAAGAATATTTTTTGAGACACCTGTGAACTCAGTGTAAATTTTTGTCTGTGATTTGCTCCAACACTAAAACTATCTAATGTGCTAAATGAATAGTATTAGATGGGGAGTTAGCACCCCAGCGTCTTACCAGCGTCCTTATTTAGGAAAAGGTTTAGAGAGTCGTGTAACGGTCTCAGGTAGGGGTCATTAGATAAACCAGTATGAGCTGAGACATTTATGGTTAGTAGTGAATAATATCTTCATGAAAATATTTTTAATTTTTATTGGAGACTTAAAGTCTGCAGCAAGTCACAGCGGGAAGTTCCAGGTGCTATGACAGTCTTCCAAAGAATGCGTTTTAGGGCAAGAGTCGTTTTGTTGCCTCTCCAATCCTATCTGCTCTGGTGTTGGGTATTACCTGCTCTGCATACTCATTTTAGTCCTCAAGCTCCTTTGATTATTAGGAATCTTCATGCTTGAAAAGCTGGCTCTGCTACTCCTCCACAGAGTGAGGGAGGGAAATGGCACATTTTGCAAATTTCAGTTCTTTTGAAAGGAATAATGAAAAGGAGGTGGTGCCGCTTCAGAAGGCGGGCTACAGATGGAACAAAAGGTTAACTCAAATTTCTGCTGAAAATAGAAAGTAAAAATAGTAATGATGATCTATACAAGAGCAGAAAACACAGCAAAGTGAAGTTATTCATTTTGAATCAGCAGCTTCTTTTAAAACATCCAACATCCTCTGATTGTTCAAAGGGTTTTATTTTACAAATTGGCATTCAGTAGGCGCGTCTGACAACTGGTTCATTGTGTCTTTTTTACCAATTGTCAGCAATAGTCTTTCTTTGGATCCACTGAGGAACTTCAGTGTCCTGAAGTAGTTTCTTTGAGGACAAATGATCCAACTTTTTTTTTTTCCATGTTTGCTTAAAAAGAATTCAAAGCTTAACTTTGCACTCGGTGGCTTCTCTTTCTGCAGCTGCGTTTCACTTCCCCCAGCCCTGGCAATGGGAGTTTCCTTGCTTTTAGATAGCAGTCTTTTGTCTGTCTGATACCTCCCACCATTAAAAAAGGTATTCCATCTTCACAGACGTTGCATTACTCTTTAAAAGAGACTGCTTCTATTAGCAACTTCTGAGGAATGTACAATTGGGATATGTACAGGAATGTGACTGAAACGCAGTAATTCCTCCTGAGCATTTCACATGTGTGGCTTTGAACGGGTACAGAGCAATCTGACAGGATTGGCTTCGCTTACTTCTTGTTAAACCTTAACCCCAGCCCACACTTATTCTTGAACAGTTTCAGAGCTCTTGAATTAGGAAAAACCCTCCTTGCTAAAGAGAAAGATAAAGGAAGATACTTACAAGTGGCAAATGTGGTATATTAAATCTAGTGATTCGTACTTCGAGTCTTTGTTATAAACAGAGCCTTTAAAACCATGTTGTAAAAGTAATGCCTTGGAAATGCATTGACACTTGTCCAAAGTGTTCTCTTTATTGGTAATACCATATCCCATTTGCAGATTTTTCTGTGCATAGACTCTTAGGTCTACATAGGACTTACATGTAAATACATAGCTTCACAGGTGTGACACTTCCAAATGGAACATACCTTCATCATTACATTACGATAATATAGATATTACAGTCCCTGTTACAGATGATGGATTTGCTGTTTAGGATCTTAAGTCACTTGCATAAGATCACTGTGGCAGAGACTGCTAGTTTTCTGTCAATATGTATCCCTGGAGTTTGGGTTATGAACATGGCCACGAATAAAGCCTACATTTCCCAGCTTCCTTTGTAGCCTTTGTGACTAAGATTTGGCAAATACGCTGTAAGTATATGTGCAGGGACGTGCCCTCGTTTTCTCTTTTCTCCTTTTTGTTAGCTCTAATAGGGATCTGACGGCTGAAGCTTGAGCAGCGAGTGAAGATACTGACGCAGGCATGACAGAAGAATACAATACGAGGACCTTACTTTTGATTAGCTTACTTTTACATGAGAGATTAAGCATTTGTGAGTTTATGCTAGATGATTTTTAATAGCCATAAGGTATAATCAAGAAATAGAAAAAGTAGAATTTAGTCCCATATTATCTAAATCTTATCTAAATGTTCTTTCTATTAAAAACTGTAGAGCCACAGTGCACCTGCCATGCGTCAATACTGTAGTACTTTTGTGCTTCATCTTGGTCTGGTCTGTTTAATTAAAGTTTCTTCAACAACTGTTGAAAAATCATTGTTTTGCTACATTTTATGGTATAGTAGACTGTATTATATGAACCCATGTTTAAAATGCTGGAAATGCTAAGGATTTTAAAGTACTTCTCAAGCATTAATTTTTATGCAAGTAGAAATGTCCACCTTATAACAGTTTATAGAGATTGAAATGAAGATATTAAAATCTTTTACAAAAGTCATTGCAACTTGTAAGAAAAATAGGGAGTTGGGATAAGAAATGGAGCTGTTAGACTTGATTTCCTCTCCTATCACCAATCTGTCTTATTCACTTCCTTCCAATGGATTCTTTTACTAAACTCCTATTTCCTTCAAACAGCTGGTAGTAGTCTTATCTCCTAATGATATACACCACATTAAAAAAATGCTACTAATCTAAAAATTCTACTCTGTGAAGATAAGCATATGGTTTAGAAGATGCAAAATGCTGACTATATGATTACACTCCTGTCTACTGGTACAATACATGATCATTAAGCCATTCATCATTCTTTCTGTGGACTTAATTTTGGGGCTGGGTAAAGGGGAGATGAGGTAAGCAGAGAATCAATTAACTTTCACTTGGCAGACAATAGTTCTTGCCCCTGATATTGTACATGTTCCTTATTTTAAAGGTGATTATAGAGACGTTTAGTGACTTGTCTGTTATTCACAGAGTCATGGCTTATCTCTCTGGGTTTTAAAAAACTCTTAAGTTTAGGGTTTTTTCTTACTTGATGCTGTTTCTTCTGTCTTTGCTATAACCTTCTGAGAAGGAGGAAGAACTGGTCTAAAACCCGGCTATGCCTCTTTATTAACCAGGTGATGAGGAGACAACTTACTGAATTTCTCTTTCTAGCTATTAGAAGAATTTAATAATCACCTCTACATTAAGGGGTGGTTGTGATGTTTAAATGAGATAAGGCATGTAAAATACTTTGCAGGGAGCCCAGCACACTGTAAGTGCTTGGTAATTTACTGATAAACTTGTTTAATAAACAAGTAGAAAAGAGGAATACTTGGTAAGGTTAAGTGACTTAGTTTGTCAAAACTAAAAAAAAAGAAAAGAAAAGAAAAAATTACTCCAGGGACGAGGACATATTGGGAAGGAAAATGTCTAAATATAGGTCAACGAAGGAGCACTAAGTCCGTTTTATGCCATAGACTTAAACATAAAGTTTAAGGATATAAACTCTTGAGAATTGAAATCTGTGAAGCACCTTTGACTTCACATATATTTTTTGTATTTGTTGACTACGCGAAAGAATAAATGTTTACAATATGGTTAGAGGCAGTCACTCTTTGTTGTTAATGTGAGCAATTCAAGGTTTATTTTTCAAAAATAAATAAATAAATAAATAAATAAATAAATAAATAAATAAATAAAAATTCAGCTGACTAACCCATGGACTAGTTTAAGCTAAAGACTGAAACTCATTATTAACCCTGGCAGAGAATTTTCCAACGTTCCATTGATGATATCACTGAATTCAGCTTCATTTTTCATTTAACAAGTAGAGTCATTCTACTAATGTGTATTAAGGGGTTACAGAATTCAGGCTCTTCAGAAAAGCGTTGCTTTTGCAGTGGTGAGGAGAAATGAACATGATTTTTCTACTTTTGGAGCACATAGCCTAGAGACAAGGATAGATGTTAATTAATAACAACATAAAGCTGTCTCTAACCCCTCTGCATAGAGGAAAGGTTCTCAGTGCTACGAAATATTATACATAAGGAATTTGACCTAAAAAGGGAGGTCAGGGAAATGACAGTTATACTGAGATCTAAAGTAGGAATTAACCTGATGAAGCAAAACCACTTTTTGCGGAGGCGATGGCCAGAGGAAGCGAGAGGCCAGTGTGGCTGAAGCAGAGAGGGGGAGCCTACGTGAGAGGCCAGGCTACAAAATCTCTAGGGCAGGCTCACAAACACTGATAACTCTGGCAAGGAGTTTTGTATTTATTGGAAATTCAATGAAATATTTTATGTCTTTAGTTGGGGGTGGAGGCAGGGGAGGGTGCCGACATACTCAGATATGCCCTTTGTAAAGATCACCCTATACGCAGTGTGGAGAATGGATTTAACAGAGGCCACAGTGCTTTTTCTAGTAGTTCTAGTGGAAAATAATGGTGTTTCCTTCTTTCGCCACATGGTTGTTAACTTCTTGTGGGCAAAGACTTCGTTTACAAATTTCTTGCATTCCATAGCGCTAGAATCAAATTATACAGGAAGTTAATATTTGCAGATTAAATGAAAGAAGGGTAAGCTTATCCATTATTTAGATGACAGAATAATTAGGTCGCTTACTTTTTATCATTTAATTAAGCCGTATGAACAACCGAAGCTGATTGGCTAAGTAGCGATCCATAGTATACTCTGAATCCTTATCATAACAGAAAGGAGAAGAACCTCAGGTTGTGGGAGTTGTCCCTCCATCTCAGGCAGTTGACATGCAAATCAAAGTAGGAGGCAGTTGCTGAGTTGTTCATTTTTAATTTTTCTTGGCTTTGCTCTATCAGACCTACATATTATAATGACTGACTTAAAAAAATTTTTTTTTTAACGTTTTATTTATTTTTTGAGACAGAGAGAGACAGAGCATGAATGGGGGAGGGGTAGAGAGAGAGGGAGACACAGAATCGGAAGCAGGCTCCGGGCTCTGAGCTATCAGCCCAGAGCCCGATGCGGGGCTCGAACTCACGGACCGTAAGATCGTGACCTGAGCCGAAGTCGGCCGCTTAACCGACTCAGCCACCCAGGAGCCCCCCAAAAATATTTTTTTTAAGTTTGTTGAGAGAGAGAGAGAGAGAGAGAGAGAGAGAGAGAGAGAGAGAGCATGAGCACGTGGGGGAGGGGCAGGGAGAAAGAGCGAGAGAGGGAATCCCAAGTAGGTTCCACACTGTCAGCGTGGAGCCAATTGTGGGGCTCAAACTCACAAACCATGAGATTAGGACTTGAGCTGAAACCAAGAGTCAGGGGCTTAACCAGCTGAGCCACCCAGGCGCCCCAGACTGACTTTGTTTTTCCTTTTTTTTTTTTTTTTTTTTTGGTTAAGAAAAAGAAAAGCATGAACAATCTAATAAACAGATTGTGCTTCCTACTTGGGATTTTTTAAAAATAATTTTATCAGCTCATATTGTGTTTTGAATTAAAAATGACGCAGTTAATTTATTTTATTTGTCTTACAAATATTCTTGTATGCTAAATTCTCCAAACTGTCTTTTTATAAACAAATTTGCTTTGGAGTTGACATGTAAGAAGAAATCATCACATACTAAATACTATGCTTTCAGGGTCCTCATAACATCCTTGAAAAGATTAGATAAGATGTTAGATGGTATTACATGCTGATTATCTTCACCCCTTCCAAGTAGGTACTCCAAAATTCTTTGGGCCAGATTTTTTTAACACATGATATCAGGAATATTAAAAAAAAAATAATGCTTTTTGAAAAAAAATAAATAATGCTTTTTGAATTTAACAGATACTTATATCTTGTTTCTCTTTCAATTGACTTCGAAATTGCATAAGTGATATTTAAGTGCTCTAAAAGAGCATGCAGTGAGGTTTTTGTTTTTTGTTTTTTTCTCCACTCCCCATGCCCCCACCCCTGCCCCAATCCTACTAGCTTTTTGTTTCTAATAAGAATGAGAAATAGATCAATTAATCCAACACACAAAACCATTTAGGGAAGTTCAAGAAAAAAATACTAGAAATGTCAATAAACTTGGACACATTCATGTAAATAATGTACCTCTGAAAAAAATCATGGTAGACTACAATCCATTAAAAGGCATTTGTAAGATGGTCCTTGGGATATTTTCTTTAGTAACGAAAAAGTAAGCAAAGACAACTCAACTAGTTCTCATTCCACTGATTGTTTGTTTGTTCTGATCTACTGTAACTCAGATAATGGCTCCAATTCAAGTATTCTACATTGTTTTCTGAGTTTACTAATCTTGGTTGCATTAGCTTAAAAAAAATACTGAGAGGGATGCCTGGGTGCCTCAGTTGAATATCCGACTCTTGATTTTGGCTCAGGTCATGATCCCAGGGTCATGGGATCAAGCCCCTCGTGGAGCTCCATCCGCACTGTGCATGGAACCTGCTTAAGTCTCTCTCTCTCTCTCTCTCTCTCTCCCTCTCCCTCCCTCTCCCTCTCCCTCTCCCTCCCCCTCTCCCTCTCCCTCCCTCTGCCCCTCTCCCCCACTCACATTCTCATGTGCTCTTTCTCTCTCTCTAAAATAAAATAAAAAACAAAACATAACAAAACAAAACAAAACAAAAACCCCTGAGAATAAACATGTTCCCATACATGGTTTTTATTAATTAATTAATTAATTTATTATTATTATTTTTTTTAATTTTTTTTTTTAACGTTTATTTATTTTTGGGACAGAGAGAGACAGAGCATGAACAGGGGAGGGGCAGAGAGAGAGGGAGACACAGAATCGGAAACAGGCTCCAGGCTCCGAGCCATCAGTCCAGAGCCCGACGCGGGGCTCGAACTCACGGACCGCAAGATCGTGACCTGGCTGAAGTCCGACGCTTAACCGACTGCGCCACCCAGGCGCCCCCCATACATGGTTTTTAATAGTCTTCCACCATATCTGGTTCTCTTTGAGTCTTTATCTCTAAGTTTCTCCATCAGCTGTCTTTAGCCCTTATCTCTCAGTTTCAGTGTCTCCTACCCCACTCCTACTCTTTTTTTTTTTAATTTTTATTTTCTCTTTCTCAATCCATCTCTTCTCTTTCTCTCTCTCTGTAGCAAGCTATATTCAAATATCACAGTTCAGTGAATGTCTCCTAGTACCATTTATGACTCTCATTACCCACATACTCCTAAAAAAAAATCTGATCTAACTACCACTCTAATTAGCAACAATAAAAAAGAAGGAAATGTTTTTATGCCACACAATCCAAGATTTCTTTGAAAAGCTCTTCAAATTAGTTTCAAAGTCCCTCTCTTTCCTTTTTCGTCAAATATGTATTGAAAATTAGAGTTCAAAGTGTTGTGAACTTCTTACTTCTTATTTATGTTTAAAAAAACTGCAGTGAAATACAGTTTCATTTCTCCTGTGTGACGTAGTAAAGAAGTTAAAAATGAATTACCAGTGGGTTAAAGGTTATAATGAAATAATTTAGAGTTTGAGGAGTTCTGTTTGATTTAGCTTCTTGTTTTGCTAATGTATTTGATGGGGTGTGGGTTAAACTGATATCAACCAAAGACCCCAAAATATATCCTGTAAAAAGACAGACCTTTGTCTCTTTGTCATATTCCCAACCAGATATAAGCAGTCACAGTTGGTTGCATAATTTTGCTCACTTTGATGTGCTACTTCCATCTCTGTTCCAGTTCTCATTGGCTCGTGGGCAGCCAGAAGAGGGATAGAGCCAAAATAGCAGATGTTTTCTCTCTTAGGACCTAGAGTTGGCACCTATATCTTTTGCTTGCCTCCCATTAGCCAGTACTTAGTCCCAAGGCCTATACGAGTTCTGTTATGAACCAAAGGGAAGATGGACATTGGAGAACCGATAGCAGTTTCTGTCTCAGTTTGAAAAATGTAACTGAAGACAAATTATTTTAGTAAAATTCCCTCCATCCTTCAAATGCATTTAATTTTAAGATCTGGTTTATTTCAGCTTTATTACTGATCAGCTGGTGACAATTGAGAATTGTTTTGGAGGTTGGAGTTCAACCATGAGCCTTTTAGTGTACCATCAAATGAACATTTTTATAGGAAACAGAAGATGATTAAGATGTGTCTCCAGACATAATGAAGAATTGGGTCACACCCTATGTCACTCGGTTCCAAAGAAAAAGTCCTTACTTTTTTCAAGGCTTTACTAGATCTGACATCTGGAACTTTTATATCGCCATCTCTCATTTCTTTCTTCCTCTCTAATGACACGCCATCCATATTGTCATTCTTGATTTTCCTCCTAAAAAGGAAAATTCTTCTAGGATTCCTTTTCCCCCCAAATTTGTGCAAGGTGTGCCCCATTGTCTCCTTTAGGTCTTTATTTAAATGTCACCTACTCAATAAGACGTATTTTAACTAACTTCCTCTTTAAAATTTCAAACCCATTCATGGATTTTCTATTCCCCTTTCCTGTTTTATTTATTCTATTGGAGTTCTCATCCAAGATTCTAAAGATCTGCTTATTTATTTTGTATTTTGACCATCTTCCATAACCAACTAGAATGGATGCTTTCTGAGGACATTAATTTTTGTTTATTTTATGTTTGTTTCCCATAGCTGTAATAGTGCCTGGAACATAATATGATCATCAGTAAATATGCAATCACTAAATGAATGATGCACGAATGAATGGGTGATTGAGTAAATGAATCACAAACCTAGAGGGGCATTAAATCCAGTAGTCATTTTGGGAAAATTTAAATCATGCGTTGACATTTTTTGATATTCTCTCTTAGGCAATCATACTATGTTTTGCCCCTTGAAAATAACTCAATTTAATTTTTATTAGTTTTATGCACCCAAAATATCCAAGGAAAATAAAGTCTTCTGTAGGAAAGAATATTGCCTAAAATTATGAATGCTTATCTTGCACAGAAGCTATACCTGTGGTTAAAAATATCCAAGCATTGATTTTAATCATCCCATCTACATTAAAATCTCCTTAAAAGCAATAAAACTATGTTTTTGCAGTATCATTGTAATACTAAAACTGTTATTTATGGTTTTCTTACATAACGAAGAGAATTCTCAAGGCTAATAGCAAAGCTCTAGATTTCATGACCTCTTATAGGCTTATTTTTCATGTAGTGAATATAGTTCAAATGATAATTTCAATCATTAGCATCATTCTGTATTGAAACATAAGCCATTGGAGCTAGTTATGTAGCAGAACTTATTTTTATATTAAATCATGCCATGCAATGTTCTTCAATATATATTATCTGAGTGCCAATTAATACTCAAGCAGTAGTTAAGCACCCAGATTAATGTTTCTACTTTACCACATGAAGTGATTCTAAAAATCCCTGTGGAGGTAATTGCAAATTTGTTTTAGGTACCAATGCACTGATTTAGTTATATAGTCAGAAGAGTTGAATCTGAATATAGCCCAAACAAGGTGTGGTTGAACAAACTGTTCTGAGCATAATTGTCCAGAATGCTTCAAAGTGATAATTAGGATGATGACAAATGATATCTCCAGGGGAGGGAATTGTCAGGTAGCATATAATAAAATTGGAACTTTTTTTTGCGGAACTTAAGTAAGTACTTAGCATATATTTAAAACAACCTCACAGAAATCAAAGTGAAATTGTAAGATTTTTTTTGATGACCATAAACTTAAAAATTCCACTACGTTTATAAAATGGAAAAGATTTATTATACACTATCAAAAGACATTTTGTAAGAGTAAAGATTTTTTTCAATCTTGATGAATAGAGATGCAAATATGCTATTTCAGAGTACTTCTCACACAGAGGAGAGACGGCCGCCATAGCATACTTGTACGGAATGACCTCATCTCCTGTCAACACATAGGATCAAGCGTGTAAACTTTCAGGGACGAGTGCTAAAATTTCTGGTCTTGCAGTGGCAACTCAAGCTAGAGATAATAATAGCATTACTGATAATTACCATAATAAAATTAGTATTTATTGAATCCTTACTATGTGTCAGCTGTTTGCATTAACTAATTTAAATGCATAATTTAGTTTTCACACCAGTGTTGGGAGATGAGATTGTTAGGTTTATTTGACAGTTGGGAAAATGAATCAAAATTAGCCAATAATAGAGCATGGATGAAAACTCAAGTCTGTCTTAGTCTAGAGTTTTTATCTTAACTACAATATCATACTGGTATAGTTACATGTTGAGCTGATATCCTTTATTGGCATTCATATCCTATGTTTCCAAAATTCTGTGAATCACATAGCTCACATGCTCTTAGATGTGAGGCCTTCTGTGACCTGTATTTACTTAAAGGGATGGCCCTAACCATTGATACTTTGTCTTCATCATTCTGTATTACCCAAACTTGCTAAAGAATCAAGCTACTGAAAGAGCGCCCTTTAAAATGATCCTTATAGGGGCGCCTGGGTGGCGCAGTCGGTTAAGCGTCCGACTTCAGCCAGGTCACGATCTCGCGGTCCGTGAGTTTGAGCCCCGCGTCGGGCTCTGGGCTGATGGCTCGGAGCCTGGAGCCTGTTTCCGATTCTGTGTCTCCCTCTCTCTCTGCCCCTCCCCCGTTCATGCTCTGTCTCTCTCTGTCGCAAAAATAAATACACGTTGAAAAAATAAAATGATCCTTATATAACTTGTTATCTCATAATGATGAGATCCTATTGGCTTGTTATAATACTTAGACTGCTCATATAATTTCTTATTTGGACATTGGCGTATCTAAAGATTTTGGGCAAAACATATAACTATTGTTCATTCAGTTTTCTTCTTTGTAAAATGGGTATAATATGACATACTTCCATTGCTGTGTTTATTATTAAATGAGAAAGTATATTTCAAGGTCATGGCCCAGTAGTGGGGAAGCCTGGGTGGTTCAGGTTACAGTGGGGAGAAGGGAGAAATTTGTTAAGAAGTTTTTTTTTATATAATAGACATTTAATGAAAAGAGCTCTATTAAAATAGGGTGTTATTTATAAAAGGCAACATTGACCCTGGGCCAGGTACTGACTATACTAGGTATTGATACAATGGTGAAGAAAATAGATATTTTTTTCTTAATGTTTGTGAACGACTAAGTGGAAAAAGACAAATTATGACAAAGAGGGACCAAACCAGGAAGTGATGAGGGGTAGTGGTGGGCTGAGGGCCTAATTTGGATCCACATTTGGAGAAGTCTTCTCTTGAAAAGGGTTATGTTTATGATGAGACTCAATTGGTGAGAAGGAGCCAGGCCAAGGAAGGCAATAGGAACTATGTATGCTCAAGCTTTGAAACGGAAAGTCTGGCAAGCTGAAGGAATTGAGAAGACAGTCACAAAGTGCGGGCACTGGCCCCCGTGGATGGGAATGAGAAAAATATGTAGAGAGAGGATGTGGCCTGGAAGGGGTAGCAGAGATCACTGAATAGGCACCCAAAGGTGCCAAAGAGTAGGGGGAACAGTGCTGAAGACAACTTAGCAGCACTCCCAGTTCTTCTCATATGTAGTGCCTTGTGGGGCCATGTTGACCTGTGGCCCAAGAAGCATTTGCAGGAGAGAAGCCTGCACTAGCCCACACCTCCAAATCGCCCACCTACCCCCTTCCCAGTCCCTCCTGTTTCCAGTGAACCCTGGGCAAGCATTTCTATTCTCCAGCCACCAAAGCAGACACCAAGAAAACAGCTTTGTGAAGTGCTCTCTCTTGGAACATTTTCCCCTCACAGGCTGTTGCTGCCTGACAAGCTTATCTGTTGTTCTTGGCCTTGCAGCCCTCCAAGGTTGCTTTGCTCAGTCAGTTTTGGTTTAAGTCTCTTAAAATGGATCAGCCAGGTCAATGGAAAGTCATATTTGTAGTCTTTGGTGTTTAGAGGTGAAAGTAAACATGCTGATAGCTAGGGAAAGAGCATTTTCGGCTGTATGTTGAACTATGTGCTGACTTGGAGGAACTTGGACAATTAAGGTAATTAGGCAGAGCCAAATGAAGGCCCCTAATGAAAGCCCCACAGAGTTGATTCTGTCATCCTTCTGACCTCTGCTAGTGACAGAATTTAAAACATTTGTTGTTCCACTTTGCCTGAATAACAAAGTATCATGACCCAGATAAGTACTTTGGCTCCTTGTTTATCTTCTGGGAGATGCAAGGGTGCTGAGTGTGGGGGGGAGGGGGTGTTGGAGGGGTAGAGGGAGAAGATGAGGGGGAAGTGGGAAGGGGAGGGAGGGGAAAAGTAGAAGGGGGAGATGGAGAGGAAGAGATAGGGTATACATGAGTATATAAAAACAAATCTACCGGTAGTTTTCAGAATAAAAGTACCATATTTTTCTCATTATATTTGCAACTAAGTATTTTTCATTTCAGTGATTCTATATGGTGTTATATTTCAATTTGTTTCCATGTGTTCATTGCTAGTGGAAATAAATACAATTAATGTTGTTGTTAAAAAAAAATCAAGATGATTCAACAAATTACAGATGTGGTTTTCTATTTCCTAAGAAGCTACTGGTCCTTGCTACCTATAACCAAACTGAACGCCAGAAGTTTATTTTAGACAAATGACGTTAATTGGGAAGATATCTAGCTGCCAGCCTGTAAAAAAGCTGCCAATGAAATGGTGCTAACCGCTGTGGTTTCGACAAGTGATATTGGAAGATGCGTCAGGCTGGAAGGGCGGTATCAACACGAAAAGGAACTACCTTTGATCTGAAGCGTTGTTTCTGTGTCCTCTACCCAGAGCTTCTAGAAGTGTCTTATTTGTATTCAGCCACGTGGCAGCCTGCTTTGCGGAATCACAGACACCCTGATTGCCTCAGGCACACCACGCAGCACTGGACAGTTTCATGTGCTGTCCTCTGTGGCCGCAAGGGGCAGAACGTGCTCACGATGGCCATTGAGATATTTTGCCTCAGACTCCTTGTGTGGGAGGAGCCACAAAGCTCCTAGGTTTTAACACCCCAGCCAAGGGAGTCCATCAGAATACTGGAAATTCCCATAGAGGCTCTTAACCAGACTTGTCTTTCCCTGTGCGATAGGCAGATCTGACAGATGGAAAAATAGCAATGGTTTATCAGAATGCCTGAGTAGGATAAGGTGCGCTGTTTTATAAAACAGAGTCAAAGGCCTACAGATATTTAAATGGTTGGAGAAAATGAGGTACAGTGACCAAGAAGGCTGACTAGACATAGTTCAAACCCTCCTTGGAGAAAAGGCAGCATCGAACGTTGAGTGCCAGCACGGGAACAGACACGGAATCATTACTGTGTTTACACCCGGGCTATTGGTTAATAGTGAAGATAAATAGGATTGACTCTCTCGGTATAATTTGAGGCCTCCTGCCATATTTGCATTTACAAAACATCTACTGGCTACGATGTGCCTTACATTTCTGAAAACAAGATCAAATTGCTTTCCCAAACGCTAGATGTTTTTTTTCCTCGTATTTTTCTGATTTCTCTTCTGCCTACCTTAACTCATTATTCCTCCTGCATTCTCTGCACCTGTATCTCTGCAGCTGAACGAGGCTGGAGGAAAACACAGAGCCACGTCGCTTGCTTTGGCTTTAAATTCACAGCTATTAGCTTTGTGGGTCTTTCGTGCTGCGGCATAACATCCTGCCTCTCTCTGCTCTCCACTCTCCCAGATGCGTGGTGAATACATTCTTTTTCTCCTCAATCCTGTGACAACTTTACCACCACTTTTACTTCCAACTGATGACCTCGCTTGCTTATTTATTTGGGAAGTGGAAGCAGTCAGAAGAGAGCTTGCACAAGCTCTCACCACCACATCCATTTGCTTGCATGTTTGCTTGTGGCGGATTTCATTAGCTTTACATTGGATGGATGTACACGGTCTCCACTTGAGCTCTGTGTACTCAGCCAAGGACATGGCTCCGTTAATCTCACACTCTTCTGCATCACCACGGTCCTCCTCTTTCACTGGATCGTTTCCTTAACATAAGACATCTTTGAAATATCTTCCAGTCGGTAAAAGGTTAAACAGCTGTGGTACATCCATACCACGGAGCACTACTCAGAAATAAAATGGAAAGACTGATTGAACTATGTAGAAGCTTGGATGGGTCTCAAGGGTATTACGTTGAGTGAAAACAAAAAAGCCAATATCAAGAGGTCATATACTATATAATTCCATTTATATAACATTCTAGAAAATACAATATTAGAGAAATGGAGAACAAATTAGTGGTTGCCAGTGGCTAGGAATGGTAGCAAGGAGGAGAAAGTTAGGGACTATAAAAATGTGGCAAAAGGGAGATCTTTGTGGTGATGGAATAGTTCTGTATTTTGAATGTGGTAGTGGTTTCATGAACGTACATGAGTGATAACATGATGGAGAATTGCATACACACATTATACCACTTTCCTGGTTTTGATATTGTACAATAGTTGCACACAGGAAAAGTTTTAAACAGGAAAAAGCTAGGTAAAAAGTATAAGGACCCCTCTGCACTATTTTTGCAAATTTATGTAAATTTATAATCATTTCAAAATAAAAAGTTAAAAACATACACACAATAAATGTCATAGGTCAAACTTTAACATATCAACGACCACCAAATATATTCTTGTAATTCCAGGCTAACAAAAACAACAACAACAAAACCCCACAAAATAAAACAAAATAAACAATAAAAACAAAATCAAAATAAAAATACCTCTCTTGATTTTGCATCCTTCTCCAACTACCAATTCATTTCTCTGCATTCCTTCACAGAAAATCTGGAAAGATTCATATATACTGCCTGTCTCCAAACTCCTCTCTCCCCATTCTCTGTTGAACATACCTAATAAATAGTTAATGCTCGTTATTCCAATTTTATTGATCTTATCAAAGCCAGCATTGGCCATATTGCTAACTTGAATGTCTCACCTTCTCTTTTTGTATTAGTAAACCTACCCGCACCATCTGAGGGGGTGTATTACTCCCTCCTCCTTTAAATAGTCTTTAAAAAGTGTTCTCCAGGATATCACACTCTCCTGTCTTTCCTCCTTGTGCCTCGCTGTTCTTTCTCAATCCGTGTGGCTTGTTCTTTCTTATCTGTTTTACATATCCATGGATAGTCCTAGAACTCAGAGTTTAGACTACATCTTTTCTATTCCTACATTCACTTCCATATCGAAACACCATCTGTTTACTAATAACTTCCCAAGATTTTATATCCAGCCCTGACCTCTCAGTTCGGGTCTGGACTTACACATTCAACAGCCTTCTTAACATCTCCCCCCTGCACATTTATCAGTTAGCTCAATATTAACATATCTCAACCAACCTCTGATCTCTCCTTCCTCTAGTCTCTTCCTCCTGATTCTTTACCTGCTTCAGTTAATAGCGGCTGCATTTTTCCAATTACTTAGGCTAACTGCCTAGAAGACATCCTTGATACGTCTCCATTTCCTACAGCATACATCCAGTGTATCAGGAAATACACTAATGTCTCCCAAAAGTTTATATAGCTCTGCCTACTTGTCATTGCTTTATCAACACACCACACTGGTGAAACCACGATCATCCCAATCCACATTGTTGTAATAGCTTCCTAATTGGTCTCCTTCCTTCTGCTCCTCACATTTCTGGAGTCTAGTCCAAATTCAGCGTTCAGAAAGATCTCTTTAAAACATAAGCCATATCACATGTCACATAAAAGTTCTATGAACATTCACATCCATGTCTTTCTAGGGACATACGCTTTTATTTAACTTGGATAAATGACGATGAGTAAAATGTCTAGGTTGCAGTGTAGGTGTGTGTTTAATTTTTGAAGTAACTGCCAAACTATTTTCCAAAGTGTGTGTACCATTTTACATTCCCACCAGCAGTGTATGAGAATTCTAGTTCCTTCACATTTTAATCTATAGTAAAGAAAGATCGGTGGTTGCCTGATAGGAAGAAAGAAGATAGAGGAGAGGTGGGAAGGGAGGGATGGATTACACATGAGTGCTAGGAAACTTTGGTGGATGATAGATGGGTGTCCATTATCTTTATTCTGGTGATGGTTTCACAGGTACATACGTAAGTCAAAATGTATTAAAATTTATGCTTTAAGTGTATAGTTTGTTGCATATAAATTATACCTCATAAAATAGGGTTATGGGAATGATACTGTTTCATCTAGTTACCATGAGTATTAAATGAGGTAATACATATACTAAGCATAAGCCTAGCTTTTGTTAAGTGGTAAATAAATGGTGACTATTACAACTTTATTGGTAATAAAAGAACTAATCTTATACTTTGCTATTCTGTAGAAATATGGCATCAATTCAGAGTAGGAGAAGAAAATAGTCTTTATTCAAGTATAGTTGACATAATTGCACTTTTAAGGAAAATGCTTGGCGTTTCTTAATGGATATGGAGTTCTAAAGCATTTCCTCCAATATGAATGAACACCTTTAACACATCAAAAGGAAAATGTGAAATTAGAGTAAATTTTACAAAACATGATAAATATGTATGTAACTTCCTTGCTCAATCCTCTAATCTGGCCCATAGGTTAGAATCATGGAACATTAACCAGGATATGAAGCAATGGCCATAGAACAGTGAAACTAAGTGGTCAGCTCTGATCTTCCTTAATAGGTAGTTTGCACTAAATCAATGCTGTTTCATTTAATAACACTACTGGAAAAAAAACCTCTTATTTTTCTTTACTTGATGCCCTTCTCTTACTGCCTTCTTGTTAAATTTCATTGTCATTCCATGATTCAGAATACACTGTGATTAAATTATTGTTTGGCACTTTGGGTTTCCATTTTGAGGAAAAGCATCTCTGGCCTCTGTGTTTGTCATATTGCTTCATTTAGAAAAACATGGTTCATTTAAGGGAAAAAAATTAAAAAGAAAAAAAGCCAAAACAACAAAAATCTGGGTCTGAATTCTTCTGACCCTTTCCTTAGCAGCTAGATCAGATAATGCTACATTTAATGGAAATAGATGTGTTAAAAATAATCAAGGTTGCTCTGGTGCAACGGAGAAAAATACGATTAGACTTCACATGATAGAAATGGAACATCATTAAAGATGTTGATTTTCAAAGAATTAAAAAGGTATTGTTTTTTTTTTCTTTAAATTTGTCATTCCGGTTTTTTATTGCTATGTTACCTAGTTAAACTTCTCCCACCTCCTTTTTGAACTTACAAATGAAACAAGGAAAACAGATATAGCACACAGTCCTTACACTGAGTATAATAATGACCACTGAGTTTATTAAGAACCTTTGCTGTGGTGGTTTCTTAAGGAGGTTTTCTTTCTGCAAGAGCACAACAGTTTGTGCTATAAGTGTCTACTACTGACTACTATATTAATGGCATTTGGGGTGCTAAATATGAGGGCAATTTTGGGAAGTATCTGCCTATTATCAGGGTTGGGTTGGCCAATCTCTATGTCTAGGCAAGATCCCTTTTAAGTTAATAATTTCATGGATATATAGTTTACCTAGCAGGGTATTTATTGCTATTGTTGCTTTTAATTCTCCAAATATTTATAGGATAGTCTGTAGGTGTTGACTGCAAGAATTTTTGCTGCTAGAGCCAGAATTATAAAACTTCAATCTAGTCTGCTTAGTTACCAAGAGATAAATCTAGTGAACACCATACAAATTCATAGAAGGAATCTAAGAGCATGGCTATCATACTGAAAACAAACATCCAAGCTTCCTTATCCAGAACAAATGAGAGGTTTCTCATATATTATAAATGTGAACTCACCTCAATGGCTGCTCAGACCAGTGGATTTGTGTCTTCCTGTAGTGAAATCATGAATACTAATTGACAGGACACATGTGGCAAGGCACTGGGGCTGTATGAGTAACAGAGAGGAGACACAGTGTATTAATTGCATTTCTTAGTGTGTAGTTTGCCTTTGATAATTCACAGCTTTGGCCAAATGGAAAGATAATGCCAGATGTGCCTATTAAAAAGTGTTTTGGGGGCGCCTGCGTGGCTCAGTCGGTTGAGCGTCCGACTTCAGCTCAGGTCACGATCTCACGGTTCATGAGTTCGAGCCCCGCGCTGATGGCTCAGAGCCTGGAGCCTGCTTCCGATTCTGTGTCTCCCTCTCTCTCTGCCCCTCCCCCATTCATGCTCTGTCTCTCTCTGTCTCAAAAATAAATAAACATTAAAAAAAATTTTTTTTAAAAATAAAAAAAAAGTGTTTTGGGTTGCCTGACATGATCAACTTTCACATGGGTTCTGCCTGAAGAGAAACTCAGTGTGGTGAAAGTGTTTGGCTAGATTACATAATAAGCAATCTTTATTGGCCTATTTGAGATTGAAACAGTGAATATAAATGATATATTTCTATCTTAGTGGTACTGTTTGGATTCAGCATAGGAGTAAGAAAGGCAAAGAGAATTATAGTTCCAGGACAGATATTTTGTTATGCGGTAATTCATTGTGCAAATTTAACCTCGTAATTTGTAGTGGACAATACTGAGGGATCAAATTGTAAATATCTTGCAATGAGTTTGCACTTATAGTATTACTGTTATCTTCACTTTTGGGGAAATAACAACAATTCTTGGACTAATCTGCTTTAGTACAAACATATTTTTGGAGAACAATAGAAACAAACTTGGGCTAATGGAATCCACACATTTTGTGTGTGTGTGTCTCCTTTATAGTTGTAATTTCTTTAGGAAGCAGAAAGTATAGGCAATGACCAGGCCAAATCTTTAGTATACTTTATTACTTCTACCTCCCAAACTTCCCATATGCTTCTTCCTTAGCCACTCTCTATTGTAGTGATGATTGTTGGTGACACTGAGATTACTTTCAGGTATTCTATGCTTTCTATTCATTGGAGGATGATGTTAATGTTTTCAGTGTGTGTGTGTGTGTGTGTGTGTGTGTGTGTGTGTGTGTGTGTGTTTTCCTTGGGGAGGGGAGTGTATTTAATTTGCACAAGAGAAAAAAGGTTTTATTATTTTAAAATCAGATTTTAACTTCTAGTTCTGTCATGAAGTAGGGATATTTTCTTGCTCGGAGGGAGGATTTTTTTTTCTATTTCTTCTAAGCCATAAAGTACCATAAGGAAAGAGAATAGATCATTTCATCTTTTGTATTCCTAGAGCTTGGCATAGAAGTTGTCAGTCTATGCTTATTGATTAAAAGGAAGGAAGAAAGGAAGGATAGTAATAATTTTATTATTGGCTTCTAAAATCAGTTGGTTACATATTTCTTACGTGGTTTATAGATCATAAATTTGAGAATTGTGTTCTACTTTTTGTGAAAAATATAAATAAAATGAGGGACGAGTCTTTGAACAAGGACAGTTTTATCTCTCTATTCTCTAGTATTCGCTGAAAAAGAACTGTGTGGTGGACCCTAAGTGCTTAATTGCCATAGAATTTTCTTCGGTCAGTGAAATGTGAACGCAAGTGGAGTGTATCACATTTCCTGCGATTGTATGCTTTTCTGCTTTTCTTCTGTCATGTTATCCTGTGATGTTCCAGATGAGGGAGGCTAGGTCTCTAAACGAGAGTGACACGGAGCCGTTCTGTCATGTATCATAGTAGCCACCTATCACAGACATATCACAAGAAATAATTGTTTTAAGTCGCTGAACTGTATTTTTGGCTACCAAGAGAGTTCATTTTCTAGTCACTGCTCTTATTTACCTTATTATTTTTCTGCCATTAATTTTGCAAGCGTATTTTTATACCTAATACTCTAGGAGTTTTCCTGTGGCAAAAAAGTATTATAAAATACATTTCTTTTGGTTTCACAGAGAATACAGCCTTTTTGATAAAAATGTGAGATAACTTTTTAGCACTATCCCCAAAATTTATAATTTCACTTTTCAAAGATAACCAATGTTAAAATTTGTGTATTTAGAGAGGCCTGGGTGACTCAGTCAGTTGAGTGTTTGACTTCGGCTCAGTTCATGATCTCACAGTTCGTGAGTTCAAGCCCTGTATCGGGCTTACGACTGTCAGCATAGATTTTGCTTTGTTTCCTCTGCCCCCCTCTCTGTCTGCCTCTTCCCTGCTTGTGCTCTCTCTCTCTCTCTCAAAAAAAAAAAAATAAAAAAATAAAAAAAAAACTTGTGTATTTATTTTTGAGCCTTATTTCTAAAAAAAAATTCTTAAATAATGTATTTTTGTTGTATGTATATGTATATATGTATACTTTTTATATGTATACACCCACATATTTTCCTACATAAAGTAATTTTAAAAGTACATAATGGAAATCAGTGGAACAAATAGTCACACATATTAAATTCTAACTTTAGCAACATTTTTTTCCTCCTAGGAACATATCAGGCTCCTGTGTCAAATGATAGCTATATTCCATTTTTAGGACGATGATGTGGAATGGCATTCTATTTTATTTTGTAATTTACCACATTTTGTTTCTCTTGCAGTGACATATGTATAAAAGAAAAACTCATACTTATAAAGCACTTCATGTTTGTCAGGGAGCTTTTGCTTTTTATCTCATTTGAGCCCCAAAGCGTACCTGTGCAATCGAGGTGGCTTGCATTTTCTCGGTTTCATATACGTGAAGATATGATTTGGCAAGTCTGATAGCTGGTGCTGAGGAAATCTAACGGAAAGCCCCAGTGCTCTTGTACTCATTTTATTTGTCCTGACAGTGTAAGATTTTCCGTAAAAGAAGCTAATGATTTTCACTTGCCTCGGTGGAGAGTGATAGACCTGAAAACTGGGATAGCCTGTATTCCACCATTTTGCAAACAAAGACATTCATGGTACATCCCTACCATTCCAGGTGAAAGCAACCTGAGAGTGTACCTGAGCCTCAGTACACCTCACAAAGTATGCCTACCATGGTTAGAGACCGGAGCGAGCCATTTAATGAATCTTAAAAAAAATAGTTATTCTGCATGGCTCAAAGGATGTAGTGAAGAGCACTGGACTAGGAGTCAGAAAGTTTGGTTTCCAGAAACACTGAGCTTCTAACTAATCTCAAAGTAGTCATTTCATCTTTTTGTTTCCATATCTCATGGGTAGAATGGGGACAAGAGTAAATACCTTGTAAAATTTTTTCAGAGCACAGACAAGCACAAACACATATGTTTAGACATAAGACTCAGTGATTGGCAAATGGTATACATTATTTTTATTATTTGTAAGCAGGACTTCCATTTTAAAGCAACAAGCAGTTGTTTGTTTGTTTTCAATTTCTCTAGTGTTGGAAGATTGAGTTCAGGTATATGGAAAGACTATTCCTTTGTTCTGGGGGAAAAAAAATCACTCTATGGTTAAAAGTAAAGAAAAAAGTCACATTTTAAAAAATGGAAATGGTCACTACTCTGCAATAATAAAGTGGAAGTTTATCTTTATGGGCAGAGTTCAGTATCTATGGATTGTTTCTTCTGGGAAGAAATATTTCTTTTCTAAATAGATGTTTGGACTGCATCATCTTGGAGAATTCTTTTCTAAAGCAGTTTTGGAATAGTGGTTGAGAGAGAAGGTTCTGAAGTCATTCTACCTGGGCATGAATCACAGATTTCTCAATTACTGTTTGACTTTGGGCAACCTATATAATCTGTCTGTATCTATAGGTATAATAATGGAGCCCATCTCATAGAGTTGTCAGAAGTGGAGACCTAAAGATGGCAGCCAGGATATGGGGACATATATTCACACCATGTAATTAGAGAGATGCTTAAAGGGTACAATTTGAGATTCGGAAGCTTATTCTGGACTGTCAAAGTGGTCTTTGAGATGGTATTTTAGAATGAATTATCCTGGCTAGAGAAACAATATAAGAATGTTAGATTCTGATTAATTCTCCTCATAGCAAATTCAGGCAAGGACAATCCTTATAGTTTAAAGGTATGGGGAAACGCACATTCATATTGTCAAGCATCCAGGGAAGAAGGTTATCCTAGGGCAGAAATGAGCTACAAGCCTTAGTATGGGGGTAATAGAGGAACTTATTTCCTTTTTCTAGCACTCAGGTAGTTAGGGCTTGGATCCCAAGGGGAGGGAGACATACTTCTGTGCACTTACCCTAGGGAAGGTACATAAGATGACACCAGCTCACAGGGGAATGCCACACAGGAAGAAATAAATAATGGAGAGGTTTAAGGCTGAAGATCTGAGGATGCGACAGGGCACAGGTTTAAGTCTTCAGCTTTATAATTCTTTTGCGTTACCACCAAGTCTCTGGAAAATCCTTATATGTGTTGGAGCCTGGTCACCTGTCACTCTGGAGAATCAAAGGAGGGCTAGTGCCAATACGAGGGGCAATGTGTTACTGGGAAAGTAACCCTGGTTTGTGGGTCCCTTGTCTCGAGAAGATAGAGGTGGACTGTGGGAGGGGTGGTGGTGATCACAAGCCTGACAGCTGGCTAAGATGGCTCATAAAAAGCAGAATAAATCTGAAGAACACCTAAATATTCCTTAGATATCCTGAAGAACACTTAGGAATGGGAATCTATTAGAATACTGGAAATCTGGGTGAAGATGAGATTATCATAATTTAAATGTTAAAAGAAAAGGTGAGCTTTGGAATGTTTGCTTGGTGAAGTCTGAAATGTTTGTTTAATACCACCACCACCACCTGTCATCTCATCATTAACATCATCACCGGTATGTTTATATCTGAATTCCTGCTTTACCCCAACTAGGCCTCCAGATGGCAGAAGCTCACCCACTTGCCCCACACCGATGAGATTCTTCAAAAACATCACTGTATCTCACTACGTAGGTCCCATCCCTGTCTTCAGCCTCTATGCTCCTGCCTTCCCAACTCAACAGAAAAAAGATCTTCTTCTGTGTCACAGATTGGTTCATGTCTGTCTTGTCTCAGGATTAAACATGTTCTAACATGATGGACAGTGAGAACATCCACTCCCTTCAGAAGGAAATCCCTGTTCTAGCACTAGACATGTGGCGGGAACAAGACAGTCACAATAGTTGATGATAGTTTTTTTTGGTATTCTGGTGTATTAAATCTTAAATAACATTACATGAAGGATGCCAAATATCCAGGACTGGTTATCCAGTCATGCCCCTTCTCAAAGTCTATTCTTTAGAGTAAGGTAGAGAGAGGGCCAGTTTTGTTTTGTTTTTTTTTAATTTTTAGTTTATTTATTTATTTTTGAGAAAGAGAGAAAGTATGGGTGGGGGAGGGGCAGAGAGAGCAGGAGAAAGAGAGAATCCCAAGCAGGCTCCACGCTGTCAGTGCAGAGCTCATGTGGGGCTTGAACCCACGAACCATGGTGGTCATGACCTGAACTGAAGTCAGACTCTTAACCGACTGAGTCACCCAGGCGCCCCAAGAGAGGGTCAGTTCTGCCTGCCAAATTAATAATCTGGTCTTGGGGAAAAGTAAAAACATATATACCCCAAACTCATATTGTTTCTCTTGTTTGTAGGTTAGTATTTTGAAGCATTGCTAAGCTTTGATGTAACTTCTCACTGAATGACTCCACAACCTGTAAGACTCCCCAAATAGTCCTCAGTGCAAAGGAAAGTCTGCTCCAAAGACAAATACCACTTTCTCCCCAAGAAGACATAAATTGCTACTGATTCCTCAAATTTCTTGTTTCAAGTGTTAAGAGCTAGACTCTGCCAGGTGGGCTTGGTCCCAGTCCCGATTTGTCTAGGAATAATAGTTGGTTTCTGAATGGAACATTGACCAATTTCTATTCCTGTTGAATGCTAAATGTGCAAAGCTTAGTGTTCCACAGTGTTCCATAGTTAGAATAAAATCATATTCTTAACTCATTTATTTGTGTATTCTTTAGTAGACCTAGACAGTCTTAATTTATGTTAATATAGACTTCTGTAATGGATTCTTAAATACCCTTGGTCTCTACAAGGATATTCAGGAATTCTGAAGTATTAAAAATGATTCATTGAGAATGACTTCCCCAAATCCTGGAATGGAAATTTCTGTTTTTGCCTTACTAACTTTAGGTAACAATTCTAAATCAGTGTGATTAGGGAGACAATCCTGATTCCAGGCCAGTTTGATTTCCTTCTTATTGCATTTCCACAGTTCTGTTATCAGTTTTATTGTGTTTTTCAAATCTTATCTCACAGTATTCTGACATGGGATGTCTTCTTTCAGAGCCTTTAGTACTAAGGCAGATGTTTCTAGGTCTTTTCATTTGCAAATGTCCAAAGAGTACTTTCTGAAAGCTCTGTGAATATATTTTAAAAGTCGGCTTTGTTCCAATGTGCACTGCTAAATGGTTTTGTAGAGAGGTTAAGAGTTGCTGCTTTGAAGCCAAGATTGCCTGGATGTGTATCTTGACTCTGCCACTTACAAGCTGCATGACCTTGCAAAGTTATTTAACCTTTCTGTGTCTCAGTTTCCTTACCTGTAAAATGGTGATAATAATAATAGCTACTCATGGGGATATTATGAAGATTAAATAAGAGAGAGAGAGAGTTTAAAACTTGTGTGCATTAGATAGATGTTATTTACAATTTTGATCACAAACATTTTTCCAACATACTCGAAAAAATATTGGTTGACTGGTTTATTTCTGCTCGTCACTTCAATTCTGTCTTTAATTTATTCTGTCTCGTGTCTTTGCACTATAGGCCATACCTGATGTTCTATTCAAACATTCTAAACTAGGAAATGTCAGTAACAACCCGGAGCCCAAGTTGAAATCAGATCCCATTCTCCATTTTCATGACACTGTAATAACATGAATCACCACTCCCTCCTCCCCTGACAGGATGTAGGAGTCCCAAGAAAATTATTCCTTAATCACTCATGGCCAATAGTCTTGGGCTACAACTGCATTCTGCAACAAAGAGCACTGTCCTTTTAGTAGAAAGTTCTGGTAACTCACTAATTTTGTATCTCTAATTATTTTTTGAAACAATAAATTACAAAGGTCAACATTGTGGCATAAAACATGGAAAAAATAAAGGTCTTTACATAAGAGTCTTCTATTTAAGACCACTCATGAAATCTGACATGTCTAACTTCCTGTAATTATGCTGTCAGTTGCAGACTACTTTTTCTAATTATAATATTTGGCAGTTTTTCATCTCCTTGGCTTTGACTAGATTTTATGAAAAAGATAAGGATAAGATACAATTTCTGACTGATCTTATTTCATGGATTATGATTTTTGGTACTGAGTTCTGATGCAGAAATTTAAAAGAATAAAGTACTGTGTAAATGTTGTAACAGTCTTAGGATAAAGCAGTTTTTGTGAGTATCACACCTGAAAATAGCAATGTATTGTCTTTCCTATAGAAATGGCAAGGGGCTGTATGTGCGGCGGGTAAAGGCATATTCCCTGGAACCAGACCACCTGGTTTTCAACCCTGGAGCATCGTCACCTACTAGTTGTGTGGCTTTAGTCTATTCACTTAACCTCTATCGGCCTCAGGTTTTAGCTAAGAAATGTTATAATAATATTTAACTCAGAGCATTATTGTGAGGACTAAATGAGTTAATAAATGTGACAGAAGACTATCTGGCCCATAGTATCTGCTGGATAAGAGCTAGCTTTTACTAATAACTTCTATCAAAGGTCATCATATCTAAGTTGACTTATTCACATGGCACCTTACGAAAAAATAGTCATCTTTAATTCCTTTCTTTCCCTTCATATCTAATTAGTTATTAAAGTTATTGATTTTTCAAAATAACTCTTCTGAAATTTTCATTTTGATGGACACTAACCTTTTTTAGTTCCTTATGATATCTTCCTCAGACGAACAAAGTAGTTTTCCGTCTGATTTCCATGTCTTTAGTCTTTCTTCATTTCACTGCATCTAAGCATCACTGGCAGATCAATCTTCCTAAAAGTTAGATCAAGTCCATCACTGTTCAGCTTTGGATCTTTAGTAGTGCTCTATTTCTTACAGTATAAACTCCAGACCCTTAATCTTTATATCGAAGCTCCTTAGGTGTAGCTAGCCTCAACCTTGACAAACCTTCAATTGTGCTGGTCTGCTCAGTATTCTGAAAGCATGTTTTCCTTTATTTGTATTGTAAGTTTGTTCATTCCTCTCCTTCTTTTGAAATATTCTCTTCATTTCTTGTCATTTGCTGTTCAATTTTATGGGGACATCTCAAGGTAAATTATTACATGTTTTTAAAGCCAAGAGATATTGCTGACAATTCTCTCGTACAAAGCTATACAAAAGGTAATAGCTCTGTAAATATTCACCAAGACTTTCCACCTTGTGGTTGGTGAAGTTCTCCTTCTTGAAGGAAGATGGATTTGGTTCAGATTTCATTAAATTGCCACAAGAGCTGATTGGGAAACTATTCCTTTGGGAACTGTTTGAACTGTTATTACATTATGTTAAGTAACTTCATTCTAAACGCAGTTTTTTTTTAAATAATATTTTGGGATGTTACATTTTACATCTGTTAAAATCTATTTTTAGTTAATTAATAATAATATGTCCCTAGTCTATGCCAGGTATTGTAGTAATTAGTCTATATACAATATCTCACTTAATACCAAAAGCAACCTTGTGAATCAAGACAATCTATTACCATAATCTTTGTTTAGGTAACCGAAGGCTCAGAAAGTTAAGTTACTTTCCCAGGGTCTGTTAGCTATATAAACCACAATTCCTTAACTCTCAAATCATTGTGCTTCAAGCTAATGAAAGTAAACAGCAAGCAAATTTCCATTATTAATGGTTTTAGAATTTACTTTTCAAGAGCTGATTATGTTGGGAACATTAGTTGGGAACAAGCATTAGCCTGGAAGCAGAGAAACTGGTCTGGAACTATCTATAGCACTCCATGTCCGATTTCTAGAAGTTTAGTGTGTTCAGTTTTACAACATGATCAAGATTCAGCATTAAAATATAAGGAGTGTTTACAGAGCAAGTATAATGTGACAAGCAGATGGCAGGTAACATACAGTTGGCAGAGATATCTAAAGGTAGAATAATGTTCCCTGGTAGATGATATTCTAAGAACTGAGGAAACAGTAGGTACCAACAACCTAATTTGATCTCCAAATAACCTCAAGCAAAAGGAGACACATCAACAGAGTGTATGCATGCAAGTTCATAAAACATTGCTGTCAAAAATGAGATATACGTAGCTTGACATGTGCCACAGTTTTGAAAGAGAAATTTCTTCTCTGTAAATCAGAACAATTATCTCTGCTTGAAGAGAAAATTTAAAACACCTGCATGTCTTCTAAAAGGGAAAATGTATGTATGTGTGGGTAGGAAGAAGCTTTCTAATTTTCTCTTCTCCATCACCATATGAATATATGTTATTTTTATTTTTTAAGCCCCGACTGTATGCTGTGTCAAATATTACTTTCTCACCAAAAGTATGTAGTTTAGTTGAGACAACCTATGTTGTTCAGATGTGTATGTGTCCAATTTGTGTGTGTGTGTGCGCGCGCGCGCGCGCGTGTGTGTGTGTGTGTGTGTGTGTGTGTGTGTATAAATTCTGGGTATAGGTTTATAGATACAGAAGAATGAAGAGCATTTCTTCAGAGAGACAACCAATAATAATTCTTATATTAGAATTTAATCTTTATTGTATGCTTTTGGGTAGACTGTTTTCCTCCCCAAAACTGTCAGATTAGTACAATGCTTTTTCTTTTGTGATTTAAGAAATACATTGAAAAACAAGGTTTCTGATGCGTTAAATGGAGTTTAATTAAAAATGTGGAGTGGATTTTATATGTAAATATGAATAGTTAGCTTTCTTATAAAAGATGTCTTTTATGCTGCCTTAGAGGAGTTTACAGTTGTAAGTACACTTTTTGTTTTAAACAGTGACTCAAAAGGCATAGATGTGCTACAGAGCAGTGGTTTTCACCCCTTTTGGGTGGGCTAGCCTGAGCAGGTGGACCTTCAGTCTGCATTAAAGTTCAAATGTTTTGTGCTTTTGCCACATCAGTTTGGAGAAGTTTCAAATTCTCTCTCTAATAAGTTGCTCAGCACATATTTTCTGAAAATTTAAATTTAATTGTAATTGTTTCCAATTCTTTACAGAGAATCCTGGTGGCCAAACATGAAGCCTAAATAAAGTTTGAGCTGCTTGGCCTGAAATTTGGTATTCAAAACTCTCATACTGATCCTGGTCCCTGATTTCAGCCTGAACTTTTTCTATACTCTTACAAATCCCTCTGAGACTCCCTTAAGCTACGTCTTCTCTAATTACATTAAATTCATGTAATTCTCTGAATGGGAAATCGTGCTCTCTTTGTATATAATAAGAGGACTTTCCCTCATGGTCTAGTTTGAGTTTCCTTTTGCATACAAAGCTTTTTTTGATCACTCTAGCTAATAGCATTGTTTCTTTTTCTAAACTCCTTTGCCCCTTGCTGTATATTTCATTAATTTAATTTTTAATGCTTTAAAAAATGATGTAGTTCTCATTTATGTAACTCTTCTGTATCCATGTGTGATATCTTAAAATTACGACTACCGTAATTCCTGTAGTAGACATAGAGGAAAGTAACCGGTTTAGCAAGCATTATTATCAAGACCTTTTCCTGGCCTAACAGAAGAAAAGGCAGCACGTCTCTGAATTTGGCCTTTTACTATCAGTTCTTTTTTTTTTTTTTTTTTAGTTTTCTTTATTTTTGAAAGGCAGAGAGACAGAGCGTGTGTGGGGGAGGGGCAGAGGGAGAGGGAGACAAAGACTCAGAAGCAGGCTCCAGGCTGTCAGCACAGAGCCCGATGCAGGCCTGAACTCCCGAACTGTGAGATCAAGACCTGAGCGAAGTCGGTCGCTCAACCAACTGAGCCACCCAGGCGCCCCTTTTTACTGTCAGTTCTCACTGTTCTGGGGGCTTCATTAACAATTTAACCTTCAGGCATGCCTTCCTCAGTTAGTAGAGTGGTATAGGAGAGTTCTTCCTTGTTTACCTATGTCATAGGACGCTTGTTTGCAGATTGAGTTGAAAACCAACATGAATACATTCGTACCAAAGTAGACCACCCTTTTGGTGTTACCTAATCTAATATCTGTCTGTATCATTTTGAATCACAAGCATGGAATATGGAGATTCATATATCAATATGAAAGTCAAGTTTTACTAAGTGGTTTTTATTCATTCTGAAAGTTTTTATGGTCGTTTGTGCTCCTACAACTGAAGGTTATGCCTCACAATGAAGGTTCAGGGAGGGAGGAATGCCTAAAGACAGATGTAAAATACCCTTAGAAAAGGAATAGGCTAATGCCTATTCAAGTAGCTCGAAATTGGTTTTCTAGTATCCTGCTCACTCTGTTCCTGAAGTTTTAGTTGCTTCTCCTCCAGGAAGAAGAGCATGCTGGGGTAAATTGGGAAGGAAGGAAAAAGAGGTAGTACCTGAAGAATGAGGGGTTGAAAGGAGAGAAGAATGGGAAGAGGGAGGCTGAGATTGACAACTAGGATTTCCTCTTCTTAATGCTCTGTGCATTCTCCAGGCCAGAGGTGCAAACCTCATGCTTGTGGACCGTATTTAGATTTCCTTCAGCTGCAAGTGTGTTTTGCTTAGTTCTCAGGATATTGTTCTGTCTGGTGTTTTGCAAACCTTGAGGTAGATTCTAACATTTCAAAACTGAGAAATTTTACCCCCAAATCTAAGTTGTGCATCTTTAGGAAAAATTCTTAAATTCCTGTACAGGAATAAGTTGCTTGAGTTTGGGTAGTGGGTTTCCCTTTAAGCCACAGCAAGAGCCTTTCAGGTTTGGAAAAGTCCTACTAGCACACATCCGCTTCCTCCCTTTACCTATTAGCCCCGAGGCACCAACTTCCTAAACCCATTCACCCCAAACTCAAGGTGATGATAAAGGACTAAATATCAGACATACTAGGACTGGGTCTTGAGTAATGTAGATCGTGTTTTTGATGTACACTGATGAATAATATTACTGAAAAACAAACAAAGCAAAGCCCTATATGGAGACTAGCCAAATAAACATGAAATTTATAGATTTCCATGCTTTTAAGCTGGCAAATGTATGAATTTTTCCCTACTTTTATAAAACTACTTGTTGAAAATGTCTAAACATAAATATTTACCAATGTAATTCACAAAAAAATTGGGTTCATTTTAAAAGAATAGAGTTAGCATTTACTTTTAGTAATTTGGGAAGTAATCTAATATACTTACTAGTTTTTTTAAATTTTTTAATATAATTTATTATAAAATTGGCTTACATAAAACACCCAGTGCTTATCGCAACAAATGTCCACCTCAATGCCCATCACCCATTTTCCTCTCTCTCCACCCCCCTCAACCTTCAGTTTGTTCTCTGTATTTAAGATCCTCTGGTACTTAATAGTTTAATTCCAAATATATATCCGCTCTTTGAAAGCCAAAGGTATCATCTGTTGTGCTTGTCAAGGAATAGTTCTTGAATATTTTCCTTAATTTCATAAAAAGGATGATAAAAGTTTCCAGGAAATTGTTTTCAAAACGAGGACTATTCCCCCAGGAAGTAGCTCACGTGAGCTCAAGAGGACAGGTTTTTTGGTTTTGTTTTTTCTTTTTTCGTTTTTGTTTCTTAGATCTGTCCTGTTGAAAACAAAGAGGATTTGTTATAAATGATCTCAGATAATTCATTTCTTGTAAAATGTGAAGTCTTTAAAGCTTCCTTGAAAAATTACCAGTAGGGTTGTTTGGAAAGATAAGATCTATCAGTTTATTTCATACAGGCTGGTTAGAAAGCTTCCGGAGAATAATGCTTTTTGGGCATTCCACAGAAGTTTAGCACGAGGCAGCTATAACTTTATAAAAACAATGTAACTGTGAAAAAAACTTGGTGGCACACAGATTTTTAGGGAAATTCCTTTACATTTATAGATTTGAACTCCAGGATACCTTTGGTGGATTTTAAAGATCTCTAAAGAGGTGCAAATAATTTGCAGATATTTTAGGTAAAAGACTTTCTGTAGATACTGCTTGATGTAGGAAATATGTATGATGATTTACTTTTAGTTTATTCCAATGGGATAATTTTCCACCAGTGAAAACTGCATTTTTATTTAGTCCTGCTATCTAAGAATCTAACCTTTAAAATGTTTGGTGGCTTCATCCTAGATAATAGAAGTACAATGCCACAAATTGATACTATGCTTTTTGTTTGTTTCAGTTTTTTTTTTCTTTTTTTTTTTTCCTTGAGGCTAAGGGAGATATGCTGTAGAAATTCCATTCCAAACTGGTTGGTCATAGCTGGAAAAATCAGACAATGGCCTGTGACTTTGCAAAGTGAACACACTGTTGAAATAAACATTATCCACTCCTAATCTCGGTTTTATCCTTCTGAGTAACACAGTGAATGACTCTGGAGACACCCTAGTCTTAAACTGATGAAGTAGATAAAGTTCTTTAAAAACGCTGTAATTAACCAATATTGTCATTGCAGTTAATGAGCACAGTATGGCATTTCGTGAGTTGATACTAACTTACATAAAACTTTTTCTTAGTGGAAATAATGCATGTTCTCTCTGTCCTTAGGAATCATAAAATGTAGGAAATCTCTCATGAACTAGAAAAACAGAGATCATTTAAAGTTGACATTTTCTTTCTTTTTCTCTGAAACTATGTTGTAGAATTGCAGCATCTTTAGGGAAATAAGCATTAAAATAGACTAGTTCTACAGAGTAGTGAAATCTAGCTTTCTTCATATTAACCTATAAACACTGACATTAAAATGATTATGAAAATTATCTTGTTCAACTATCATCACATGTTTGCATCTTTTCTATATTATCTCTGACGAGTCAAAATCCTACTTCTGCTTGAACTCACCCTGGTGATGAGAAAGCTTTCTGCCCTGAGGCAGCCTCTTTCTTTCCTGAATATCTATGACTGTTACAAAAGCCGTCTTGGTATAGTGTTGAAATTTGTGTTTCTGTTTTTCGAGCATTTTATTGTAGTTATTCCCTCTAAACAAGTTGTATATTCTTCAATACGACAGCACTTCAGACATCGGAAAGCCGCAAATTCTTAAGCTCTTTTCTCATGACTAAGCAGCCACAATTTCTTCAATGACTCCAAATTTGATGGAGTTTTGAGTTCCTTCATTGATTTGTTCATTCTTTTCCAGATTGATTCTCATTTTTTGATATTCCTCTTCAATTGTGATTCCCATAACTTTCCATACATTCCAAGAGTGGTCTCACTTATATAAATTAAAATATCATTGTAGGTTTTTTATGTCTATTTGAAAATCTAACATTGTTCTGTCTTGTTGGATGGCTTAACGCATTGTCGATTGATTGTGTTTCCTGTTAACTATAACCCCCTAATATTGTATAGGAGCTAGTACTAATCTTTATCTACCTGGTCCTATATTTATATAATTACTCCTTTTAAATCCCAACCCCGGTCCTTAGGACTTATATCTTACATACTGGTTTTTAAATTTCTATTTGACAAACATTTACATTGTTAGACTTGAACTATTATTCCAACTCATTATTAACATTTTGAACCTTGTTTGTGTTATCTAACATACTGCCTTTCTTTATAAGCTTTATGACTCCACTGAATGTGTTTTAAAATCATTACAAACATTTTGAACAACACAGAGCAAAAATCTAATGAATATTCAAGACTTCATTAGTATATTTCATGGCGTTTTCTTCCCCCCAGGATCCATTCCAACTTCCCCTTGACCTATAGCAACAGTCAGGTTGGGGAGGGATTGATCCACCATCATCTCCAGACTTGGGCCCTGATTGGTTGCAGCTAATCAGCATAATTTATCTATGTCACAGTGGTTGATTCATGGACAGCCCGTTCAGGGTAAAAGATAGAATATTAGGCTGGAAAAAAAAAAAAAAGAAATCTCTTTCTCTTGCTCTGGATAATAAGATGCACAGATGTGAGGACTGGACCTGCTTATAGCCACTTGGCAACTATGTGGAAGACCAGCCTGAGGATGAAACCAAAATACACGGTTGAGGGGCACCTGGGTGGCTCGGTCATTGAGTGTCCGACTTCGGCTCAGGTCATGATCTCATGGTCCGTGAGTTCGAGCCCCGTGTCGGGCTCTGTGCTGACAGCTCAGAGCCCGGAGCCTGTTTCAGATTCTGTGTCGCCCTCTCTCTGACCCTCCCCTGTTCATGCTCTGTCTCTCCCTGTCCCAAAAATAAATAAAACGTTAAAAAAATACACAGTTGATAAAAAGTTCCTGTAAATGAAATTAAAATACTACTTTAACAATAGCCAAGGCTTTTTTTTAATCTCTAAACTTTTTAGTTAGATGAGTAATTATAATGTGAGAGGAGGGAAATTAATGCTAGCTACCCTACGGTGTCATGAAATACAAGTAGGTTCACACAACAGAAGTCGATATTTTATTCACATAAATTCTGATACGAATTGTCCAAGGTTATCCTCTCTCTAATGATTCAGGGAACCAGCCTCTTTCTGTCTTATGATGTCACCGCCTCCTTCTGTGGCAGGGAAAAAGAGAGCTAGAGGAGGAATCTGGCTTTTAAACTCTCTTGGTCTAGAAATAAAACATATTGCTTCCACTCATAATTCATTAGCCTGAACTTGTCACACAGTTCCAAATTAAATGCTAAGGAGCCTAGGGATTATAGAACAATATTTTGAATATTTGATAAGCATTAGTGGCATCTGCAACTCAACATCCTCCCATCAAGGAACTTAGGTTTTCACAAAAGAATGGAGGAGCCACTGATCATACCTCTGCTTTCTACTTGTAACCATCTCAAAGGGGAAGATGTATTCATGGCCTTGCTCTTGGTTTAGAACAGTGAGAACACACACAAATTATAACAAGAAATTCGTCCAAGATACTATCCTCTTTCCTTTTGAAAGTTAGGACCAAGTGTTTCTAACTCTGGATTCCTGGTCACATCTCCTGTTTCCCCCAGTGGCTGGAAGATAAGAAATTTCGATCCTGCAGTTCACTATCTCATCTGCAGGTTGGTTTTTTTTTTTTTTTTTTTTTTTTTTTTTTTTTTTTTTTACCATACTCTGGTATGTAATCTTCTTAAGCCTGGAGACTTGAAATCATTTAGAGAAGCTAAATGCTATCTTATCATCTCTTTACATATCTTGAGGTTCAATTGCTTTTACCAATATTTATCCTGCCTTCTTCAGGCTAAAAATTATTCTACTGGTCAGAGACCACGGAAGTAAAAGAAAATTTTCAGAATCCCATTTCGTGTCACATGTTCAGTTTACAAAATCTTGCTAGACATATTACAGGTAAACTCTCTTTGTTCTTGCTCTGGCTATAACTGTAACTTTAAAAGGTTTTATTTTTCCTTATGTAGTTTATCCACAGACCTCAATCCGTTCTGGTTTTCTGGCACTGTTCTTCCAAGCGCATGTTCCTTTCATATTTGGGCTTCGTTAAATGCCTCTGAAACCCATTTCTGCATGTAAATTTAAAAGTTAAAACCATCCAAGTTGTCTTTATGGAGCCACTGTGAATCTTCAGATACTCTCCTTGATGAATTTGTGTGTGTGTGTGTGTGTGTGTGTGTGTGTGTGTGTGTGTGTAATTTCAAAGGTGGAAATTCAATTTCAAGTGATTTCCAAACTCTCTGAACTTTCCTATTTAGAGTGTGAAACTACATGACCATTTACATCTTTCATTTAAATTCTTTGACATTTTTCTATCTGAAGTTGAGGGTAGATTCACGCCCTGCATATCATGGTCACCATGTGTTTGGAATACTCTGATGCTTAATATGTGATTTTCAAATGAATGCATTTGAACTAAGCAAGGACAAGATTCCTTTTCCATGAGAATCCTATCTCATCTTTCTTTCTTTTCTTTCTTTCTTTCTTTCTTTCTTTCTTTCTTTCTTTCTTTCTTTCTTTCTTTCTTTCTTATATCTGAATCTTTTAGTCAGTTGTTAGATGATGTTAATGGTTTAGTCTGAGAGCTTTTATTTTATGTGTGTGTAAACAGTAATTTTTTTATAACTTCTGACAAGCTATCTATTCACGGTGATTAAAACTTTTACATAGTCTACTAAACTCTTTTGAGTGACTATAACACTATCCATGTCAAAGTTACAGGTTTGATATCCATACAGATGTTATCATTCTATAGATAATTATAAATAATCTTGTATTCTTATCAATAGGCTACACTGATCATCAGAGAGATAGGTCAAGAGAATAAAAATAATTCAGTATAATTCCAATATCATCATTAAAGGAAGACAACCTTGGATATCTCTTTCACATCTGTTTTCCTAAGATTTTATGAAACAAACTAGTTTATATTTCAATATTCCATAACTTTATAAAAGTTTTACTCAATCTTATTGTTCTTTAATATTGTTTCTGAATAAAGGGAAAATATATGCTAAATTTAAATGCAAGTTATTAGCATCAATGAAAAAAGCAGACATCCATTTATCGTACTCATAGAACTATTATGCATATATACTTATACCTCAATACATCTGTAAGTGCGTATTTTTGAAGATTCAATATTAAAATAAGGAAGAAGAAAAAGGAATAGGTAAAAGTAATAATTAAGCCATCAACAGAAGGATTTTGAAGAAAACCTGGAATCTTTGCATATGGAAGGACTTACCTAGATAACTTGGTGAAATTGCTGCATTTGGATGAAAAGAAACTTATTTAATTATGGAAGATAAGTAATGATATGGTCTTGGGAAAATTTATCTTTAATTAGTGTTGTTAATTATGAAAGATTGAAAATAAATGAGTCAAAGGTTTAACATTAGTAATTAGAAAGCAAACAACAATAAGCCATAGAATATAGCTATCAGATGTGTATACATTTTATGTCTTATTTTCTGACATTGTTACTAATTATTTCACTTTTTTTTATCTGTGACATATGCTAGAATTACTTCAAAATACTGAAATATACAGTGATAGTGACTTCCTTATTGTCTATAATTTTAGCAAATTATTTTAAATATCATAAAATTGGTTTGAGGTAGTCATCATATCTAACAGTTTTTTCTGTTCTTACCATAGAGTTTTAGAGTTTTTATTAGGCATGCTTCCTGAATTTTGTCAAATACTGTTCAGCATTATTTGTATGACTTTTTTCTCCTGATATGGATATTATACTGATAGATTGGCTGTTTTGGATCATCCTTGATTTCCTGGAATTAAACTCCTAAGGTGCTTGGGTGCCCGTGGCTCAGTTGGTAGAGCACACAACTCTTAATCTCAGGATTGAGAATTCAAGCCCCATGGTAGGTATAGAGTCACTTAAAAAAAAATAAAACAAGGGTGCCTGGGTGGCTCAGTTGGCTCAGTGTTGGGCTTTTGATTTCCACTCAGGTCATGATCTCATGGTTCATGAGATCAAACCCCGTGTTTGAGATTCTCTCTCTTCCCCTCTCTCTGCCCCTCACCACTTATGTGCTGTCTCTCTCAAAATAAATAGGTAAACTTAAAAGAAATCTATGGTCTTTAGCTAGAATCCCAAATTCTATTTATTAAACTATACTTTTATCTTTGCAGTTATATGCACAAGAAAGATTTATGTTTTTGCTATATTTTAGTGTCTTAATATTAAAATTGTGGTAATTCATGAATATATATTTTTAAATGTTTATTTATTTTTGGAGAGAAAGACAGGATGTGAGCAGGGGAGAGAGAGAGGGAAACACAGAATCTGAAGCAGGCTCCAGGCTCTGAGTTATCAGCACAGAGCCCGACAGGGAACTCGAACCCACAAACTGCAAGATCATGACCTGAGCCAAAGTTGGATACTTAACCAGCTGAGCCACCCAAGAATTCCATGAATATTTCTATCTTTCCACATGTTCCAGAATATTTTTAAGTGTATTTATTTATTTTGAGAGAGAGAGAGTGAGTGAGCAGGAGAGAGACAGAAAGAGAGGGAGAGAATCCTAAGAAGGCTCTGCACTGTCAGCATGGAGCCCCAAGCAGGGCTCTAACTCCTAAACTGTGAGATGGTGATCTGAGCTGAAATCAAGAGCCAGATGCTTGAACTGACTGAGCAACCCAGGCACCCTATGTTCCAGAATATTTTAAATAGTAATAATAGAATTGTCTGATCTTTTAAAGTTAGATAGAATTTGGTTGTGAACTTATTCCTAATTGGAGCCTTTATTAATGCTAAATTTTAGAGTCCTGTTTTATTCATATTTTTCTCTCCTGTCTCAAGTTAACTTTGGTAATCTGTAGTTAAATTAAAAACTCTTTAGCTTTCTCCATAATTTTTATTTTTGTCAGTATGTATATAATAAGCTCATAGTTATTAAACTATGTATGTTTGGTTAATTTTCTATTTTAATCCTAACTACTTTATGTTGTTTCTTCCTTTTTTCACCCATAATTAAGCATACCAGGATATCTGTTTTATTGCCTTATCCTTTCTATATTTTTCTTTCAGTTATTTCAGGTTTTAGCTTTATTAATTCCCAGAAACTATATATTATATATAGTTATTGAGGTATAAGTGATGCATAAAAAATGTACATATTTAATATATGCAATTTGATGAGTTTAGACAATATGCATGCAATATTAAATATTCATTTTCAACCTTCAAATCTCTTACCTTTTCATTCATCATGCCTACCTATTTGAGGTTTTTTTTTTTTAATGTATTTATTTATTTTGAGAGAGAGAGAGAAAGAGAAAGCATTAGCAGGGAAGGGGAAGAGAGAGAGAGGGAAAGAGAGAATCCCAAGCAGGCTCCACGCTGTCAGGGCAGAGCCTGATGTGGGTAGTGATCTCGTAAACCATGAGATCATGACCTGAGCTGAAATCAAAAGTCAGAGACTTGACTGACTGAGCCACCCAGGTGCCCCATTTTTTAAAAAATGTTTATTTATTTATTTTTGAGAGAGAGAGAGCAGGGGAGGAGCAGAGAGAGAGGGAGAAAGAAAATCCTAAACTGTCAGTGCAGAGCCCAAGGTGGTGCCCAGCCCCATGAACCACAGGATCATGACCTGAGCCAAGATCAAGAGTTGGTTGCTTAACGAACTGAGCCACCCAGGCACCCTTGAGGTTTTTGATCAAGAATCTGAGATAGCTTATTGTTAAAGTGGAACAACTTATATCTCAGTTGTAACCATTTTGTATTTTACTTTATTGTTATTTTAGTTTTAGTAAGCTTATAGTGAAGTTTAGTGAAAATTGTTAAGTTTCTTCAATAAAAGCAATTCTACTTATTTAACTTTTCCTTCTCTTAAGTTAATAGCTTCCTCTAAATAACTGGAAATTTTTCTTTGCTTTATTGTTGGGAGACAATTTCCCATAAACATCTCACATTTCCTCTGCATAGTATGGATCCTCTGAGTGAAGGGATTTATAGCCAAGTTAAGGAATATTTATATAAGGAAATTTTCTAACATAGTAAAATTAGAGGTGTTTTCAGATTAATGATGAAGTCTCTTTTTTCTGTCCAGAAGAGTATAGAAAAGCAACCAGCCACACCGTATAAGATTAGAATATCCTAAACTCAGAATTCCTCTATAATGCATCTCACTGTATGTGTGTGTATATAAGAATAAATATAAATATAAATGTATATAAATATAAGCCCAGTGTCTCCATAAGTTTAAAGATGCATCAAAGAAATAAGCATCAGGTGAGTGGTTAGAATTTATAGGACAAAGTACCAGAGATGAGAAAGCTACAAAGGGAAAGAACTTAGCCAGTCCAATTTGGCAAAAACAAAAATGAAGGGCATTCATATTTGAAAAGTAAAATTCTAATTATCTGTGAGTGACATGATTGAAAATTTAATGGAATCTACACAAACACTACTAGAAATAGTGAGTGAATTTGGCAAGATTGCGGGATAGAACATCAATATATATAAAACTTTTGGATTGTTATATATTTTAGCATTCAGAAGTCAGAATTTAAAAAATTCCATGTATATTTGCATCAGAAAATATGAAATCACTAGGGATAAATGTAACTAAAGATGCACAAGACTTACACACTGAAAACTACAGAACACTACTGGGATACATTTAAAAAGACCAACTTGAGGAACATGCTGTTTCATGGGTCAGAACACTCAATATGGTTAAGATGTCAATTCTTCCCAATTGATCTATAGATTCAACTAAATCCTAATTAAAAAAAAAACAACAAACAAGCAGACTGTTTTCTGTTTTTAGTAGAAATTGACAAGCTGATTCTAAAAGTCATATGAAAATATAAAGGACCTAGAATAGCCTGCAACAACTTTGAAAAAGGATAAAGTTTGGCAAATAGTCATATCTGATTTTAAGAAATTATAAGATTTATGAAGCTCCAATAATGTTTTGATTGGCATTGCATAAATATAGATATATGAGTCAATGGAAAAGAATAGAGAGACCCACTCATATACTGACAGTTTAGACAAAGGTGCTAACACAGTTCTGTTGAGAAAGGATAGATAGCCCTTTTAACAAAGGGTGTTGCAACAATTGGAAACATATGCAGAACAATGAATTTCAACCATCTAACACAATCTACACAGTTTAACTCAAGATAGATCATCAGCCTAAATGGAAACCCTAAAACTGTTAAAACTTCTAAATGAAAACCTTAGAGAAAAGCCTTTGTGATCCCGTGATACAACACTGAAAGCATGATCCATAATGTGCAAATTGTTAAGTTAAACTCGTCAAAATAAAATAATTCTTTTTTTTTTTTAAAGATACTGTTAAAGGACAAGCCAAGACTGGAAGAAAATATTTATAAATCATATATCTGATAAAGGAATGATTTCCAGAATGTATAAGGAACTCTCAAAACTGAGTAATAAGATGACAAAATTCCAACTTAAAAATGTCAAAAGATTTGAACAGACACAAAAAAGATGTATGGACGACAAATAAGCACAGGGAATGATGCCCAACTTCATTAGGGAAATGCAAATTAAAATTACAATGTGGTACCTCTACAAAACTTTAAGAATGTCTAAAACTAAAAAGACTGACCAGACCAAGTGTTGTTGAGGACATGAATAAGCTGCAAGTCTCATGTACTGCTGGTGGGAATGTAAAATCGTGTCACAATTTTTTAGAAAGTCTGACAGTTTCTTAAAAAGTTTAACGACCATGTGATGTAGACACTCTACTCCACATTCCACACATCAAAAGAAATGAAATCATACATCCACAGCATGACTTGAATGCAAATGTTTGTAGCAACTTTATTTGTAATATTAAGAAAACTGGAAACAGCCCAAATATCCATTCATAGGTGAATGAGTAAACTGTGGTATTCATATAATGGAACAGTGCTCTGATCAGAAGGAATGAAATACTGGTATCTGGAACAAAAGGAATGATTCTGTATATACTTATCCTGAGTGAGAGAAGTCAGGCCCAAACAACTATGTATTGTATGATTCCATTTACATAACATTTTGGGAAATGCAAAGGAATCTGTAGTGATGGAAAACAGAATATTAGTTGCCTGAAAATGAGGGGTAGGGTGAGGAATGGGGTGAATGGGATGGCACAAAGGGGTGATAAAAAGTATGAGAAAACTTTTGGGGGTGTTCCATATGTCCAGTCTTGCTTGTTTTATAGGTAGATAAATATGCTAAATCTTGTTAAATGTGCACTTTAAATATGTGCAGTTTATTATACTTTACTAAAGCTGATAAAACTAATAAGAGAATGTGCTAATGTAGTTTTATTAATATAACAAATAATAATAGCTTTTTTGACACTGGAAATAAAGATCTAATAATGGAAAGTGGAGACAAATTATACTGGCATGATTATCCAAACTATGGAATCTTTAGGAATAACCTTACTAAGAATGCTGTGGAACTCCAGGAAAATAGATTTTCAATTTAATAGGATATAAGATAGGATCTGACAAAGGAAATACAAATCATGTTCTTATATGAGAAGACTTAATATCATATGAAATCATGTGAGAGTTACATTTCCTATAATTAATATTTTATAACCAAAGCTTTGTTTTGGGGAGATAAAGATCTTATCAAATAACCTCAAAATTTATGCAATACTATATGCTCTGGAATAGGCAAGAAATTTTATTATCAATAAATATACTGAGTTGGGACTTACCAGATTTCAGAATATACTACAAATCTACTGTACTCAAATCTATATGGTATTTGTATAGGATTAGATAGATCAATGGAAGACAATCTATAGGTAGATCCCAGTACATATGATAATTTTATGTATATCTAAGATGGTATATACATTCAGTGAGAAAAAATAGTTTACTTAATGTGAAAACAACTAGAAAAAAATTAGATTGGATTTCTATTTCTTATACAAAATCAATTTCAGAATCTATACCAACAATAACTTGATAAAGTCAGATGTTGTGGGTTCCCAACATTTCTGTATTATTTCACCTTTCTAGTACATGCAAAAACCAGATGGATGAGGTAGACTATTATAAACTAAGCAGGTGATCACTTTAATCACTGTCCTGGGAGTAGCCTGAATATTATTAGATCTACTGAGTCATAAGTTCCAGTATGACTATGACAACCCTTTGTTGTAGTAATAGAAATTATACATTTGATTTTGAACCAAATGAGATCTAGAATGCACAAGCAACTTACATGAATAAATCCTAGAATCCTATGGCATTTACCATTCTTTCACTTCAACTACTATCTCTACAGTCGTTCCCTATACTAACTGAAATGGGAGTAAAGCACTTGGATCTGATTCCTAAGATGCCAGCACAAGACGGTATGATGGACTCATAAACTAGCTACTGATCACAGTAGCCACGTTGACTACATTGGACCTCTTCCCTCTTGGATAAGGCAGCAATTTTCCTTGTTATAATCAACATTTATCTAGATATGGGCTGGTTTTTTTTTTTTTTAATCTGGAGTACCTCCATTGCAACCACCATCGAAGTGCTTATAGAATGTCTGAATTATAAACATGTTAACCCATAGGATGTTGCCTTAGCCCCAGGGGCCCATCTGATGGCAAAGGAGGTATAAAAATAAAAATAAATAAATAAATAAAAAACCAGCCATAGATTTCACTGTAGCAAATGACTCTCTAGAATGATGGAATAGACTGCTAAAGGCTCAGCTAAGGCATTAGGATATGGACCAAATCCTCTGGGGGTAGGACATGGATATCCAAGAGGCTATGTATGTACTGAACTAACAGTTTATTTTCTGTTGGAATGTCTCCCAAAGCTAAAATACATAGTTCCAGGCAATAAATGTTGGAAAAAAGATTGGTTCTTATCAACATCCTTACACTCTCTGCAAATTTAGGTTCTATTGAAGATCATGGTTTTCAGGGAGCTAACACTGTAGTTGGTCAGGGGACATGGAATTTCACTGAATTGGGTGCTTATATAGCATCAAACTGCTTTGAGCTCCTCCTGACAGTGGACCAACAAGAAAAAACAGGAACTCCTGTACTACCAGAAGTAATTAACAAAAATTACCATTAAGCATTAGGGTTGATGCTACACAACAGGAGCAAGCAGTGTCTAGAGCCAGAGTTCTCGTTAAGGTAGCTCTTTGTGCTTCTGTGCTACTATGCATTGTATTAATAGTAAATGGTCAATTTATGGACAGCTAAACACTCAGGACCTTTGGGGAAGAATACTGGAAATCGCCATGTCAATTGATTTTAAAAATATACCAAAAAAATATTTTGATATCTTGAGAGTTCACATATGACATGTATTTGTTTTACATCTATTGGCTTCCTTAATACTCCTTTACTTTGCTTCCTTCTGTTCCCGTTTCTGCTTTATGGCATCTTAAGTATATTTTTACATTTCCTTTTCTTTTTAAAGTTTATTTATTTATTTTGAGAGAGTGGGCAGGCACACGTGAGTGGGGAGGGGCAGAGAGAGAGGGAGAGAGAATCCCAAGCAGGCTCCATGCTCTTCACAAAGCCCAATGTAGGGCTTGATCTCATGACCATGAGATCAAGACCTGAGCTAAAATTAAGAGTCAGATTCTTAACTGACTGAGCCACCCAGGTGACCCTATTTTTACATTTCTTAATAAAAGTGATTTTTAAATCCTTTGATTTGAAACCTCTGGAGTTTTATTTACTAACAAAAGCATAGTAAGTTTATCTTTTCTTCCTGAGTTCACCAAGTCAGAGTCATCAAAAAATAAAAACATACTCTTTATATTTCTTTAAAAATTAAAAAAAAATTTTTTTCTAAACATTTTCCTAAGAAATGGGGCCTTTATATTGTTTCCATGTATTTTTTTATTTCTGTGTGAAGGCTCCTGAAGCAAAAAATGTCCTATAGTTGATTAAATGAGCACCTTTCTTGGGGCGCCTGGATGGCTCAGTCAGTTAAGCATCTGACTTCAGCTCAGGTCATGATCTCGCAGTTTGTGAGTTTGAGCCCCATGTGGGGCTCTGTGCTGACAGCTCAGAGCCTGGAGCCTGCTTCAGATTCTGTGTCTCCCTCTCTCTCTACCCCTTCCCCACTCATGCTATGTCTTTCTCTGTCTCTCAAAAATAAATAAAAACATTAAAAAAATGAGCGCATTCCTCCTCAATATCAATTTCTTTCAAATAGGGATAATAACACTAGAACAATATGGAAGAAACTGTGGAATATTATAGCTATATTACAGATAATCATGGGGCATATCTTTATATTTGTTGACCATAGATTTATACAGAAAAATGAAAGAGAAGGAAGAAAATGTGTTATATCTACTTTTATGGCCATTAAAATCACAGCTGGTTGTATAAGGAAGCATCAAAAAATAGGTGACAGTTTCAAAGGTAGTCTAGATCTGGTTTGGGAAATTTTAGAATTTATAAACACGGATTCATAGTAATATATTGAGAGACTTGAAAAAGTGTCTTTTTTTTAATGTTTATTTAATTTTGAGAGAGAGAGAGAGCACATGTGAGAGCACAAGTGGGAGAGGGGAAGAGAGAGGGAGAGAGAGAGAGAATCCCAAGCAGCTTCCGCACTGTCAGCGCAGAACCTAGCAGAAGGCTTGATCTCACAAACTGTGAAATCATGACCCAAACCAAAATCAAGAGTCAGATGCCTAACCAACTGAGCCACCCAGGTGTCCTGAAAAATGTTCCTAATATGTATTAATGTGTTTTACATTGAATAAAACAATCATTTAATACAATATACCCATATGCAAATTGTCTATGCAATTTGGAAATATATAATAAAGAATATTTTATTATTTGAGAGGGCATATTTAACTGAAACACATGAGAATCCCAGGTTAATAATTTCAATATTTCTATTTGTTTTGAATAGTTTATCCTCTGCATCTGTCCAGCCAAATAAGATCTTAGAATTTAAATCCTATAGCATTTTATTCTTGCCCCTGGAAACAGAATGATCTGAGGTCTTATTATGTCCATATGCCCACCACAGTGAAATTCATGGGTACCCTGCATTAAATGGCCTAAGAATATTACTTTCAGCCTTATGAATAATCTGGTATAAGTTTATGATGCATGTATCAGTTTGATGACTTTCAGAAGAACCACATTATAAAATGAAATCACTTATTAAAGTCTTTAAGTCCAATTTTTGATGATTGGAAGTATTTTAAGTAATTTTTTTTCTTCAGGCAAATTTGTAGGACCTGATGCTAAGAACTCTGAGGAATCTGATTTGGTGTTCTTAACATCTGAAGATGTTTCTAGTTCATCCAAACTCCTAACCACAGAGTACATTAAGTCTACATTAATCAAATTCAGAACCGATTTTTAGCTGCAAATTCATTAGACACTTTTACAAACTCTCATTTATTTTTTCACTTACTATTATTGTGTTACTGTTATTGTAATTTTTGGAGCAGTGGTTAAGCTTTTCTCAAGTTACAATGCTGGATAACAGTAGGAGTGCCAAAGTACCTTCCCGAGAAGGTAAAGGGGCCAGGGAAACCAGGTACAAATGATCTCTGACATTGCAGGTAAAGATTATCTGCTATTGTATATATAAGTCCTAGGGATTTGTGTTGAGCTCTAAGGCTAGAGCGTACTTTGGCTGTTCTTACCCGAAGGAGAACAGTGCTGGGATTTAACAATTTGGCAGAGCTCCGTGCTTCGTGTGTACCTGTGAATGCATGTACTAGAGGGAGTTAGGATTTAATTGCTTGTGCAATAGAGATTACCTCATAGCAGCATCCAGTCAGTCTTTACCAGGTCGTAAGAGGTTCAAGGGCAGGAACAGACTGTATACTCTCTCTTATGTTCTTGCCTTGCCCAGCTGCATATCCTATACTATATATATGCACAGTTCAAGCCAAATAATTTTTGTAAATGAATGAAGGAATTCTAAGTTGCCATATAACAGACTATAAGAATATCCTGTTTGATCCTTAATTAAGAGTATGGTGAAAGTGAATTTAAAAGGGCCCAATGAGGGGCGCGTGGGTGGCTTGGTCGGTTAAGCGTCCAACTTCGGCTCAGGTCATGATCTCACGGTCCATGAGTTCGAGCCCTGCGTCGGGCTCTGTGCTGACAGCTCAGAGCCTGGAGCCTGTTTCAGATTCTGTGTCTCCCTCTCTCTCTCTGCTCCTCCCCTGTTCATCCTCTGTCTCTGTCTCAAAAATAAATAAATGTTAAAAAAAATTAAAAATAAAATAAAATAAAATAAAAGGGCACCATGATAGCCTTCCCCCTGTGCTTAATGTAAGCTTTTTTATGAAACAAAGAAAGGACGTCTTTGTTGGATTGGATTCATGTGATGGGATATTTTCAAACAATCTGTGTATGAACAGATACAGTCCTCTTTAAGTGGTCTTGATAATATTTCTTAATATTTTTTGACTTTTAACTGCTTAAAAAATGTTTTCTTATCATATTAAATGCATATTTCTGGTCCATGTTATTATGGCCTTTGACAGAGAGGTCTTATATCTTTTAATAGCCAGAGAAAGAAATTAAGTCAATTATAATATTATTAATTACAGGAAAAAAAATGCTAAGATGCACTGATGTTGGCCTAGGCCTTGATAAAAATTACTTAGTGATTTAAACACTATGTAATTGGTCTGTCATGATTGCAGGGCTTTTGAAATGATCTTGAGCTCAATAACCTTGACATGACCCTGCAATTGCCCTAAGGATCTAATGAGAAGCCCAAACTCAATGTTAAATTGGGCTTATACAATTTTATACAATGTTAAATTGTGCTAATACCTTTTAAGTTACGAATCTTTTCGTGGCAATTTTTGTCGTTTGTATTTTACCAGTCCACTCTATCATTAACTTCCCAACTTTGTTCTAAGTTCCGTGCCAGCAGACCCATGGGGGGCCATTTCCCTTTCCTACAGTGTAGAGAGGCACTTTCATACAAAAGGGTTTTTCCTTTCCTGCTTTTAGGCCCATTTCTGAGTGGGGGTGTAGAGCAATAGACATATACCTCATCTACCTCTAGTGCACTAAGTAGATCCATCCATGATAAGGCCCACATCTTTTCCTCTTTTATTCACTATGCATAGGGAACTTTCCATGAGACCAAAGATGTAGGTTGAGAGCAACACAGTGAAACAGTAGGAACCGGTGCTATGAAAGTCTTAATTATCTGCAGATGCAGTTCACACATCTTTAGGAACTTTATCTTATATATCTCTACTTCATAAGGGAATGCTGCTGGGTAGACCAATGCTAAAGTTTGTTATATTAGGAAATATATCATCATAATGGGCCGTTTGGTTTATGGTCATTAGACACCTCATGTTGAGGCATTTAGTCCATACAAGGGCCCAGTCACAAGCCAGGAGCTGCTTTTCAAATGTGGACCAATTAGCAAAAGAGAAGGACATAATCTTATTTGGCTGATTTTTTTCTAGGGTTTTACCAAAAACTTCATACACCATCCATATGCTACAGGCAATTCCAAAACCATTTGAACTACTGAGTCATCATGCACGATAGTAGCAAAATTGCGCTACAACCTCAACCTGAGAAAATGACATTTCATGCTCCAGACCACACGCGAAACAGGCCGTGTTAGGTACCTGGCAACCAGGTGCAAGAAGGTCACTAAATGGATAATTTGTCTCTGAAATCCAAACACATCTGCAGAACAATGTGCCTCTTCTTTTGATGTCGGTTTTATCTTTCAGTTTAGAAAGAATATTCTGACATGGCCTAAGTCATTGGACTCCTGGAAACACCACCAGTATAACAGATTCATGAGGAGTGTTGGTTTATCGCCTACCTTCGGGCACAGGTTTATCTTACTAAGGTGTCCAGAGTACTGGATAATTAGCAAACTAAGAAACTATGTATTATGAAAGAAAGCTAGAGTTGACATAGCCCTGTGGAAGACAGTGAAGTTACATGGTTGTCTCTGACATGTAAATGAAATTGTTTATGATTTTGCTCACTGACTTTAATAGAAAACTATTTACTGCATAGCAGGTACTGAAGTCTGCATTGAGTTGTGCCTGTAGAGATACCTACCCTGGAGCCATAGCTGCAGTGCGCATCAACACTTGATCAAGTTTTTGATAATCTACTGTCATTTTCCATGACCCAATAGGTTTTTGCGCCACCCGAACATAGTAATTCATTGACGCTGTGTTGGTAATCACAGCCCTTGCACATCGCAAGTCGTTGATGGTAGCACTAACCTCTGTAATTCCCCCAGAGATGATATTTTGGTTTACTGTTTTCAAGGAGGGAAGAGATACAGAGACTTTTCTTTGGTTCTTCCTATAATAATAGCTCTGTTCTAAGTATTAGGGAACTAATATAAGAATTCTGCCTATTAAGTATATTTGGTTTCCATTATATGTTCTAGGATCACTGCTAGAACAGCACAAGGCTTATTCTGTCTGGTAGAACGTGATGGTACTCGGGTCTCTGAGGATACACATGAATTCAGAGCCAGTACCTAATAAATTCTGGTGTATGGGTATTTCCCTTTCTAAAAGCATTCTGGTAAACAGCTATGGGTCTATTTGGGAACCTAATGAAGGCTTCTTTGTCAAATTGATCATCCTCAACCTTTATGATGACCTAGGTTTTGTCTTCAACTGACTTAGCAAGCTATGAATCTCCAAAGTGCCAATGTAGGTCAATTTTTTGCCCAGAAAACCTAGAATTTATCACCCTATGTATGATAAGAAGCATGTAAATTGACTCCTAAAGATTGATTTATTTCATTTCTGAGGCTATGAATAATTAGCAATAGCCATAGATTACTGAGTCAAAACACTGGTTTATTGTAGGGCAGATACCTTTTCTCTAGTAGTTGAATGCCTCCATCTGTATGCCATTAATCTAGAATCCCATTACCACTGAGATCATAGAGGCAACTTTTATTGTAGCATCTCACACTGACATCTCTGGCCTACAGAATGTAACCCCTAGTGACATCATTAAGAATGAACATACCTCCCTCATGAAGGCATTTCTTTAAAAAATTTTTTAAAAATTTTTTTAATGTTTATTTTTGAGAGAGAGGCAGAGACAGAGCACATGCAGGGGATGGGCAGAGAGAGGGAGACACAGAATTTAAAGCAGGATCCAGGCTCTGGGCTGTCAGCACAAAGCCTGATTCGGGGCTCAAACTCACAAACTGTGAGGTCATGACCTGAGCTGCAGTTGAACGATTAACCGACTGAGCCACCCAGGTGCCCCATGAAGGCATATCTTAATATCTTGTTGAGAGAATGTCCTCCCACATATCCCAGGGAGATGTGGCTAGGCAGCGGTTGAGAAGATTCTACTTAATAGATTTATTCCAACAAGTCTATTTTTCTTAAGAATTAAGATTTTCCTGTAGAGTATGACAGGAAGTTTTCTTGCCTTTCAATATCATTAACTATAGCTCTTTGTTGAGAGAAGGCTTAGATTAGTCACCCTAGTAGAGTACTAATGTCATGCACAGGTGCTCAAGCCTGCACAAATAATTCTGAAACCAGTGTGAATGCATTCATGCCATTAATTAGAACCTAATGAATCTTAAATTATATCTATGGTCTAACACACTTAGAGCCAATTACTACACATGCTTCCCAGACTATCAACAATTCAGATCTGTGAATGATTTTAACTTACTTGATGTATACATTATTCTCCTACAACAGACCTTGTATCTTACTGTCTGAACTATGCCGAGATTTAAGCCTTGTTACATATCTGGAAGGAAGGACAGGAAGATACAATAGTTCTGGAAATGATTTCAGCTCCAGAATGGTCTCAAGTGCAACCTGAGATTTCATCTCCAGTAATGATCTCAGGTGCCACTAGGTGCTGAGAATGGACTGATTTTTTTTTCTTTTTCAGGTGGAAGAAGGCTTAGGAGAATTTAAAGTTTCAAGATCTTCAGACTCATCCATGTCTGTGTTGCAGATCTTGGGACCCTGTTCCTTCTCCACTAGTGTCTTTAGCTAAAATACCTGGTGTCATGAGCATTAATTGGTGCTGAAACTAAACCCATGCAATAAATTCCTATGTATGGTCCTCAGGCAGGTATGTCCTATGACCAAAGGAGATGTCTTCATGAAAGCTATCATAGAAACATTTTGTTTTTTCACCTGTGTTCTTAGATTCACATTCATAATTATAAATTTCTCTTTGCCCTATGTTAATTCTCTAAGACCACCAGAAGAAGACAAGTGACTCTTCTGAACTTTAAAATTACTGTATTTTTCATAGCATAGTATCAAATCACTTAATCTCACAATGATCTCTCCTCTATTTTACCCAATGTTACTACCAGTGATAATTTGGGTAATTATGGTGCCACCACATGCCATGAATGACTTGTGTCCCACTTTTCCCCCAAATGGAGGTTATCTGTGAGCTCCTGGATTATATGACCAATCAGATCTCATAATCCCATTTTGAGAGTAAGTTTCCTAGGACATTTCTGGCATCAATTGTTGTATTAGACAAAGAAAATTGATAGCACAAATAATTAGGATAATTTCGTATTTTATAAAAATAAAAATGTAATTTCTTAGGATAATCATCTGAAGATGATTCCTTTATAAAGTGCTGAATTCAAAAGCAATGGCTAGTGTCTTGGAAAACCACAAAGATTAGTGCAGAATCCCAGAACCCTGCTACTAGAAGCAAATGCTACCCTCCCTAGGCATAAAGGTCTAAAATGTGTGGTAGGAGAAGTTTTCAGGGCTAGAAGGAAATATGGAATGGGCCATCGTGAGTGCAATAGTGCTGTCTTTTCAAGGGGCACAGCTAGCCTGAGGTGACTTCAAAGGAAGGGAACCAGGAGAATTAAAGCTCTTAACTTGCTCTCATCCCTTCTTCCAAAATTCACTGGGTTTCCCTAGCTAGAAAGAAAGGGCACAGGAGATCTGATGATGTATTTCAACAGATTAGCCTCTTGAGGCCTAGAGTAAGATGAAATGGAGGAGAGAGTGGATTTGTGTGTGTGTGTGGGGGGGGGGGGGGGAGAGAATGGAGATGTCAAGCATACTTTATCTGTTTTCATTGAGTTTTTCTGAAATTCTGAATATAGCCAGAAATTTCATGTTTTTCCCTGATTGGATTGATCCATAATTTGTAAAATGCAACAGTTAACAAATTTCCTAAGGAGGCTATCTATACACCCAAGAAATCTGGTAGCACATGTGTATTTGACATGGTAATTACATAGTTCAGGAAAATAGCATGAATAAGAGATTCAGTCCTGAAGACTGTATTCGGGTTTATGAAGCTCAAATTTACCAATTGATCCAACTTTCCTAGTACAAACATGAAATTCAGACATTGAGATGCTATGATTTAGTCCTATAAGTGATCCGCAGCTATGTCACAGTGTGTAGGTAATTTCCTCAGATTAAAGAATAGTGTGATCTTTATAATCATCTCTTATTTCTTCTTTGAAAATATAAATGTGGGCTGAGAGCATATACTGCAGCAAAGCTACATACATAAGTTTAGTTTGAAATAAGCTTGATTTGCAATTGAGTTATATTGTATAAGATTTATAAAATAGTATTATTTTATAAGATAAGTTAAGTTATAAGACAACATGTGTACATTTAGGGTCAGATATTTTTGACAGCTCAGCATAAATCCTTTTCACTACAAGCACCAACATAATTTATAATTTCCTCATTCTTTTTATCTACTGTGCAGCCACTTAAAAGTCAAGGAAACGAGAAATCTGGGATCTGCTTTGGGGGGAAATTTTCAACTTTCATAGCTGTGTTATAAGCAATAATGTTAAATATATTGCTCAGATAAAATTTGTAGTAGAAACATTTCCAACATCTCCATCTGCTGTTACCTTTTAGTTTAATATGTAAGTTTAAACAGGATGTTCAACCTGCAAGCCACATTTACTTCACAGTAATAAATACCACTGATCTGGAACATTTAAAATTCAGCATCATTGTAGAACTGATGAAAGAAGACAGGAAGAGAATGTCTATTTAAACTGGTGCTGTATTAGTAGCAAAAGGACCAGTAACAACAACGAGGGCTCATACTATTTTTTTCTTCATTTTTTGATGCAATATAAGACTTACGAATCATGAATGCTTACATGGAAATAAAAATGTCTTTACAGAAAACAATGCATTAGTGAATAATCCACATCCATGTTTATGACTTAGTTTTAATTCTTTCTTATTTGTACTTTGATTTAAGGCTGAAAATAAAATTTCTCAACCTTTGTGTCCATCTGGAAGGGAATGTGATTATCTGATGTTAAAAGAGCAAACAGATGAACAAAATATGCCATTGAAAAGAATAATTATGGATTGTTCCTAATACATAGCATTTAAGTCAAATATAAGGTAGATTAAATCACTAGGAGCAGGGGTGCCTGGGTGGCTCAGTCAGTTGGACGTCTGACTTGGGCTCAGGTCACAATCTCTCAGTCTGTGAGTTTGAGCCCCGCATCAGGCTCTGGGCTGACGGCTCAGAGCCTGGAGCCTGCTTCCAATTCTGTGTCTCCCTCTCTCTCTGCCAATCTCCTGCTCGCACTCTGTCTGTCTGTCTGTCTGTCTGTCTCTCTCTCTCTCTCTCTCTCTCAAAAATAAAATAAGAATGTAAAAAAAAAAATCAGTAGGAGCAAAGCCAGAATTTTCAAGTTTACCTGATATGTTATTTTGGTTATTGAATTCAGGCTTCACAAGACCAGGTCATAGAAGACGTAGAAAGAAATTACTAGTCTCTGATATTAGAAGTCCTAAGTAATTATGCTTCTTCGTAATTCTAATAATAGCCAAAGAGATTATGCTAGGGTTCTTAGCATTTTGACCTCCGAGAAACTTCATTGAAGATTTGTTCCTATTTATTCAGACCATGGAATAAACTGTTGTGTTCTGATATGCTTCATACAAAGCAAACACAAATTACTTAAATGTTTCAAAAGCCCAAATAAATTGAAACTATTGTTTACAAATAATTAATTTTATTTCGATCTTAATTGCTACCCTAACAGACTGAATATTTTAAAACATTAACGGTTTCTAATTGATTGGAGGGAAAAAGGGATAAAGTGACAGTAATCATGTTGTTTCCTAGGTAGACTAGAGAAATCAAGATTTATTTCAAGTTTTGGACCTCTGGTTGATTATTCTATCAGACATCAAGAGGAATAAGAAAAATATAATATTGATGACAGAGTTTATTGTTGTTTTGAATATGGTTGACACACAATGATACATTAGTTTCAGGTATATGACATAGTGTTTCAACATCAACAACAATATGCTTCCCACAAGCATAGCCATCATCTGTCACCATGCAATACTATTACAGTATCATTGCCTATATTCCCTAGGTCAGTGCCTGTTACTCCTGTGACTTATTCCATGACAGGAAGCCTGGACTTCTCTCCCTTTTACCCGTTTTGCCTATCCTCCCACCCCCTCTTCCTTCTGGAAACCATCAGTTTGTTCTCTGTATTTATACATATAATTATGCTTTTTGTTTATTCATTTGTTTTGTTTAGATTCCACATGTAAGTGAAATCGTATGGTATTTGTCTTTCTCTGTCTGACTTATTTCACTTAGCATAATACCCTCTAGGTCTATCCATGTTTTCACCAATGGCAAGATCTCATCCTTTTTTTTTATGGCTGAGTAATGTGTAATATATACATATATGTATACACACACACCTTATGTGTATACACACACATAGACATACAATCCACACTTTTGTATCTATTCATCTATTGATAGACACTTGGGATGCTTTCATACTGTAGGCATTGTAAATAATTCTGCAATAAACAAAGGGGTACATATATCTTTTTGAATTAGTGTTTTCTGTTTCTTCAGATAGATACCCCGTAGTGGAATTATTGGATCCTACATATAGTTTTTATAGTTTTAGTTTTTTGAGGGAACTCTATACCATTTTCCACCATGGCTGCACCAGTTTACAGTCTCACCAATAGTGCACAAGATTTCCTTTTTCTTGACATTCTCTCCAATTCTTATTGTTTCCTGTTTTTTTTTTTTATTCCAGCCATTCTGACAGGTGTAAAGTGATATCTTATTGTGTTTTAATTTTCGTTTCCCTGATGGTTAGTAATGTTGATGTAATGTGCCTGTTGGCCATCTCTGTGTCTTTTTTTTAGAAATAAAATGTCTATTCACCCATTTTTAGTTGAATGATGATGAATGATGATGATGATGATGATGATGACGACAATTATTATTTTAAGGTGTATAAGTTCTTTAAATATTTTGGGTATGAACATATTATCAGATATATTATTTACAAATATCTTCTCCCATTCAGTAGGTTGTCTTTTTGTTTTGTTGACGGTTTCCTTTGCTGTGCAAAGCCTTTTATTCTGGTGTGGTTCCAATAGTTTAATTTTACTTTTGTTTCCCTTGCCTCAAGAGACATATCTAGAAAAAATGTTGCTATGGCTGATGTCAAAGAAATTACTGCCTGTGTTCACTTTTAGGAGTTTTATGGTTCAAGGTCTCATGTTTAGGTCTTTAATCCATTTTGAAGTTGTGTGTGTGTGTGTGTGTGTGTGTGTGTGTGTGTGTGTGTGGTGTTAGAAAGTGGTCAAGTTTCATTCTTTTGCCTGTAGCTGTCCAGTTTTCCAGTTTTCCCAGTACCATTTATTGAAGAGAATGCCTTCTCTCCATTACATATTCTTGCCTCCTTTGTTATAGACGAATGGACTATATAGGTGTGAGTTTATTTCTGGGTTCTCTATTCTGTTCCATTGAACTATGTGCCTAGCAAATGGCATTGAACTATACATTAAGAGGGTCATTAACCATGATCAAGTTGGATTTATTCCAAGGATTCAAGGATGGTTTAATATTTACAAATCAATGTAAAATACCACATTAATAAAACAAAGGATATAAATCATATGGTCATCTCAATAGATGTAGAAAAAGCATTTGACAAAATTCAATATTTATTCATGATAAAAAACCGAACAAAGTTGGCTTAGAGGGAACATACCTCAACATAATAAAGGTCGTATATGATAAACACACAGCTAACATCACACTCAATAGTGAAAAACCAAGAACTTTTTCTCTAAGATCAGGAACAAGACAAAGATGTCCACTGTCATCACTTCTAGTCAATACAGTACTAGCAGTCTTAAACACAACAATCAGACAAGAAAAAAAAGGCATCCATATTGGAAAGGAAGACGTTAAACTGTCACTATTTGCAGATAACATGATACTATACATAGAAAATGCTAAAGACTCCACCAAAAAACTATTAGAAATAATACATGATTTCAGTAAAGTTGCAGCATATAAAATTAATACCTCAAAGTCCATTGTGTTTCTATACACTAATAATGGAGTAGGAGAAAGAGAAATTAAGAAAACAATTCAATTTACAATTGCACTGAAAAGAAAATAACTGGGAATAAACTTAATCAATAAAGGTGAAAGACCTGTACTCTGAAAACTCTAAAACAGTGATGAAAGAAATTAAAGATGATACATATAAATAAAAATATATTCTATGGTCATGGATTAGGAGAATTAATATTGTTAAAATGTCCATACTACCTAAAGAAATCTACTGAGTCAATGCAATCCCTTTCGAAATAGCAAGTATTTTTCATCAAACTAGAACAAATACTAAGATTTGTATGGAACCGCAAAAGACTCCAAAAGCCAAAGCAATCTTGAGAAAGACAAACAAAGCTGATGTATCATAATCCTAGATTTGATGATGTACTACAAAGCTGTAGTAACCAAATCAGTATGATGATGGCAGAATTTTAATGAGTCCAGATTTACTACATATTAAAAGGTAGAAATTATAGAATCACATAGATTGGATAGTGTATTTTAACAATATTGTAAACTATTCAAATGTAAAACCTCAGCAAAAAGGAATATTCAAAGTGTAAAACTTCAACAAAAAGGACACAGGCTCTCATTTAATTGTTATTGTGGTCATTCCTATTCATTAATTCACCAAAAATGTATTGGATCCCTTTAAAAGTCACAGACTAGACTAGTTTCTGGAGATTAAAAAAAATTTTTTTTTAATATTTATTTTTGAAGGAGAGAGAGACAGAGTGTGAGTGGGGGAGGGGCAGAGAGAGAGGGAGACACAGAATCTGAAGCAGGCTCCAGGCTCTGAGCTGTCAGCACAGTGCCCGACGCGGGGCTCGAGCTCACAAACCGCGAGATCATGACCTGAGCCGAAGTCAGATGCTTAACCAACTGAGCCACCCAGGTGCCCCGTGGAGATTTCATAACAGTAAAAAGTGCTTACCTTCTAATATCGTGATATTTAATTTAAAAAATTCAATGAATGAGTTTATTAAATCTATATTGTGTTCAAAAACGTTGCTTTGTACTTTCAGAATATTTTTAAGCATACTTCTTTGTAGTGATTGTTGTCATAATTTGTTTGCATTTCTATTAGACAGTGGTTGATTAGGGAGTTGAAGGATGATTTTTTTCTACTTCATATGTTTTTAGTATGTACTAACACAATGCTAAACTCAGAGATTGTATCCACTCAGTCACTCAGTCTTCCTTCAGTGGATGAATTAAAGTTGTGTAGTCACATAGCAGTCTTATTTATCTTTGAAAATGAAAAAAAAAAACAAAACAAAGAGATATATTAATAATCATTAAAAGTTTTGTTTAGGTTTGACTGAATCAATCCATGCTAACTTACACTAAAATAAAATAAATGAACAAAAATAAATAGAGCAAAGAAACCAGAAGCTGAAAACCTCACAATTTCAGGATAGTCAATTTGCTTCTCATCAATATGTTAGTTCTTGGAGAGATGCAAATGCTTTACAAATGATTTGGGGAAGACAGTTATCAAAATGAAATCAGTGGCATGGATGTAATTCAGTTGTACAAAACATTTACCAGTATAAAGGCAGAATTCTTACTGCTTATTAAAGAAGTCTGTTAAAGCTTCTAAATATGGTTGATTGTTCAAAACAAAGCAGTAAATGCTCTGTATCAACAAAGTGCCACTTTGAAGGGAAGCTCAAAAAGCAACTTAGATTTGTATTTCTGGACATTTTCTGATACTGATCTTATCTCTTTCATGGATTTTAGTCATGCTTTCTGAATCTACAACATAAATTTTTTATTGATGTATTCATTTTGAACAGCATTTATTAAGCATCCATTTTGTGTACATTAGGGATATAAAATTAATATGAAAATGTTATCTTCTGTCATGAAACTTATATGAGAAATAAGCATTATCTAGAAAATCTTCAAAATATTTAAATAAATGGATCATATAAAGTGATCACTATGTGATAATACAAATAAAGTATAAAAGTTAATTTTTCAAAATTAGTTCATTTATTGAAAGGAGAAGCCCAGAGACAGGAAAACAAGGAATCATTTTAACAACTGAGGCTAAAGAAAATGTAGTCAATGAATAGAGAAAGGGCATAGAGTATACAGGAGCCTGTCCATGTTGCCGAAATCTTGGGTACACATGCAAACATTTTCTTCTCTGGTTTCTAATTATATTTAGATTTTTCCCTCCCACGACACATTTCAAATTTCTTTTTACTTCAGCCAATGTGACAGTTGGTAGGATTCTTTATTGTACCATGATGGACCTGAACCTTTGTAGTTCTGTCTGTGTAGGGTCAATATAGCCTTCCATTAAACTGTAAAACTGTATATATTGGTACAAGGAGAAATCCTAGGGGTCAGTTGGGTTCCACCTGTATCGCTTTCTGTCCCTATTTTATGAAAACACGTATTTCCTTTTATGATCAAAAGGAATTATCAGACAAAATACAGAAACCTATATTTCCCCTCCTGTTTTATTCAATGGCGTGAAGAACCCTAAAAAGGCCAGATGAGTCTTTGCTTCCAATTCTCTGGAATCACTGATGTGTTTTTTGGTGGAAGCATACCCTTCTTGGGCATCAGAATTCTTAAGCGCAGATTTGAGAATAGTAACATTGAGAGGAAGTATTTCAGTAAGCGTTTAGGTGTATAATGAAAATTATGATTCCTACCTACACCACTTGGTTCTTTTAGAATTGTCGGAGAAACAGCACCGCATATTGGCCATTGGCTTAGAGCTTACAGCGCTCTGTACCGTAGCACTATAATGGTTGATACTTTAAGTAATAGTACATCATTCCTTCTTTCCTTAAGGTCAGTCACTTTTGTGTGATGTGGTAGATGGTGAGACCTTAGACATAAAAGTGTTGCTTAACTGCTTGCTACTAATTAAGTTGCTTAATTAGAATCAATGTTGTATGTGATACTATAATTGCGTATAAGGCATTTAGTTGGTCTAGAGTTAGTAGTGATAAAAGAAAGACTGATAAGAAATGCAATTCCGCAGCTACAATAAATATCTATTTTAGTGAAAAAAAATGTCAATCCAAGCTTACTGGGTGGGGAGCCAGTATAATCAACCTGCCGCCAAATAACTATTGGCTCTTTTAACACCACAATTTGAGGAACCCATTAGGTCTGCATTTTTGATGTCTGCTAAGGAAAAATCATACATTAATTATTAGTGATTGATTGGGCTAATGGGGGAAAGCTCTTTGTGTGGGCCCATGCTTAGGCTATCTCCATTGCTAGGCATGCTTTTTCATGAGATTAATGAACATGCTACTATCGTGACTAAAAAAGTTTGGTGGCAAAGCATGCAGAGAATGGTTCATCTTTCCATTTGATTATTAAGATCCTTATACCAAATACCATCTATTGAATGTGAGCACAAACAGATGACCTAAATACTTTTTTAAAATGGGCCCATTTGAGAGATCTGCATACAGTCTCCTTTTCTAAGCCCCAGTGTCAGCAGTCTTCTAATATTCTTTCTTGAAAATGACTGAACATCTAGCCTAAACATCAGTCACTGCCTATGAACCAATAAATATCATAACCGCAGGCCTCTTCTTCTTATAAGCAAAGTGGATAATCAGAAGGCCAGCTTGAAGCTCTTCCTAATATGGTTAATTACCTTTAGTGGAGTCTACCATTAGTGGAGCTATAACGTCCTAGCAATCCACATCTGGGCAATGCCGGCATTTTGTGCAAAGCCATCAGGTTTAATGAATTTATTTCTTCTCTGGGAAACTGATGACAGAGAATCCTCATTAGTTCACTCGTTTATGTTGATGGAAAATTGAGTTATAGCTGGGATACATGCCTTGGAAATATGAGGGCATTTCCAGCATGAACCATCTGTACTTTCTGCATAAGACTGGGCCTTCTTCCATATGTACTACTTTTACTTTATAATTAAGTGATAGTTTGCTCTGCTAAAATATTTGTCTGGATATGATAACATGCAATTCATGACTTGAGACAGGTTAAGTGGTCACTTATAATTCCATGGGAAATTGCTCAGGCTCTATCAAGTTTCTTAGGGTTTCTCAACAAGTCATTTTGCCAGGAGAGTTAGTTGATAAAGAAGACATACAACAAAACCCTTAGAGTCCCCACTGGTCTTATTACAGATATCATACAACTGTCTTAGACACAAGAGATCTCTGAGCACAATTGACTTCTGTAAAGTCTTAATAGCTTAGAGGAAGAGCTATTTGCCCAGTGGCCTGTATCAAACATCTTCTTTTTGATGGTGGTTGCGGGGAGGGTGGTGGTGGGGGAGGGTGGTGGTGAGGATCTGATTCAAAGACTGTAGGTTTTTAGGACATGTGTAAATAGATCTCACTGGGTCACCAAATGTAGTTTATTTATAACTACAAAGATGCTTTCCAACTACTGTCTCTTTCTTAATCATGGAAAATGAGGGTGTAAAAACTTCCCCTTCATTTTCAGGTGGATGTCCTGATATGCTTAGGACTTGAAACATATATTTTTTTGTGAGATTTGTTTCAAACCTTTTCTCATTCTTAGATCTTTCTAAAATATAGAGGAGATTCATGAATTGAATTGAATTGTTCTGGTAATTGGACCACATCTGGAACAGTAATTATAATTTGGAGTCACTCTCTGATTAAGCTTGTAAAAATTTACTCTCCTTTTCAAATACTCATCCAGCTGTTTTGGCGAAGCAGTCAAGATATATTCATCTTTCAAGTCTCCGTAGCTCCCAGTTAAGTGGTATATACCCTCTGATTTATTATTTTGCTGGAAAGCAGGGGTTCAGAGGACTTTATCTTTGTTATTTCTACCATAATAATTCTTCTTCACAGGACAAGAAGACATGTAGGAATTTTTCCAGTTGGTGAGTATCTTCTTCAAGAATTGGAAATGTAAACAAGCGTGAGTTCAGAATCCCCTGACACTGTAAGAGCTACAGAGAACAGTCACTAAATGCTTTTCAAATATGTTGCTAGAGAACCCCTTTATTTCTCATAGCTCTCACAAATTTCTTGACAAAATTAACAAGTTTTGAGTTAAGTTAGTGCATAATCCATTTATTCATGATGTGATCTTGCTAGGCTACCCAATTCCATCCCAGTCATGCTGGAATCTGATTCTAGTTACACCCCTGGAGTCAATAAGAGATGGGAAGGAGAGGGGAGCATTAAGATCCTTTTTTTCTTCTGATAAGATTTTAAAACAAAGGGAAAAAAGACTTTCAGAGAAGGGGCTGCTTTGACTGCTGGGGAAATATCAGAGAGTATTCCATGCCATTCAGATGTTCAAATATATTGTTTCTAGTTTTTAGGACCCTAGTTTTTCCAAAACAGTGCCACATCTTATAGAAAAGATAGAGCTTGGCTGCAAATGCAACAGTCATTATAGATCAGCAAGCTATAGGATTAATCTCTGCATTTGGTTTTCAAGCATCGGTCTGTAACTACAGGTGATAATAGATATTTTAACACCATCATAGAAAGTCTCTAGATTGAAGTCCATTACTTGAGCTAAAAACTTAGGAATGTGATTTTGTGCTCTTCTAAATCTGTCAAACAGTGTTAAAAGCAATCACAGCGCTCCACATTTCTTGAGTTTCTCATTAAAAAAAAATATCCTTTATGTCTTAGGAATACCATAACAAAATATACCACAAAGCCAAAGAGGCTAAAAAGTACAGAAATTGGTTGTATCACCTTTCTGGAGAATAGAAGTCTTAAATCAAGTTGTTGCCCGGGCAAACTTCCTCTGAATCTGTGAGAGAATACCTTCGTTGCATCTTCTTAGCTTCTGATGGTTTGTAAACAGTCTTCAGTGTTCTCTGGTTCGCAGCTGTAGAAGTCTAATCTTTGCTTTCACTGACATATGGCATTCTCCCTTTGTGCATCTCTGTCTTTCCATGGCTGTATTCTCATAAGGGCACTAGGCCTATTGGACTAGAATCCCACCGTCATCCGGTACGACCTCATTTGACTTAACTAATTCCATACAAATTGGCCCTATTTCCAAAAAAAGTTCACTTTGTGAGGTACTGGAGGTGAAGACTTTAGTGTATCTTTTTCAGGGTAACACAGTTCAATCAATAACATATTCTTGACTCCAGCTACATCTACAACCCCATAGGTCTTGCTTCCAGGTAAACTCAAGTTATAATTCAGTTTGTGGTGTTTCCTTTGTATGCGTAAGATTCTAATTTCTGAATACTTATACATTGTCACTATTTTTAGATTCATTTAAGTTAGATAATGCATTTAAGATAGCTTCCATTTCTCCAAGGGTCTGGGTCCTGAATCCCACTCATGGTACCGGTTTTGTGACAGATTTCTTTATTACAAACAGTTGGGGCTAATTTGGACTTTTTTTTTTATATTTAAAAAAATTTTTTTTTCAACGTTTTTTATTTTATTTTTGGGACAGAGAGAGACAGAGCATGAACGGGGGAGGGGCAGAGAGAGAGGGAGACACAGAAACGGAAACAGGCTCCAGGCTCCGAGCCATCAGCCCAGAGCCTGACGCGGGGCTCGACCTCCCGGACCGCGAGATGGTGACCTGGCTGAAGTCGGACGCTTAACTGACTGCGCCACCCAGGCGCCCCTGGACTTTTTAAAAAGAGAAGGGATATATTGTTAAGGTACATGGAAGCCCACAGTACACATGGGAAGGCTGGATAACAATGCTTGATAGCATGTCAGAGGCAAAAGGATGACTAAGAATCTGGCTAAGATTATACCAGAAAAAAATCTCAGAGTGAACACTAATATAAAACCATGGACTTTAGTTAATAATAAGATATCAATATTGGCTCATCAATTGCACAAAAAATGTACCACACTTCTGTAAAGTGTTAATAATAGGAGACATTATATAGAGAGTGTTGAGGGCCCTGTACTTTCCACTAATTTTTTTCCCCCATAAACCTAAAGCTGCTTTTAAAAAACTAAGCCCATGAGGGACACCTGGGTGGCTAAGTCAGTTAAGTGACCAATTCTTGATTTTGTCTCAGGTCATGATCTCATGGGTCATGAGTTCAAGCCCTGTGTTGGGCTCCACACTGACAGTGCAGAGCCTGCTTGGGATCGTCTCTCTCCCTCCCTCTGTGCTTCTCTCTCTCTCTCTCTCTCTCTCTCTCTCTCTCTCTCTCTCTCTCCCCCTCTCTCTCTCTCTCTCTCTCTCTCCCTCTCTCTCTCCCTCTCTCCCTCTCCCTCTCTCCCTGCCTCCCCCCCAAAAAAATAAATAAATAAACTTAAAAACAGAACAAAACAGACCCGTAAGTGTGTTAAAAATATATGTATGCTGATATAAAGAACAAGAACATGCTGAGGTAGTAAACTAGCTTGGAAGTTCACAGGCAGAATACACTTTGGTGACGGCTTTGGCTGAAATATTGGCTCTGTTGGAGCCAAGTGAAGGGCAAGTTTTGGGAGCCGAACTAGACTGAGCAGTCTTAACGTGAAGCTAAAGGATCTTTGAGCAGAGGAGTAGAGTACTGCGTATGGACTTTAGAAAGATGTAGTTTCGGACAGCCTTAGGGATTTCTGAAACGTACAAAAATTTGATGTTTTAAGATAATAAGCAGGGAGTAAGAGAGCCTGGACCGGAGCATGGCAATAATGAATAAAAAGCAATCTCTATCAAGAAGTCTCCTGTGGAAATGTGTCAAAAAAAATTGTGGGTGGTTTCATACTTCCTTTCTGTTCATTTCCACTGTCTTCGTCTTAAATTTATATATTTCTTACATCATCTTCATCTATGAACAAGACATTTCCTTTTATTCTTAGTCAAGCAATGTCTTAACTCCTCCATTTTGCTACAACATACTTCTTGAAAGAGTAATTACCCCCATTGTATTCACATTCTCACAGACCATTTTCTTTTTAGCAATTTTATTTTCTTTCCTGTTTCTTCTCACTGCCTTCTCAGTGAAAGTGTAAGAGAGTTCTGAACTCCGACCTCTTTTATTTACAGCATATACCTCCTCGGTAAGCAATTTCATACATAGTGAGACTTCTGCCCCACATTCACTATTTCAGATACCCCTTCTCCTTCCGTTTTCTACTTTCAGGTTCCACAGTCAACTCAAACACAATATGTTTAAAAGCAAACATTTCTGTTTTCCCTGTGAGCTTTCCACTCGTTATCCTCTAATATGGAAATGTCGTAATTATATTTAACACTTCTTCCTGACAATTCATTCCTCCTTATCCAGACAATTTATCATCAAGTTTAGTAAATTGCACTCTGAAATGACTTTTCAAATGTCCCCCTCCCCCTTTTTTTTTCTATCTGCATTTCTTCAAGGATTCACTGTCACTTACCTGAATCACTGTAATGACTTTCTAACAGGTTGGCTGCTACCAGTATCTTTTTCCTTTGTTACCACCATTACATATATGGCTGCTGGAATTCCCTACCATATAAATATGTGTGTATTCTAATTTTTAAAACTTTTATAGGATAAAATTCAAATAATTCAGAATGCCATGCAGCCTATTTTACATTCCAGCTTCAACATTATAATCTAGGCCAGAACTTCTTGAACTATCTGTAGAGAAGGTTTTTTTTTTTTTTTTTTCTTCTTTGAATCTACAGTGGGCAATACTTTTCTAAACTTCAATAAAAATATTTTTAGTAGAACAATTATCATTTGCTGGGAGTTGTAGCAATGTCAGATTACTATAAAAGTGTTCAAACAGTCCATCAGATTTTCTCCAGTGTCACAACCTGTTTGTGATCTGCAGTCCAGCGCTAACAGCACTCAGTATTTTGGCTTTTCCCATAATTCTTTTTGTCACTTTTGTGGTAACCATATTATTTGAGTAGTCTGATACAAGTTAAAGGATGTTTGCTGAATAATTCATTAGGGTATTAGCTACTATCATCTGTGCGAAAATGATACACAAATAAAGAAATGGAATGTAACTTTGAGTTCCTATATTTGTAATTTTAGAGTTTTGCTGTCATTGATAGTAATGGAAGAGTAAAAAAGTAGACATTTAAAAAATATTAGCTCTGCAAACACAAGAAACACAATTGGATAGAATTAGAAATGAGTTTGACTACTTTGGAAAAGTATTTGGTAGTACTTATTAAAGGGAACTGTGGCCCAGGAGTTCCATTACTACATGTAGTAAAATGACAGAAATGTATACTTGACAGGCATGAACAAGAACCCACACTAGTCATGGTAGTCCCAAACTGGAAACTGCCCAAGCGTCCATTCACCAGAAAATAGATTTTCAAAGGTAGTATACTCAGGGCGCCTGGGTGGTTCAGTCTGTTAAGCGTCTCATTTTGGCTCAGGTCATCATCTCATGGTTCATGGGTTCGAGCCCCACATCAGGCTCTGTGATGATAGCTCAGAGCCTAGAGTCTGCCTCTGATTCTGTGTCTCTCTCTCTCTCTGCATCTCCCCCATTTACGCTTTCTCTCTCTCTCTCTCTTTCTCTCAAAAGTAAACATTTTTTAAGTTAGTATATTCATACAATGAAATTTTACTCAGCAAGGAATAAAAACAAGTTGCAACTATACTCAACAATATAAAGAATATCTTAAATATAATGGTTAGTGAAAGGAGCCACTTGCATAAGAGTATATAGTTTGTGATTCCACTTACAACAAATACAAATAAAGGCAGAATTATTTTATCATGTGAGAAGTCAGGATAATGAGTATTCTTAAAAGGATAGAAGCTAATACAGAGCACAACAGGGAGTTCTTAGATGCTACTGATATACTGTATCTTGATATGTGTGCCCCACAGATCCTCATGGTCCATTTATGAAAATTCATTAAATTATGAACTTATTGTTGTATATTTTATTTTGTATTTATGTTGTACTTTAGTACAAATTTCACTTTAAAATGTTAGTTGCAAACTGAGTCTCTGCTGATAACACATCTAAGAGGAGATTACCTATAGGCAGGTAATAATAAAGGACCAAAGAAAGAATAAGAACTTAGATACTGAAGTCGGAAGGAAATGGGTGACTCCCGAGATCATTTGTATGGAGGAACCGTCATTTTAGATGACTACGTGTAGAGCTAGAAGCTGGAAGTCAAGTTGTCAACTTTCAGGTGCCTATCATTTGCACATCAGAAGGAAAAAAAAATGGCAGCAAAGAGTCAAAGAAAGAGGAGAAAGGAAAAATAAGAGGAAATTTTTATGGGGGTTGAAGGAGTTAAGAATTTATTTTGAGACTATACCAATTATTCAGTGATAGCAGAAGAAAAAAGAAACAGGGCAAAAATTAGTGAATGAATAGTGGATAATCTTACAAGGAATCACTGGTCTTTTTGGCAAAATGTCCGTGGTTTGGCCATAACAAAGCAAGAGTTGTGGTGAGTGATAACATAGGTAGTGAAGAATGGAGGCAGTAGTCATTGCTACATTTTGAATAATTCCACTGGTAGATGTGAGGAGAAAATGATGGCTTTGTAAAGAGCACTTACAAAGTCTCCTATAGCAAAAAATATACCTCCTCACAGTAGCAGCTAATTATCTATCTTCAACTTCATTTCTCTGAGAGACCTGGATACCAGAAACCATAAAATTGAAACATCTATAAAACACTTTTGTCCCCTGTATAATTCTCTTTTAAGTTATATATTTTAGATCTATCTAGGAACTTCTGTCCTTATCGTGGCTAAAAATAATAAATGTTACATAAAGATACCAAAAATTCATTTTGCTTATTAAAATTATGAACACATGTAAGCATTTTCAAAATAGACAAATAAAAGCTGAAATATGTAATTAACTATGAATTGAGTTAACGATGCTCAGACAGCATAACTGATTCAATGAAACATGGCTCCATGCACTTCACATTTGTGAGTTTATTGCACTTATTACAAACTAATTAGCATTGCGATGTAATAGGACAACCTAAGGGGCTGGCTTGCCTTCAGCAGTTCTGAAAGTAATGGAGGTTGAAAGCTTGTCTATTCTGGTAAATAGTCCTCCTCACTCATGAAGTATCTTAATATAATATATGAAGTAAGAACATGATGCAGTGTATACTTGAACACTTGGAAAAATGTGAGGTGAAAATGTTGAAAGGAGGTTTTAGGAGCACAGCTTAGACATCTCTTAAGATTTAGCAGATGATGTGTCAAGTCACGTGTCTGTCAGTGAGGTGAATAAATAACTAGAAACACAAAACTAAACAATCCCTGTCCCCACCCCATGCCACTACAGGAGGTGATCTCCTTTCTTTTGGAATCTACAGCCTTCCAATGACAGAGGTGTTATTATATGGTAGTTGACTGAAACCGTATTATCTGGATTCAAATCCCAGTTGCACTACTTCCTCGCTGTGTGACTTAGCTAAATTCTTCAATTTCTCTGTGCTACAATTCCCCCAAGAGTAAAAAGGAGTGTAGTGATAGTTCTTTTATCATAGGTGAGTGGTGAGGATCGATGCTGTAATGCATGTAAAAGCATTTAAAATAGAGTCTGGCATACAATAGGTGCTAAATAATAGCTCCTATTTATATTACCTGACCTAAGTCCTTGGATATTAAAATAGAGGTCTGAGCTTACAGTTAAGAACTGGAAAAAGTATATTCTTCATGATAATCTAAGTGTTTCTGTATTGTTATTGTTACTGAGAGAGAGAGAGAGAAAAGAGAGAAGTCGTAGCAAAGAAAAGGAGAGAAAGATAAGAGTCAAAAAACATGTGAGCAGACTATAACTCAAAGGGGAGAGTATTTGAGATATCTGTTATTTTATTAAACTGTATTTTACAGAAGAAAATTAAGAACTTTTTAGTATAGGATTTTTCAAACTATAACTCAAAGGGGAGAGTATTTGAGTATTTTACAGAAGAAAATTAAGAACTTTTTAGTATAGGATTTTTCAAATAGATAAAGAGAAAATAGTATGATGAATGTCCCTCCCATCATTGCCAACACACCTATGTCTCTGCTTCACGTGTTGCTAATTGTTTCATCAATGTACTTTCTGTTCCTCCCTCCCACCAATTAGATTATTTTAAACCAAATCCCAGCATCAAATTGTTTCCTTACCTAAAGATAACATCTCTTGATATTATATATAGTAACATCAATTTAATCACCACCATGCAACAAAACATAATTCCTTGGCATCATCAAGTCTTTAGTCAGTGTTCACATTTCTTGTTTCTCATACGGGTATGGAAATTTTGCATGCAATTTAAAATTGGTTACCATGTTAAGATGTAAATCATATTTTCTCTCGGGCTTTAAGGAAAGTTAGTTATATACATAAACTTGCTTTGCATGTGTATGTGTGTGGGGGGTAGGGAAAGCTGGTCTAGACTGATATGGGATAAAGTGGAAAGCACAGTGTATTCAAGGAATGATAACAGTTGGGTGTTACACTGAATTAATCCTTCAAAAGATTAATCTGGTTTAAAATCAGAGATGAATGATTTATTCATTCAGTGGTTATATATTGAGCCTTTTGTATATATCAAGTCTATGTGTGGGCACTAGGAATTCAGCAATTTGGGGAGAGTATAAGTCATGACAAAACCCTTTGAAATAAGATTCAAACATATCTTAATGGACAAAATTTCCCTAACTGGCATATGGATTGCACATGCTCTTGAAAAAAAGTGACATTAGACTTATTGAAGGAGCATCAACACAAGAGAGGAGAAAAAACCACCAGCATAAATTTGTAAAACACTTGTAAGAATGCCCTGGTCACCCACAGTGACTGTAAGAACGGAGAACCGTATAAAAGCTTTGACAAATCTACAGCCATACAGGACTAAGATTCAAACTAAATAAGGTATCTGAACTTATTTGAATAAATCTCTCATCTTCTTAGTTGAATGCATTCTTTTCTTAGATACAAATAACTGACAGAAGCAAAATTTATATTTTGTAAATATATAGCCATTCTTTTTGCATGTAGAGCTCTAGCAAATGTGTGAATAAAGCCATATCAAAGAAACTTTGAATCTATCTCTTTTAGAGAGAAATTTTATCACTGTCTTCTTATTAGATTTTATTTAAAAAATAATCCTCTGCTGTAGAATAGTCAACTATAACTTTTTCAATAGGAATTTACAGAGTATCTGGGGCCAGGAAGGCCTTGTGTTAGTTATTGTGTCAGATGTAAAGTTGTTTAAAATGCTGTTCCTGCCTCTGAGAACTAACTCTTGTTGGAGAGATGAATTTAGATTTATATGATTGAAAACACCATGTACTAAGTATCATTTGATTCCTAGAGTTAAGATTTATAAGAATAGAGAAGAATAATCTGCAAGAAAATGTTAAAGATTGAAAAAATTGAGATCCTAGTTGGCAGGAATGGCATACTTTACTCTTGCTGCCGTAACAAATTATTATAAACTTTGTGACTGAAAACCACGCAAATTTATTATTTTATAGTTTTGAAATCCAAAATGGGTCTAATTGGGCTAAAATCAATTTGTCAGCAAGACTGCATTCCTTTTGGAGGCTCTAGGCTAGGAATTATTCCCATTGGAATAATCTCTTCTCCTTAAGTGTAGATGGAACCTGTGATTTGCTTCTAATTGAAGAAAAACAGGAAAGAATTCACTTCCAAGACCATTCTCCCTGTTGGCAGAATTCAGTTCTATCAGTTGTTGGGCTGAGGTTCTCATTTCCCTGCTTGCTATCAGCCAGAGCCTGCTCTTTGCTCCTAGAGGCTGGCTTCATTTTTTTTTCATGGCCTGGTCCAAACCACCAATGGCTTGTTGAAGGCCCTTCTTGTGCTTCCACCTCACTTCTTTTTCTACTATCAGACAGAGAGAATTCTTTGTTTTTAACAGGGCCTATGTGATTTAAATTAGATGAACAAGGATAATCTTCCCATCTTGAAGTATATGCATGATGTATAACATAACACTCATGGTGGGGTGCCAGTTGGCTAAACACCCAACTTTTGATTTTGGCGCAGGTCTTAATCTCATGCTTTGTGAGATTGAGCTCCACATCACGCTCTGAGCTGACAGCATGGAGCCTGCTTGGGATTCTCTCTCTCTCTCTCTCTCTCTCTCTGCCTACCCCAATGTCTCTCACAATAAATGAATAAACAAAAAAAAAAAATAACACTCATGGAATTGATATCTCCGAATATTCACCAATGAAGCTCATGGTATCTTGGGAGCCATTCTTAGAATTCTGGCTCTAAATTCTAAATTTATTTATTTAATCTATTATTATCATTATTTTTTTAGAAAAAACAGGGGAGAGGCAGAGGGAGAGAGAGAGAAAATTTTTTTATGTTTATTTATTTTGAGAAAGAGAGAGAGTGGGTGCAAGGGGCAGAGACAGAGAGAGAGAGAGAGAGAGAGAGAGAGAGAGAGAGCGAGCGCCAAGGGGCAGAGAAGCAGGGGAAGGACAGAGTGGGGGAGCAGGGAGAGAGAGAAAGTCCCAAGCTAGCTCCATGCTGTCAGTGCAGAGCCCAACAAAGGGCTTGATCTCACTAACCTTGAGATCATTACCTGAGTTGAAATCAAGAGTCAGCCACTTAACTGACTGAACCACCCAGGCACCCTGAGAGAGAGAGAGAGAGAGAGAGAGAGAGAGAGAGAGAGAGAGAGACAATCTTAAGCAGGGGAGAAGAAGAAAGAGAGGGAGAAATAATCTTAAGCAGATTCCATGTTCAGCACGGAGCCTGACCTGGGGCTTGATCTCACCACCATGAGATCATGATCTGAGCCAAAATCAAGAGTTGGATGCTTAACCAACTGAGGCACCTAGGTGCCCCTAAATTTATAATTTAAACTCTCTTAGCAGACTGGTGAGAGAGAGAGCCTCTTGCTGGCCTTGAAGAAGCAAACAGCCATGTTGTGAACTGCCTACAGTGAGGGACATATGGCAGAGAACCACAGGCACCCTCTAGGAACTAGAGGTAGCCTTCAGTCAACAGTCATTAATAAGTTAGGGCTCTCAGCCCTACAACTAGAACCTCAAGAGTACAAATTCTGCCAACAACAATACAAGCTCGGAAGAGGATCCTGAGCTTCAGAAAGGTAGATGGCCTGGTTAAACACTTTGATTCCAGTTTTGTAAGATCCTGAGCAGAGGACCCAACTACTCCTGACCCACAGAAACTGTGAGATGGTACGAGACAATAAATGTGTTTTGTTCTGAGCCATTATGTTGTGGTGATTTGTTACCCAGCAATAGAAAACTTACACATGGGACTCGCCTTTGTAGATCTTGAGTCAGAAAGTCTGGAATCAGAATCAAAAGTCTGTAATTTATCAAATAATACAGGGGAATTTGATGCAGATAGTCTCTTAACTAGTTTGAGAAAGCCTGAATTCCTTCTCACAATTTCCATCTTTCATTAAGATGTAGGGAAAGCTCTTCATTGTGATTTTGTGCCCAGGAGAACTGCGTGTAGCCAGAGTGTTCATTCCTTCATTTCCTTCGGGAGAACATTACTCAGTGCAAGTAGCTTAAAATCTGTAATAACCTGAGAAAGACCCCAGAGCTAGAGAATCTACAAAATCCATGGCACTCAAGACATAAAACAGCTTGTTCTTTCCAAAGATTGGGTAATTCAATCATCTTCCAGAAGGCCACCAGCAGGAGAATGATAGAAATGACATATTTGCTGTTCATGGAAGAAAAAAATGTAATTGGAAGGAAATAAGACAAGATGTTCACAGATAAAGGAGGAAATATCTGCTGGTTTAAAAAATTGTGTGCTAGTTTACTCATCTGCCAACAATAAATTTCTATTTTCGTCTTCACAATTGAAGTTGGGTTAGAATTAAATGCGAAAAGTTTTTGCATTCAGCAGGACAGATTTTTTGTTTTTTAATGCCTAGAGATGGATCTGTAAAGAATAAAGGTTAGTCACTTTAGCAGAACAAGGACCTGTTTATCACTTCACAAACCTACAAACCTAATAACTGATTTCCTAAGAAATAGTAGTGAGTGCTGGGGCTGCACTTATAACTCCAGCACATACATTTTAGCATTTAGGAATAAATTCAATTTTGCGATTAGCAAGCAAACTGCCTTGCCTGTGCCTATTGGACTATATATTTCTGAAGTGGCTTTGGGGCTTTGGTCTGTAAAGTCTTTTACAGGCTATATTAATCACATTTTTTTTTTTACCCAAAGTATACTTTGACATCACTGAGGAATCAATATAGCTAATTCTGCACTGAGGGCAGTGTTAGTGCTATGTTGATACTAAACTGTTAAATCATGGTGTATTTGGGCAGGGAGGATCCAGCTGTCAAATTTACATGTTCATTGAAACACGTACATGAAAAGTTTCCCATCTGTCAGGAATATCACTTGAAATTAGAACCTACTGTTTAAGTATTTCTTTAAAAAGTACAATTTCATGGTTGATAAAAGGTAGAGAAAAGAACTTAAGGTCCTCCTACAGCTTTTGAGGGGTAAAGAGAAGGGGGTTGGTTGGTTGAAAAATAACTTTTTTATTAAAAATAACTGAGAAACTTTAATCGAAATAGATTTGTACTATTTGTAAAATGCATTTGAGTGGCATTTTAGGATTTACCAAAAAAGATCCTAAAAACCTTCCCTGTGACATGAGACACTGCTCTGGGGGTTGGCAAACTGCAGCCCACAGCCCAGTTTTGCGTAGTCAACTAGCTAAGGATGATTTTTACACTTTTAAAAGATTAAAATAGAATATTGCAGCAGAAACTGCATGTGGCCTACAAAGCCTAAAGTCCAGCCTTTTACAGAACAATAGTTTGCTGATCTCTGCTCTAGAACTAGGCAGGGCAATTTACTGAGAACCACATGGTTAGGTATAACACTTGTCAAGGTCTCTGTTACCAAGACTACTCTCAGGATATCCACACTAAAGTAGTACAAGCTAGGTGGGTTAAACAGCAGAAATTTATTTTCTCACAGTTCTGGAGGCTAGAAGTGCAAAGTCAATGGTGTCGACAGGGTTGACTGTTTCTGAGGTCTGTGAAGAAAGGGTCTGTTCTAAGGCTCTCTCCTTGGCTTATATGTCAATGTTCTCCCTATATCTTTTCACCTCGTCTCCCCTCCCTCTGTACTTCTCTGTGTCAAAATTTCCCACTTCCTGCCAATCATCTTGGATTAAGGACCCACCCTAATTACCTCATTTTAACTGGATTGCCTGATCCCATGTCCAAATAATGTCACATTCTGAGGTACTGGGGTTTAGGATATCATTATGTGAATCTGGGGAGACAGGGTACAATTCAACCTATAACAGTAGAATTTTCTAACATTTTCTACATCACTCAAATAAAATTTTAATTTGAGAGAGATTGGATTAGGTTATATGATTTGCCCAAGGCCAAATGTTTAATACCTACAGAAATCAGATATGAATCCAGAATTTACTGCCCCAAGTATATTTTCTACTCATCTCAATTGCCCTTAGGAACAAAATAATAACTGTATCACACATTGTTCATTCATTTAGTTATTCAATTCTACAAATATGTTTACTATATGACATGCATGCTTATACAAATAAGTCATATCCCTCCGTGTAAGGGGAGTTAAAATGTATGTGCAGATATTTATAATAAAAGGTGAAAAGTGACAAGTGCCATTACAAAGCATCAGTAACTCAAAGAAGAGTTTTTATTTCCTTCATAATTGTACTTTTAGTTCAAGTGGCCTATGTCCTATGATGTGTGTCACCTCAAAATTCTGTTAAGATAGAACTTTCCTTTCTTCACACTCTGGAACCAGAAGTTAGGATCTATCTTTTTGGGGTATCTTGTCTAGTAATACATGGTAGGATTCTTTAAATTGGGATCTTGGAAAGATAATAGAGAAGGAAAAAGTTAAGAATGGAATCTACAACCTGCGATGAGAAGTGTATAGTGAATAGGAGCTTATGCAGCAAAGTAAAATTAATATGCACTGTGACATTTGGGTATTAATTTCCATTCCGGTCTGATTAGAGAAACTAGTTACCAGGTAACCCAGTTCAAAGAGACCTTTTTAGTTTAGTTTTGTTTGTTTGCTGCTATTGTTATTGTTGTTATTGTCATTCTGATGTTCTGGTTCTAGACATTGGAATCTGCTTTTCTCTGATCTCCTTAATTCATGCTCTGATCTTTTGGATGGTCATTTTCTTTCATTAAGGAACTTAAGGCCATAATCAGGGAATACTCAGGATCACTTTAAACAGTTTCTAAAGGTTTACACTATCTATCTTCTGTGCTGAATCTATCCAAGAATGTTTGCCAATCCTCCCAAAACATGGTGTCTGAAAAATGCTGGCTTGTGGGCTCCTGCCTCTCTTCTCCGCTCTGTGATAAGGGCTCAGCCTCCGGCTAAGCTAAACTAAGCTACTTTGGTAGAAGGACTTTTATAGCTTCTCAATTTTGGCAAGAAGAGAACAGCTTCCAAGATGAATCTAAACTGAGAAAATTTTTTCCACTGCACAGATGTCATTGATTTACTTATATTTCCTGTGATAAAATATTGAATGTCTCCTCCTAGCCGTTACCACCTAGAGTTTTATTGTTTAACTACAGCATGCCTATTTTTGAAACATCCGACTCTGATATATGAGTTCATCATCTTTTTAGATGCATTATCTAATTAGAAGCCTGAGAAAAAATGCACTCAAAATGACTGTTGCATCCTAGTTTGACCAGCTTTCTCTCTGCACTGTGTTTTAACCAGAATGATAAATATTAGCCTTTTTTCAGTTAGGCTTACAGAGTCACAGGTGTCTAAACAATTTAAGCAAAATACTTAACATTGAATTATATAACTAGCATTTTGTAGGCTGTTGGTCCGAACTGTACTAAGTGCCAAGAGTCCATGTTACTTTGTGGATATTTTTTAGAGATTTTTTCCAGTCTGAGTAAATACATATTTTTGTATACATGTAAATATTTACTCATCTCTCCTCTTCTCTTCTATCTCAATAAAAAAATTTAGTTGATTTAAAATTCTGCTATTAGTTTCATGTATAACATGACTTTAGTTGTATTTGTATATAATTTGTATATATAATCACATAATTACAGTGATTTCCACTAGCTGCTATGCCTTGTTTTTTTTTTTTTTTTTAAATTAGGGAATCAACAGCACAAATAAAAGTGTACGTGCAGTGCTATTTTGCTTTTACACCCTAAATCCGGGCGTTCTGCTCATCAGAACTCTAGAATAGTTGAACCCTTTCTTCCCTGAAGATCCTGGCTAAAGTTGAGTGGAGACTGAAAGTAAGAGGGATGTAAGATTTTTCTCTGGGACATTGTGCTGTTCACGCTATATAGCATATTCTGCAAAGCCCTAGAAAACCCATGTCAGGGACTGGGATTTGAAGAATTCTCCATACCAGGTAGTCATTCTGGAATTCCTCCAATTCCGGGAGACACTGGCAAATCTCAACATGATTCTCACAACAGAGTTTCCACTTGGCAACTTGTGGAAACTACTGGAAATCTCAACATACTCAGTTTTGAGGAGAAAGTGGTGAATTTTCTGTATCGCCAGGAACTTCAAAGTGGAGGGGAACTTTTGAGGCTTGAGGACTACTCTAATATTGTGACTATTTGTAATTTAGAGATGGCAGCCAGGGATTGCTTCTCCCTACATGGTCAAACATATGAGTTGCTACAGCAGGGAAGAATACGTCTGTCTGTAAATACTGGTGATGATTCACACATAACCCCCAAATTTTAATTTGGTGCTATGGGATGAAGTCCAGACATTTGCATTTTCAACAAGCACTTTGGTATTTCTCATTCAGGCGATCCTTTCTTTGAAAAACAAATAAAGAAGGTAACAATTTTTAATATTATCTCATTATTTACCTAAGAAGGAAGAATTATTTTACTGTTAAGAAATCAAATAGGAAAAAATGATTTAAAATAATAAATAATAACCCTGTATTTATCCTCTCTATCCCATTACATAGGATATAAAAATATAAATTTTTCTTTTCAAATTGTATAGTAATGTTATTTTCTCAATTCTTTGGAGGTATGAGATATATATATATATATATATATATATATAGATATATATATATATATGTATATATATATATGAAATTATCTACAAAAACTGCATCCATTTTAAGCATACAATTTTATAAATTTTGGCAGATATATACACCCATGAAACTCCTCCCACAGTCAAGAAATAAAACACTTTCATTACCCTTAAGAGTTTCTTCATGCCATTTACATTTTATCCTTCCCAATATTTTTGTCCCTAGACAACTGCTGATCTGCTCTTTTTCGCTTTCTCATGTGCTTATTGGCCATTCTTACATTTCTTTTGTTAAGTGTCTATTCAAAGTTTTCTCCATTTTCTATTGGATTATCTTCTTCTTACTGAGTTTAAAATTTCTTTATATTATTTTGGATCCAAGTTCTTTGTTAGATATTTGGGCTGATATATTTTCTTTCAGTCTGTGGATTGCCTCTTCATTTCCTTAACAGTATCTTTCAAAGAGAAAACATTTTAATTTTGATAAAGCTTAAGTAGTGACAAATTAGGGTCTCAGCATTGGTCTCAGTGTGAATAGGACATTCAGAGTCAGTAGTAGCAGGATTGGTCCTGCTAAGAGGGAGCCACGCTGTATGGCCCCATGTGTAGCTTCTGTTTCCACCACTGTGACCATTTCTAACAAGGGCTCATCATGCCAGTTCTGGAGTAGCCAATGAAGAAGGCCAGGTAACATCAACTGGCCTACTCATTTTGTCTCTTGTGTGGTGGCTGTCCAGAGACAAGACTTCCTTTTCTTTAAACTTCTAGTTATTTTCCTTTCACTTCTGATCATTTGGTCATGCCATTGGCAATGGCCCAGGAATCTCTATATATTTTTGCCTTGAGTCATTTATCTTTTCATATAAAGTAGATGTCTAAGTGTACCATTCACTACTCTCCCATAAAGAATAGTTTCCTTTTCCCACTGTCTTTCTATTATAGACTTGAATTGTAATCCAATTAGTGTGCATCTCGTGGCTTACATGAATATATAAAATCCAAGCTCAGAATTTTCTTCTTCCTTCAACTGGTCTTGGGGGATCTCTTATAGTGTCATAGGTGCAAGCCAGGGAATGGTGCTGGTACAACTGTGGTGAGTCACATGGACATTTGAGCCATCTGCTCATTCAACTTACTGACATCTGGTCCTGTTCAGGATCTATCCCAGATATACATTTTCCTTCTTAAGGATTGATATTGGGCCCATTCTGCTTTATGAATTGGTGCATCCAAAAGAACACAACTCATAGTGAGCAGTTTTAGATGTATAATTGTGTAATGGCCATGGTTAAATGGCTTGTCTTTACCACAGCCTAGTGACATGTTACATCACTCTCTACATGATTTTATTTCGGAATGATTTTCCTACTGGCATTTGCCAAAAACCAAAATTGCATCTTTCCTTACAAATACCATGGAATCCACTGGACCATAGATGCATGCATGGTTCATGTGGTAGGGCTGATTGCAATTAACCTAGACCCCTTGTAGAGCCCTTTCCTGCTCCAGGCCCCACTCAAAGCTAGCAGATATATAAATTACCGGGTCTGAAGTCTAGAGAAGTATTCCTAGTAATGGACTGTTTTCCTCCAGTGCCCAAAGAGAACTACTATATACTGCTGGTGCAAAATGCAGCATTTTTCTTTTACTTTGGAGGTTATATCTTAACACCCTCTGACCACTGGATCCACCTCCCACTGAAGTGAGAGCTTCTGAATCTTTGCAAGGTTTATCTCTTTTCTACTGGAACACATGAGTCTTATCAAAGCCCCCAGTGTACTAGCCACCTCTTGTTCATCCTGTTTGGTGAATATGATATCATTGATGTAATGCATCATCAGTGTAAAGTTCTGTGGAATGTACTGGCCGTTCAAATTTCTTTGGACCATATTATGACAAAGTGGGGGAGTTGATATAGATCTAAGGGAAAACTGTAAGTGAATACTATCATCTGTTCCCTGTGAATATGAACTGTTTCCAGTCCTCTTTTTTAATCATAATGAAAAAGAATGCATTCACCTAGTCAATGATTGTAAGTCATGTGCCTGAAGTCTTATTAATCTGCCCTAACAACTGTATCATGTCTGACATAGCAATTAATATTGGAACAAATAGTCAATTAAACCTGCTATCTTCAGTCATTCATCAGGATCCACACAGATTCTGCAGAGGCCAGTATGGCAGAATTAAATGAAAATAAGATAGAAACCACAACATGTGCATCCCAGAGGACCTTACTGGTGGTACCAATCTCCTCTATATCCCTTAGAATACAAAATTGATGTTGGTTTAATATCTTGGCCAGAAGTGAGAAGTTTCAGCTATTTCCAGTTGGCCCCCCACTATGAAAACTCTTACCTTATAGGTCAATAATGTATTGGTGGGGTTTACTTCAACTGCTAAGTATTGAAATTTTCATTATGCACTTGGAGACTGGGGAAATGACCACTGTGTGGGTATACAGACCCAATGGGCCTACTGTTATCTAGACTTTAGTCATTCCATTTGTTATATGATGCCCATTTGCTCCCATTCTAATAGGGGGCCATAAGGATGCCTTGGATCTCTAGATATCAATAACCTATTTCCAACAGTACTCAAGATGTTTGGATATTCTCCTTTTCACGGTGTAGTCAAACCAAGTAAATGGTTTTGGGTTCCTTTGGGGAAGGAATGAGGAAATCATCACATCATATTAAATACTTATTGTGGTATCATATGTATCAATATATATATCAATATGTTATAGATAAGAAAAGAAACTTAGATCTGGGAACTTAGCAATAGATCATGACTTTATATTGGGACAACTGTCCTTAGATCCCTTCTCCTTCATTCTTGCCTGTAACATTTTTTTTTTATATAATTTATTGTCAAGTTAGCTAACATACAATGTATACAGTATGCTCTTGGCTTTAAGAGTAGATTCTTATGATTCATCACTTACATATAACAGCCACAAGTGCCCTCCTCAATGCCCATCATCCATTTTGCCCACCCCCTAACCTCCCCACCTCCATCAACCCTCAGTTTGTTCTCTATATTTAAGAGTCTTTTATGGTTTACTTCTCTCTCTGTAACTATTTTTTTTTTCTGTGTATGGCCATATGTGAATGTGCCTGATCTTGCCTTTAAAATTTTTGTACTGGATTTTAATCAGCAGTTTTGTTAGCTAATCTAACAAATGTCTAGTTTGCTGCTGGGGATGCCACCATGCTTTAAGTACAAGAAGTACAGCCCCCTTCAGTACTCCGCTTACCTTGCCAGTCATTATGGTAATTAGGACCTTCTGGCTTCTTGTAGTTAAGCACTGACCTCTGACCCCATCATCCCCATGGATATTAATGAGGGCAACTCTATGACTGCCTCTTCATCCATCAGCTCCAGCCTGTCTACGAGACCATATTGAACTTATTATTTATGCTGGTCCTTCATTCACTAGAGCATTTATAATCACTTTGATGAATGATCTGTGGCACTTGTTGCCTTGTTGGGGAGATACATCTGAAACATCTTCCAGAATAGAGAATCAGGTTTGAAGGTTTCGGGGGGGGGGCATCTGCTGAGCCAATATCCTCAGGGAACTGATCCAAATGTCCTTATGTCATGTCTCACAATCCCACCTATTCATAACTGGGGCCCTGATTTTAACAAACTAGTTCTGCCGTGGCTGAGATTCAAGTATCTCCGAGGTCTGCAACTCTCTCAGGTCTATCAGGTCTACCAAGCCTATCGGGTCAGTTAAAGCTTACTGTTAATGGGAATTTGTTGTCTTCATTTTCTTGATTGTATTTCTCATAATGAACCATTTACTACTTGTCAGTGGTCTTCAGTCTCTCATAATCTCTCTTCAAGGCATCAATACAGGTTAGCAATAGCCAGTCAATTCCACTGTCTTTGTATGCATGGTTTTCTCCATATTTGCCAAATACTTGGATCACTAGACCTAGAGTGGCATTCCCTTCTACTAGGACATTTTCCCAGGTCACCACTAGCAAAAGTTCTAGCTATTGTCTTGTGCCAGGGACTATCTGTATCTCATCTATCTTCTTTGCCCTCTGTGCAGGGAGTCCTAAATTCAAATTTTATTGCCTGTGTTCTTGGACCACTCTCAATACCACTAGTGTTAGTTTGGGTCCCCTGAGAGGCAGGGGCTAAGACAGGATTGTACATCTAAGGATTTACTTGGGGAAAATGCCTATAAGGGAAAATGGGGATGGAGCCAGAGGAGGTGGTGGGTGAAACTATGAGACCATCATGCGGGAATGACCCCTGTGAAGTGGAGAAGAAAGGATTGTATGGGAGGAGCCTCAGACTGCAAAACATTTCTAGGAAAGTTTTGACTCGGCCCTTGGGGAGTCCTTAAGCCGATGTCACTTGACAGAGGAGTCCCACATCTCATAGGAATGGACCTACTTTAGTTTCCCTGCCATACTCAATAATTTTCTGGGAGCAGCTGTGGGAAGCATGGCCTCAGTACACTTGCAACGGCTTCAGAGTGCAGCAGCTGAGACTGTCTATCAGTTATGCTCCCGATAGGAGGAGATGCAAATGGCCTATTTTCATGGCCACTACACACACTTAGGAAAAAACATATCCTGAGAAAATTAAAATTCCTTTCAATGTATATAGAAATGTTAAGTCTATAAAAACAAACTTCATATAATTTCATTTGAACATTATATTTGGCTGCATGTAGCTTAAATTTTGCTCTTTGGGGATTTTGGAGGGTCATGTTGACTTGTTGACTATGGCAGAAGAGGCTTTGGAATGGTATTGTGGCCCATTTGCTGAAAAATCTGGCACTGGTTTTGGAAACATAGAATGGTATGTAGGTGAGAGGCAGAATTGGAGATTTTATACCAACAGGTAAAGGTCAAATGGAGTTCAAGGATGAAATTCCTGTGTAAAGAGTTAAAATCTAGAGGGGATGAAGGAATGGTAAAACAGGGCTTTATTATCTAATCTGCATACTAAGAGTCATAAACATGGCTCAAAATGTAAAATACTGTCAGCAGTAAAATACTAATGATCCAAGAAGGGACTGTTTTCCTTATGAAGCTTCTGCTCTCTCCACATCACTGGCTCTGGTTACTTGCTCTTGCTTTCCCATCTCACTTTTTTTTTTCCATGTCTATGTACTTTTCTATTTCTCATTGAAAACATCTACCTCATTCTTTCTGTTGATTCTTTTTCCTTTTTATCCTCTACTTCTTAGTCTCTCTTTTCTTTTCTCCTGCTCCTTTATTATTATTATTTTCTCCCCTTTAAGGTCATGATAGTTGAACCATAATATAATAGTTACAATTAGGTGAGAAAAAGAGAGATTGGAAGAGCTGACTGAAAATAAACAATCAAAAAGGTTATGGGAGAACTAGTAATTATAAATGAATTCAGCTTAATAAATTTCATTACAGACAGAAGTATAAAAAAGAGCTAGTGAGCTTTAAGGAGGTCTGGACATGAATCAGATTTTAATTAGTTTCTCTGTATTTTCAGGGAGCTCTTAGTGCTCTCCTGTCACTAAAGTCATCTGGAAGAATCTTTCCATTCAAATTGTACCAACAGAGGAAAAGCTTACTGTTAACTGGGAATTTGTTTTGTAATTGGGAATCTGGTTCCAGTTGTATAACACTATGGAGTAATAAAAAATATATATAGGCTTTCTCACAATTATATTGTAAACCAATGAAAAACTAAAATTTGATGTATAAACCACATCTTCTTTATCCATTACTACTTGGCAATGAGGAAGAATGAAATCTGGCCATTTGCAGCAACATGGATGGAACTGGAAGGTATTACGCTGAGTGAAATAAGTCAGTCAGAGAAAGACAGCATATGTTTTCACTCATATGTGGATCTTGAGAAACTGAACAGAAGACCATGGGGAAGGGAAGGGGGAAAAATAGTTACAAATAGGGAGTGAAGGAGGCAAACCACAAGAGACTCTTAAATACAGAGAACAAACTGAGGGTGGGTGGGGGGATGGGGGAGAGGGAAAGTGGGTGATGGGCATTGAGAAGGGCACTTATTGGATGAGCACTGGGTGTTGTAGGTAAGCCAATCTGACAATAAATTCTATTAAAAAAACTAAAATTTGAAAGTGGAAAAAAAGGGACATTTTGAGCATATTTGACCTGAAGTAAGGTCATGATGTCTCAACAACACACAATGTGAAGAATATTGATAATTTGTAGTCTGAACTTTCGAAACCAATTTGTTTTGATAGATCTCATCACTGGATCTTTAGGTTTTATTAAACTCTGACATTTATTAATGGTTGTAATAGTTTGAACTCCATGCTCCATACATACCAAAAAAAAAAAAACCCCAAAAAACAAAAGAACAAATCCAAAGTCAAATTTGTTTGTAATATTAAATTGGTTCCTACTATGTTTTTTATCCTCGTCAGCATTGAGCATAGTGTTTGGACTGAATTCACCTCACTAAAACTGTGAGATGTCTACCCACAGACAACTCACATGCAAAGAATTTGGGGAAACTGAATGCATTTAATGATATCTCATTCAAAGTAGGCAGCTATTTAGCTGTCTGCCAGTGGAAATTCTTTTCTGTCAACAATCGAGTATTTTTTGGCCCAATGTTTGCTATCTCCAGAGGCAAAGTGAAATGAATAACTGAGATCCTTATGGGTTTTTCTGAGATGAGTTAAGTCCTGAGTATAGTAAAATATGAAGCTAGGACCCTCTTCAGCTAAGTGTTTCTCCTCAGGGAAGGACAGTGTGTGATCTTTTGCACAAGAATAAGCTACAGTTTCTTAACTCCTTAGTGTGCCAATGGGGATACCAGCTGACTTGCGTTTTCTCAATCTGTCACCTCTCCCTCTTGCTGCTGCTGTCGTTGCTACACAGAGTCTTTCTGCCTTCAGGACTTTGTACAGTTTGTCATGTCGGTGTCCGTCAACCCCAAATTCAAAGTTGCACTTCTGTGGGTTCTTTTGTTGGAGCCTCTAATTGTAACCGGGTGATGTTTGAAAGGTAACTTAAGAATTTTTTTTAATGCCCTATGCCATGTGGCATCAGCACTCGAATGTTTTTAAAAGTAGTGCACCGTGGATTCAAATAACTCGGGCGGAGATCATTCAAAACAAATTTTGAAAGTGCCTGCGATGTTTAAAAATTAATTAAATGTCTTTGAGAAACTGTTCAGGTCCTGCCGTTGCTTTTCATTTATTGGATATTTTGGAATTTAATATGATATTAGTTTCTGCCCAATGAAAATGGAGTGGTAAGATCGTTGGTATAATTAGGAGGATTTGTCTGAAGCTACAAAATGGAACCTGGCATCCAGAGAGGCTTCCTGCTTGCCCAAAGTACCATCCTGAGGCTTGGAATGTAATAGACAGTGTAGTTGCTTTTGTTGGTGAAGCGGAATACCAGTGATGATTTTGTGCAGATCAGAATGATAATTGTGGTAATAATATCCGTTGAGAAATTGTAAAATATGCCTGCCTCAAATGCTGAGAAAAATAGAAGATTGTGAACTTTGGCCGTTTTTAAACTGTTGAAGTAAGAGGGAAGCTTTTATATCATTAACCTAAAAGAGAAAAAAGAAAGTGACTTACTTTTAGGGAGGTATAATTGATATGTAACATTATGTGTTTCATATGTACAACATAATGATTCAATATTTGTATATATTGCAAAATGATCACCACGGTAAGTCTAGTTAACGTCTGTCATCATCCATCGTTAGGAATTTCTTTTTTTTCTCTTGCGATGGGAATTTTTAAGATTTATTTTCTCGGCAACTTCCCGATGTGCGATACAATATCATTAACTATAGTTTCCATGCTGTACATTACATCCCCATGATTATCTCCTAACTGGAAGTTTGTGCCTTTTGATCACCTTCTCCCATTTTGCATACCACCCACCCCACCTGACTCTGGCAACTACTCATCCAAAAAAGTGATATTAAAAATAAGGTGACACTTTAAAATTAGATCATCTTTTTGGGCCATCCATTTTTATGTTATACAGCGTCACTGTGATTGGTTGTGAACTCCTGAAAGAGGGTACCAGTATCTTAGAAATGCGAGGTAATATTGATTGAATTATCTTCTGATCTTCTTACAAGCTCCAGAGGCCAGGTTTCTTGCCTTTCACCCCTTGGATCACCCTGCCTTTGTTCTTTGCTGCTTCTTACTACTTTTCCCCTGTCTTCATACTCACTTTGCATTTAGCAGAGCATTTCACCTAGAGCAAGGTTATCTAATTCCTTATTTTTGTGGTTGTTTTAGGCATTAGTCGTGTTATACAAAAGTTCGGAGATGTTTTGAAAAGAGAATACCAAATAAGTGTTGAAGCTGATTGGAACTCAGGTGTTCATAGCATTTTCTTTTTCTGCAGATAACTTACAAAAAATTATCTAGCAAGGTTTTCATCTCTTGTATATTTTAGTAAATGTTGCTTTCTGTAGTGGTGTTTACCAAAAGAATGTTTCTCAAAAGAAAGAATGAAAAGACTGATTTGTAGCATTTGCTCATTTCCATGGTGTAAATCCTTCCACCACAGCTGATTTCAAGCTACCCATGTGAAGTCACTGAATGAGGACTTAGGAAAAGATGTGTGCAGTGAGATCATGGAAGTTAAGTGTAATCTCTCTGGCAGAAGCTATTGTTGCCTTGTCCATGTTTCTTGTGACCATACCACTTCACTGCACCCTGACTTAATTTCCAACTGCTAGTTTCTACATCTCTCTGGGAGTGATCTGTGTATGCGGGATCCCTTTCTACTTGAGACAGAAGTGCAAAGAAATTATTTCCCCTGGCAGCAGCTTTCCACCAATTACTGACAGTAGTTGGTGTATAAATTTACCATCTCCCTCAACTCTGATGGGATAAGTTAGAGGTCTGTGTTCAAAAATGGCTCCCATTATTCCCCAGCAGTGAGCTTCAGGGTAATGCATCCTATATTGATTGTGTTCCCTTTTCTTTGTCACGTTCCTCCTCATTTATAGGTATTTCCTGGAATCAAACTAGTAAACCCTAATAAAACTACTTGTATTGAATCCTGTCTCAAGATCCACTTCTGTTGGAGCTCAAACCAATTCTTCTATTTACTTCAATTTCCACCTTTTGCAGGTGTCTTTGGAATACTGCCGTCTATATTCCCTATTCATATATCTATTGATATTTCCCATCATTGCTTCAAACTCCAAATGATCTCTAATTCTATCAGATTCCTTTTCTTACCATATCATTTCTCTCAGAGGTGGGATGGCTTCAGGTACTTCTTGAGCTGGCTAAAAATATCAACGTATCATGGCATTAGGCCTCCACCAAAGGATTTGTAATGGAGACAATTTGCTACTGAATATGACCTACCTGCAAACCTGGACAAGATATGTTCTGATTCTTTTGTTGTAATTTCAGATTTTATTGCAAGAAATGTGGAGATCTGAGGCTGGGCAAAGGATTGTACCTAGGAAGAGTAAGGCCAAAGAACAGAGCAAGAGAGACATGGAAAATATCTCACTGATATCAATTGAACTTAAATTTTTTAAGTGTTTTGAGATATAATCTGTTCTTATGATTGCTTCCTTTTTTTTTTCCTTTTCCACACCAGCAATATTTTCTCTAAATTACTTATAAACATAAATTTGTTTCATTTTGTTTTATTTTACTGCTTGAGGTTTTCTGTTTGTTTGTTTTGTTTTTTTCTTTTCTTTTTTTATTCATACCAATCCTAGCCCAAAACACAGCTATGGTCAAAAAAGAGTAATTTTAAAGTCAGTCTCCATCTTCAAACCGGGAATAAACATTTTCCAGGAAAATGAAAACCATCTTTCAAAAGGAAACTTCTGAAATGTTTGATTTATACCAAAAAAAAAAAATCCCAAAACAAAAAAGCCACATCTCTCCTACTATGCATAACACATCCATAATGATAATTTCCTTCTTCCACACTGGTAATATAAACAACGTAAGAATAGGAGCACAAACTCAAGGAAGAATATGCAAAAAAAATTATATTTCTCTCTGTTGTGATGTACATTTTGTCTAATTATGATAGAAGAGGTGCCATCTGTGTGAGACTATTGACTCAGAATTGCCTTGGTTTTTCTCATGTATGCCACAGGAGTCATAAATCCTATAGTTGTAAAGACAAGAAATGAAAGTACGGTTCAGACTCCAAGGCTGACTTTCAGTGCTCTCCCTAGTTTATTAAGTTGTGAGAGTGATGTCATAAGACAGGACATAGGTTGTGCCTTTGTTTTTCCTCAGAAGAACAGCTAACAACTATTCAAGAACAAGACACCACTCAAAGAATCCTCCAACATGGGGGTGAGTCTGAAGCACACCCCCACCATGCACCACAGAGACCAAGATGGACTACATTAGAAGGGTAAGAGAAGCCGCTGCAGGTTGATGGCATTATTCCTCCCCCAGGCCAGCACAGCACCTCACAGAGATTCCTCCCTCCACTGCCAGCCGCTGGTTCCTCCAGTAAGAAAGAGAACAGGGCAGGGGACAAGCTCCCTCCCCCCAGCATTGGGGTCACATTGTGGGAGCCTCTACTCTGATCTCACACTCCTGGCATTGCAGAGGAACACTTGGGAGCTCAACCACTGGTAATCTGTGATGAAGAAGCAGGGAGGAGCTCAGAACAACCAGCATAGAGATCTTGGTAGAATGAGTGCATACCTGTAGTGCTCAGTAGTAATCTCAGCCAGTGGTTTTGCTCATCTGGAGAACCGGGACTCTGAGTAGGGTTCTTGTCAGGGTGCTGAGCTGCCTGATTCCGAACCTTAAGTGAGAAGTTTTTCCTACCCTTCAGTCTCTTTTGCCCACACCGGGGCAAGGAGCAGAGTCACAGAACCCCTGCGGTAGAGAATGTCTTCTGGCCCATTTTGAGCAGAAGGGCTGGTCACAACTCCTGGAAGCTGTGTGGCCCTGACACACTCCAGCTGAGAGATAGGTGGACAAAGCTAATTACTCCTAGAATAAAGCCAGTTTCCAGGTATGCAAGCTCCCCATGCTATGTACAGACAGGGAGATTAATTCATAGCCGAGGCTGAGGGTAGCTCCCCGCCCCACCTAATCAGAGAGACTGTTTGGGAAAATGAGTGTAGCCTAGAGTGGCCACACCCCTCCAGCTCAGGCAAGACAACCATGACATGGCCCTACCTACCGTGGAGACTATCTTCCAGTCCCATCTTACCAGAATGGCTGGTGATGACTCCTGGAAACTGTGCAACCCACTAGTGCTCCAGTCTAGAGAAGGGCAACCAGAGGCAATAGTTTGAAAAACAAAGCCAGTGGCTGTGCTCAGCCGGGAAACTTGGGGTGCAGGTTGTTTTGAGTTAAGAAAGCAAAGAGCTTTACCAGCTTTAAAGCTGATGCTTCTACTGCACCTGGGCAGGAAATCTAACTTGTTGTCCCAGTCATTGCTGAATACAGCCTTCAGTCTGTCTGAGCAGGGAAGCTAACCAGAGCAAATGGGAAACTATAGTCCATTCAACAGCTCTATGTATAGTGCCACTTGAACAGAGAAAACAGCCTGTGGCTTCCCTAGTCTGCAGATCAAAACTGGTAGTCTCGTCTGAACAGGGAATTCAGTGCACACTCAGGCCTGATTTGAGTCCTCAAACACTGTATAGACCCGGGGCCCTGGCTTGCTGCCCTTCTGGGGCAGGGAAACTAATTCATAGCCCATCTATACTAAATACAGTACCCAGTCCTGACCATCTAGTAAGCATGACCAAAGAATTCAGGCAACTGTGGAGCCCATCCTACAACCTCACACGCAGGTAGGGAATTAAACCAGCATTCTTATCCAGTTGTTCTCAGCTAAAGGCACACTCCCCCTCCATCCACATCATCACAGCTCAAGCAATTGCTTTCTCCCCAAATAAACCAAACTAGCAGGTCCCACCTGTCCAAGAACATTACCAGCAGACACACCCAGAAACCCAATCTGGGCTGACTGGTGAAGAACAGTCTCTGCCAAAGCAAACCTGTAAAGTCTGGAAGAGGAAACCAATTACTAAAAAACACAGATACCAATGTAAGGAATCAAGGATCATGGGAAATCAGGTAAATATGACATTACCAAGGGAAACTAATAAAGCTCCAATAACTAAGCCTATAGAAATGGAGATCTATGAACTGTTGGGCAAAGACCTCAGAAAAAAATCCTCCTTGAAGCTTGGTGAACTACTGGGAAACACAGACAACTAAATGAAAATAGAAAAACAACACATGAATAAAATGGGAAATTCGACAAAGAAATAGCAACCATAAAAACACACAGAAATCCAAGAGTTGAAAAACTCAATAACTGAACTGAAGAATTCAATAGAGAGTTTCAAAAGTAGACTTAGCCATGTAGAAGAAAGAACAATTTTTTTTCTGAAAAAGAAATAAAGAAATCCCATTTACAATAGCATCAAAAATGATAAAATACTTTGGAATAAATTTAACTAAGGAGGTGAAAGATCTCCATTCCAAAAACTACAAGATACTGATGAAAGAAATCAAAGAACACACAAATAAATGGAACAGTATTCTGTGGTCATGGATTGGAAGAGTTAATATTGTTAAAATATCAGTACTATCAAAAGCCATCTATAGGTTCTATGCAATCCCTATCGGGATTCCAATGGCATTTTTTTTACTAAAGTAGAAAAAAAATTCCTAAAATTAACATGAAACCACAAATGATGTCAAATAGTCAAAACAATCCTGAGAAAGAATAACAAAGCAGGAGGCATCCCACTTCCTGATTTTGAACTATCGTATAAGGCTGTAGTCACCAAAAAAATATGGTACTGGCCTAACAATAGACAAACCGATAGAATCAAGGACTCAAAAATAAACCCAAGTATATATGGTCAACTAATATTTGACAAGGGAGCCAAGAATATTTGATGGACGAAAAACCATCTCTTCAATAAATGGTACTGGGATAATTGGGTATTTACATGCAAAGGAATTACACTGAATCCATATCTCACCACTCACAAAAGTTACCTTCAACTGGATTAAAGACTTAAATGTAAAACTTGAAACCATGAAAAAAACATAGAAACAAAGCTCCTTTACATGAGTCTTGGTAATGAAACTTTGACTATGACACCTAAAGCGCAAGTAAAATGAAACAAGTGGGACTGCGTCAAACTAAAAAGCCTCTGCACAGCAAACATCAAGAAAGTGAAAAGACAACCTACAGAATGGGGAAAAAAATATTTGCAAACCAAACCCTTGATAAGGGATTAATATCCAAACATATAAGGAACTCATACAACTCAATAGCAAAAAAGGAACCCCATTAAAAAATGGGCAGAGGGCCTGAATAGGCATTTGTCTGGAGCTCTATGAAAGGCCAACATCACTAGTCATTCTGGAAACGCAAATTAAAACCACAGTGAGATATCACCACACACCTGTTAGAATGGCATCACAAAAAGACAAGAGGTAACTGTTGTCATGAATGTGGACAAAAGGGAACACTTACGCAGTGATGGTGAGAATTAAATCGGTGCAGTCACTATGAAAGATAGTATAAAGGATCCTCAAAAAATTAAAAATAGAAATACCATGATCCAGCAGTTCTACTTCTGGAAATATATTCAAGGGAATAAAAAACATTAACTTGAGAAGATATCTGCAGTCCCATGTTCATAGTAGCATTATTTATAAGAGCCAAGATGTATATATGTATGTGTTTTATATATTATATATATAATATATGTTATATATAATATATATAATGGAGTATTACTCAACCATAAAAAATGAGGAAATCCTACCATTTGTAACAAAGAGACCTTGAATGCATTATGCTTAGTGAAATAAGTCAGAGAAAGATAAATACTGTATGATCTCACTATATGTGGAATCTTTAAAAAGAAAAAAGAAAACTCCTAGAAAAAGAGCTCAGACTTGTAGTTACCAGAAGTGGAGGGTGGTGGTGGTGGAACTGGAGGAAGGTGGTCAAAAGGAACAAGCTTCTGGGTATAAGGTAAGTAAAGTATTAGGGATGTAATGTACAACACAATGACTATAGCTAATACTGCTGTATGACATATAGGAAAGTTGTTAAGACATTAAATCCTGAGTTCTCATCACAAGGAGAATTTTTCACCCTTTTTTTCTTTCTTTTTATCGTATCTGTATGAGAAGATGGACATCAGCTGAACCTATAGTGGTAACCATTTCATGGATGATTGTATGTAAATCAAACCATCATGCTATACGATTTAAATTTAAACAGGGGTGTTTACCAATTATGTCTCGATATAATGGGGGGTGGGTAGTAAGTTTCACATTGACCTTAGGTACTTGCGTGGCACCATGTGTCTTAATGAAGTCATTTCCTGATACCTGGAGTGAGTCTTTTTCTAAGACACTTGGAGAAATCAGGCAACTATACGTGTTTGAGGTCAAAATCAAATCATGAAAGAAAGTACTTCTTTGTTAGTGCACACTTTGCTCTGGCTGTCCTCACAGGTTAGCTGTTCTCCTTTACAGTTTAACTAGACAGCAGCATTTTTTTTTTCCACTCAGTGCTCCTAGATTGCACTCCTAATGCAATCTAGATGGTTAGATTGTGTGGACTGAGGGCTAGGCCTCTGTGAGAACACCTGTGTAATTATTGAATATTGAATTAAAGGAAAAATTAGGGAACAAATATGTGGGAGAGTCAGGCACTATGTGACCTGGCTGAATTGTTTTGCTATTTTGAGTTATTGAATAAGCAAGTCACTCAATGATACTATTTTTATTCCTTTGACAATAATGACCCAAGACAGGGGGTGGTCAGTAGCTGATATTATTGGCACCAGATGATCTTGTCGGGCTTTATAATAGAGTCAGAATAATACAAATCAAATAAACTTCTTCTTAGGAAATTTTTATTGAGATTTTCTATATTGGAAAGGATGCCACCTTTCACGATTATGTCTGCTGAAATGAAATGCTTTATTGTTGTACGTTTACTGCCACAGTTTCTTATACCAAGACTTCTGATCTTTGATTTATACCTGTCTTCGGTCCCCAGTTCACATTCAGAAACAATGGCTAAAGTGGTTTTTGTTTGTTTGTTTGTTTGTTTGTTTCTGAGGAAATTGTTCTTTTCTGTGACTGCTATGAGAGCCAGTTGCTAAAGAAAAAAGGCAGCAGATAATTTATTAGTGAATAGGATCATGAAAATTTAGTGAAGTTGTTTTCTGATTATTGGAGTTTTGTAAGTGGCCCATTAAAATTTTCTAATATTGCATAGATTTTGTTCTTACGTATATTTCAGTATTTTAGAAGATTATATTTTAGAAGATTTTTCTTTCACAATGGCAAAACGACACGTGCTTGTGAAAAGATTAAAAAAAATGATCTTAAAACCTTAGTATACTCATGTGTGAAATTTTGGAGCTCTCAAAACAAAGACAGATGCAGATAACTTTGGCAATATCTCAAAGAGCAGAATTATCTTTAATTGATCAGTATGTTGGGTTACAGTATTTGTCTAGGCAGAATTTAAGTGGACATTTTCTTTGGTTTCTTTCCAGGTTCTAGATTCTACCTCCCTTGGCCTATGCCTAGTTCCTTCTGTTTTTTTTCTAGATATCTGTTAACTCCTATTTTGACAGTTTGCTCAGGTCTCTCCTAACAGAACTTTAATTTCTTTAAAGAAACATTTGTCAGTTGGAATACAAGGCATGGATGACGCAGAAGCTAAAGCCTTCTGGGAAAATTCTGTTCTCAAATGCATTCAAATCAACCTCTTCATCAAGTTCAGATATTAGTAGACACGTCATTTGAGATTGAGAACCATATAAACAAACGCCCAGCCCCCGATTTTCATCAAACCAACATTTATAGCTTAACCATCCATGAGGAGTCACAGAAGGAAGTTCATTGAACTCATGGAAATCCAAAAATCTTTTACATAGAAAATGATCAAAAACTAATTTTCATGTCTAATGCAAGCACAAAAACACAGGGGCTTAAAACTAATACCTGAGACATTTGAGATTTAGGTTATACATAGTATGTGCTTGGAAGAGCCAATTAGATCAATGTTGTCAAACTATATTCTGAGGAAAACTAGTCTCACAAATTCTACTCCTCAAGTCCTACCACCTTCTCTATCCCCAACTTCATCAAAAACAAAAACAAGAATTTTAATGGTCTGGGGAAACCCATCATACTATATTACCTCTTGGGGAATTACAAGGTAAATTAGTAAAATAAAGTCCTGTAATGTCCTGCAATGGATTAGTATCTCTACTGCTGTTTAAAGTTCAACATTTTTGAAGTCTATTTGACTCTAAGAATTTTACATATATATATATATATATATATATATATATATATATATATATATACACACACACACACACATATATATACATATATATGTATGTATATACACATATCTACATACATATGTATATATATACATATATACATATATATATATACGGTCTTTTAAAATGCTCTTTTAAAAATGCTATGAATTCATTCAAGAGTAGACAATGTGAATGTTTACAGGAACAATTGCTGCTTTTTTGGTTTTGGTGGGGATTTTTTTTGGCAAAATTAGGACTTATTTGTGGGGTTAGTGAACTTGTACAAGTTTTTTTTAATGTTAGGTGATATACCTTTAGACAACTGATGATGATGGGTTATCCCTTTTTATCACCATATGCATATTTTTTTTTTGTTTAAATATCTTATTTTTCTTTAAAAAATGTCTAGGGGGACCTGGGTGGCTCAGTCAGTTAAGCATCCAATCCTTGATTTGGGCTCAGGTCATGATCTCATGGTTTGTGAGTTTTAGCCTTGCCTTGGCTTTTTACTGCTAGATCAGAGCCTGCTTGGGATTTTCTATCTCCCTCTCTCTCTGCCCCTACCCTGCTTGTGTATGTGTGCTCTCTCTCTCTTTCTCTCTCTCTCAAAATAAATAAATAAACTTAAATGTCTAAACTTTTTTCATTTTTCTGCAACTTATTTTTTCTTTCTTCTTCCTTTAGTTTTCCCTCCTTATTTATTAATTTTTATCTTTTCATTCATTTCTAAACTTTGTTATAAGATCAGGATCCAGGTATTTGCTAATTTAGCTCTTGTTCAAATATTTTTTTCTCTCTAAACAGATTGTGTGCCAATTATGTTTCTATAGATTCATTTTCCTTTTCCTTCTGTCTGCTTTACAGACTCAGAAACTTAGAAGGGCCACAGTTTATGCCCAATATCTCCTTTTTTAAAATTTAATTTCTTTAAACTCATTCTACAGGACATTTCTGTCTTGAAAAATGAAACAGACAGTGTTAAGCACTGTTCATTACTACTGTATTCTTCTGTTTCGCCATTGTAAGATATACTGAATGCCATGTTCAATTGTGGATGTGTCAAAACAAAAAGAGATAGAAGTTTAAGGCCTCTGTTCATTGCCTTCCTATTATACTTGGACCATTCCATAATTTGAAATACTTTTCAATTCATGAAAGAAAATTAAAAACCTGTATCCTTTTTTCCCTTTCAGTAAAACAAGGTAGTAACTTTTCATTTTTAACAAATTTTTCTATTATGTATATACACATATATATATATACACACATACATACATACACACACACGCACACACACACACGTTTTTGTGGTTTTGTGGTTTTGTGTGTTAAGGACCAAACAAACATGATACGATGCCTGCTATTATCTTGGGAAATTAGCTGAACAGCATTCAGAGGCTTTCTTCCAAGAGCTCCAAATTCGTTTCTTTGGTTTTTGAATAGAAATTTGGCCAAGCATATATATGGACCAGAGTGGATTTTCCCCCCTCCGAAATGACTTCTGACATCCCCAGTCCTGCTATCTATCTCTGTATGTCTGTCTGTCTATGTGGCCTTATAGAAATTGGCTTCATGAGACCATAATTTTCTGTCATGCTGAAGATTGTCTGGTTCTACTTTCAGAGTCCCGCCAAGAACTTTAAAGAAACTGTGTGTCCAGGCAGAATGTAGTCCATTGGGAAAATATTCAGGGAATGTTTGCAGTGAGGAGAATTTTATCAATAAAGTGACTAGCAATTTAGACATGGTTTTGTGGTACGTAATAAATGGAAAGAAAGAGGCCATGGCCAATGTAATGCAGGTTAGTATACACACGCTGAATCAGAGCCATGTTTATGACTATTCCCAAGATCACCCAGCTTTAGACAGGAGCTGATAGAATTAACAAACCTAAGGACTTTTTAGATTTTCAAGATGAGTGATAGGAAAGATTTGTAGAAGAGATTAAGTAAAAAGTAAGGCATGGTGTGGCTATCCCCTGATGGGTTAGGAAAAGCATGGTTGAGAATCTCTTGAAAATTTAGATGGGGTCGTGGAAAGTGTGTGGACTCGACCATAAGACAGACTGGATTCTGATACTGTCTAGAGTTTTGGTCAAGTTTCTTAACCTCTGTGAGTCTCACTTTTCTCAACTGTAATGTCATCCTGACAGTATCATTAATAAGATCATGAAAGATCAGGTTTATAAAGTGCTCGACTCAATACCTGACAACCTGTTAGTTATTAAATTGTTATTATTGCTACGGATATGCTTATTAGTATCCTCCTCTGCATTCCTTTGTCCAGGAATGAAGCTAGGTCTCTTTATCGCTGCAGATGACAACAGTGAGAAGTCGGGACTGTGAAGCACAAATCTTAGCTGTGGAAACATTGTCCTTTCCCTAGATGTTGTGCTGCGAAAACACAAGGGAGCATGCAATTAATTTGTAAGGACAAAATCTGAGAAAAGTATGTTCATTTTTTAAGAATACACGTTATGTTGCTTATTTTGTTGAATAAAATAGAAGAAAGTGAAATCCACTAGGTGGATTTAGAACTTCTTATTGAAAATCACAAGGGTGTGAAGATGCTCTGAAGTAGATTGGAAAGTTTAACACAAATGTAAATATGTTACAGTCATAGTCGTCTTCCTACCCTTTTCTTGTTTTTAGTCTCCACTTTTTTTAAGGTTATTTACTATTTTTGAGGGGGGAGGGACAGAGAGAGAGGGAGAAAGAAAAAATCCAAGCAGGCTCCACACTGTCCTCACAGAGCCTGACGCAAGGCTCAAACCCATGAATCCTTGAGATCATGACCTGAGCTAAAACCAAGAGTGGGATGCTTAACCAGCTGACCGCCCAGGCACCCCAGTCTCTACTTCTTCTTCCTCCTTTTTCTTCACCAATTGCCTTTTTTCCCTTTTTTAAATCAACTTATTTTTTTATTATGAATAATTACCTCCTTTTCTTTTTTCTTCAGAATCTCATTATTAGGGCATTCACATACTAGATAAATCTACTGGCATCATTTTGGAGGATATGGATGGGCCTAGATATAGTCACTTATACATTCAAATAAAGTTCAAATAAAGTTTTTCATTTTTTTGTGGTATTTGAAATGGTTATGAAAGATATGCCAATGTGATTTTTTTTTTTTTGCATTGGCAACAGAATGATCTATCTGGAATTCATCCCTAAGAATTTTAAAAATAGTTCAAGGCAGACACTGATAAGAACTGTGGTTTAAAGACTGAAAGAAGCTTTGTCTGTCTAAAAAATGGAACCTTGCATTTTGTATTTGGAAAAAAAGCTGTCTTCGGGGGGATGCTCAGGGGAAATGTGTTATATGGAGCCCTATTTACACCCATAAAGCCAATAAAACCACCAATTATTACTGAATAAATAGTGAAATCATAGGCACTTGAACTTTCTCATCTAATAATGTGGAATACTGTTAATGACTGTGCCACAGCTACGTGTCAAAGACTTTTTAGTTTTGCACTTATTTCCTTTGTATGGATTATATTGCACTGCGCTTGTAAACTCCGTTTGTTCTGGTGTCATGGTTGTGGTGCTGTGTGTGTGTGTCTGAGATAAAGAGGTGAAAGAGTTGCGAAAGTAGGACAACAGGATGAAGACGTAGGTAAAAAACAATTTGTTCTAGCAAAGCTCAGCACCAATTAGTATGTAGCTACTTATATCTGGATTGAAGAAATTGTAGTGCGGTTAGACTATTCAGTTCTGTTGCACTTGTCCTATTTGGATCCACGGTGGCTTACACAACTCTGCTTTTAAGGGATTGCAGTTTTTCCCAAAACAACAACTGTTCCTACAGAATAATCCAAGTGGGATGAGGCTTGTCCTTGGGTAGGAATTGATGACTGAAGATATGGACAATTATTAGTATGCTTAGAGCTCTCCTGTTCAGGATGATTGGATCGGGCAAAGGAAGCCTGATCTGGAGGTCACTAGGTTCTAAGGCAGTGAGTGCACAGTGAAGAAATCTCAGCTATGATATGAAATTGAAGGGTTGAGCCTTCTCTGTGACTGGGAAATGTGGCAAAAAGGAGGGCAGTGCTCTTTTATTTCCTTCTAGATAAAGCACCTTAGTGTAGAGTCATTGTTAGCTCACAGTCTGAGGAGCTTCCTGGGTATAATCTGGGAAGAGACCTGAGAAAGAAGCAGACTATTTCAGATTTGTAGGTAGTAGGTTTAATAAGCAAGGGAACTTATAGGTGAGGCTTGTCTTGGGCAGCCACAATACGAGTAAGTCTCCACACCCACTCTCCAGAATCTGAGAAGTTATGTAGAGTCCTTAACTGGGTTCAGTTATGTACCCAGACTGGATAGTCTCAATACCACATTTCTGTCTCAAGGCTGTATCCTTGGAGCAACTTCTGTAAGGAAGGAAGTCATTCCAAGAACACAGGAGGGGATGGGGAGCCTCCAATTGCCCAAGTCCAGCTTGTGGGTCAATAGGTGGTCATATCTTCTTGTTGACCTCCTGCAACAGTCAGATTCTTCTTGAAGGGAGGCAGTGGTTCCTAAGCTCCCAGGATGGTCAGGAATGGTAGTTGAGTATAGAGGCTGAGGGAGAGGAAACAAGGCTGATGTATTTATTTGTACCTGATAGAACAGAATGTCCCCTGCTTGATTCTCAGATATATGTGGGGACTCTGAAATGGCTTAATACCCATAAATGTGACCCTAGATAATGCAGACTGGGGAAGAATGGATGTGCCCCAAAATAAGCCCAATTCTTAAGGGAGACTGGTCTCTTTTGGAAATTAATAGGACAAAACAGAATATTAATAAAAAATAGAAAATTCCTTTTGTTATTGAATTTTAGCGGAAATGCTTAAGTGTAATTTTATTGACATGTAATTTACATGCAATAAAATACAAAGATCTTAAGTGTATAGCTTAGTAAGAAAAATGTATATGCTATGTAACCAACACTCACATCAAAACGTAGAGCTCATTTGCGTCTGGCTTTTTTGTTCACATGTTTTTGAGATTCCTCTATGATGTTTCACGTAGCTATAGTTCTTTCCTATCTGTTGCTGGATAGAGAGGAATGTTGCTCTGTCTTTGTAGAACTAATACATAAAAGAAAAATACAACTTATTTTAGCTCAAGTAACAAGGAAATCAGCATTATGTTCCTAAGAATTTATAGTAACTTGGATTTAAAATATTTTTAATAAAACTATATTATTGCTAAGGTGTGATTTAATGAGTAGTACAAACTTTTAGAATTCAATAGGAATTTTCCAAAATTTTACTTGTCACGGAAGTATAATACAATATATTTTTATTAAATACCTTGAATCATTAAATTGTTTTATAAAAAAATTACAAATGAACATGTTTATTTGTATTATTTGTGTGCTAAATCTGTGCCTATCACGATGGAGTTGTGAATTTACTCCTAGAAATTTAAATACGTTAGTTTCCTGATTGGTTGCTAAGGAGTTTGGAAGATTGAAAGGGACAGAAGAATGGAAATACACACTATCTGAAAATATTTATAAACTGGTTGATGTGATCATGCTCTGCTAAACATTTGTCTATATCCTGCTTCTGGTTCCTGCTTGTTTTTTCTGGACCCTTACTTTAGATCTCATTTTTTTTTTCTATTGTCAGCATATCCCTTCCTAATAAGTTCTTGTCAGTCTCTCTCTCTTTCTCTCTTTCTTTCTTTGTTTCTCTCTCTTTCTTTCTCTTTCTTTCTTTCTCTTTCTTTCTTTCTTTCTTTCTTTCTTTCTTTCTTTCTTTCTTTCTCTCTTTCTCTCTTTCTCTTTGTTTCTTTGTTTGTTTCTTTCTTGCAATGCCTTTATTGCATTACTGGAGCAATTTGGCCAGATGTCCCCTTTTGGGGAAGGTATTCAAGCATGCTCAGCTCTTCTAATATATATATATATATATGTAATATATTAATATATTATATTAGATATAAAATATATTATATATAATGTATCTAATATAATATATATACATGTATATATATACATGTATATAATGTATCTAATATAATATATATCTTCTAATATATATTATATATATATATCACAAAACCATATACATGTCCATACCTTCTCAATACCACCTTTCCTTTCACCGTGCCTCTCCTTATTACTTTCTTTCAACATCTAAATTTCTTAAGAGCTATCTGTGCATTCTATCTTCAATTATGAATCACAGATGTATTTTCCAAGTCACCGTAATCTAGATCTCACATTATTGCCACTCCGCATCCTCCTGAACAGGCCCCTCACTAAGGCAACCAGTGATTTCCATATAACTACAGTCAATGCATATTTCACATCTCGTGCAGCATTTGACACTCTTTCTTGAAATTCTTCTTTTGAATTCCATGTCATTCTCCAGGATTTGTTCCAAATTCTCTGGCCAGACTTTGCCAGTCTCTTTGCTAGCATATGCTCTTTCATCTAGCCTTTGAATTTCAGGTTATTCAAAGTCCCTTTCTCTTCTCATTCTACATTCTCCTCCTTGGTGCTCTTTTTCTTACCATAGCTTCAATTACCATCAACATAATGCTCCCAAATATCTAGGCCAGCTCTGGCCACTCCTCTGAGTTCTTGTTTACATATTCAGTGGCTGAATTTATCTCCCTAATTAGATGACCCAAAGGCACCACAAGTATAAGATAGCAGTGTATCAAATATTCCCACACTGAGCCTAATCTTCCTCCAGACTTCTTTACCTCAGCCGGAAGTCACTTTTATGTTTGCAGTTGTTCAAGCCTAAACCTTTCTTTCCCACTTGTCATATTCAATTCAGTTCAAAATGCAGATAATTCTACCTCTTGTAAACACTTTGAGCTTATTCATTTCCATATCCTCCATTAACACAAGTTAGAGGCTACCATCATTTATCACATGGACTATATTAGTAGCCTTCTAAATTATTTATTCATTCACAATCTATTTCCTACAACATGGCCAATAACATTGCATTTTTAATCCAAATCTTGTCACTTCTCTGATTAAAATCCTCCAATGCCTCACATTTTTTATAGAACAAAAATTAAATCCTTAATAGGTTCTACCCGTCATGTAAGATCTGGCCTATTTCTACAGGCCTATCCCACACCACTGTGTCCTCTATCCATCAGCCTGTGTCTCTTGAAGTTCCTTGGGTATCCTGTGCTCTTTCCCATGTATTGGCCTTCTACATACTCTTTTCTGACTCAGAACATGAAACACTTCTGTACCTGCTTTGTTTAGGACATGCTTATTCATCCATCAGATCTCAGATGAAAGGTCATTTCTATTAAGAAGTATTTTCTGACACCCATATTAACAAAGCTCTTTGTTTTTTCTTTGTCCTTTGTAGCACTTTTTTTTCATGGATTATGGGTAACATCTGAATCCTAATGTAGGCTTTAAATTCCATTAGGACAAGAGCATTGTTTTGCTCATAACTATATTCTCAGTTCCTGGTACAGTGCTTGGTACATAATAGGTACTTAATAAGTTATCTGGATGCTTAAATATAGGAAGTGTGTAAAATTTCTTGTTCAATCATGGAAAATTTTCTTATACTACCAGATGTTGGAAAAACCTAGAAGATCTATGAAATGTTTATTTTTAATCAGATAACAGGAGGATATAATTTATTGACACAGTCACTGAACGCATCCATAGGGAAAGGGGTGTTTACCTACATAGGGATTACTCTGACATTTTGAATACTTCAAACATAACTTGTTACAGAGAAAATAAGGAGATCAATAAAGGGCCTATTCACATTTTTCCTTTCTTTTTTTTTTTTTTTTTTGCTTTTTATTTAAAAGTATGGAGTACAGCATTTCATTTCCCAGAGTAAAGTGATATGGACTAGCTATTACCACTGTATTTTAATATTAAAATGTGAAGGATTTAGAAATACCCAGATGTATGTGTTATTTCATACCTTATATGGTTTACCAAGTCATCTTTATTTCTTCTCAACTAATTGCTTTGTTTTCTAGAATAAGGGGATATGAAAATCCCTTAGACACATGAAACCAAATCTTGTTGTAACAAGCTGAGTTTCAGGGGTCACTAGTCTTGTTGTGTAGGTAAGAACAAGCCTTGATTGGATCTGGCAGGCCATCTGTTTTATCTCAGGTGTCCTCGAAGCCTCATTTCCTGTTTAGGTAGGTCAATAGGTCCAGCATATGCACCATCTTTCCTAAAAGTTAGCTTCCTTTCTAGATGACTAGAAGTAAGCAATTGGTGAATGTTATGTTGGAAAATAATCATTGGCACTAAAATCATATCTTTAACAAAATGTATTATTCATGCCTATCTCTTCTTTTCTGTCATTGATTTTTCCAGTTTTCTGTTTCTGCCTAACAAACCCTCCAAAGCATAGTGCCATGAAACAGCAACAACTTTATTGTTCTCCCAGTTCTGGGAGTCAGAAAATTGGGCAGAGCCCAGCAAGAGTGGCATGCCTCTGATCCATAAAGACTGGTGGACCAGATGCTGTGGTTTAAACTTCTGGAGAAAGTGGGGCATCTCTGGAGTCTTGGTTCTGTTCGACGGACTCCTTGAATCATCTATGCATCAGTCTGCTGGGGTGAAATGTCCAACTGCTTCTTTACTCACATGTCTGGTGCCTGGACTCAGAAGGCTCTAGAAGCTGAGGCTGACCCAACATCTTACTCTCTACACATTGTCTCCACATGGCTGGCTTGGAGCCATGTCAGGGAAGTAGGACTTCTTACAGGTGCCTGGCTTTTCCCTAAGGGAATATTCCAAAAGAGACCAAAGCAGAAACCTCAAGACTTCTTATAACCTTGCAAGCCACATCCTGTCGCTTCCGTTCTGTTGATACATAGAGTCAGCTCTTATTCAGTGTGAAAGTCTGAATAGCAAGGGGGTGTGATTTAAAAAGCGGTTGCTTTTTAGGACCTAGCTATCACATTTATGTTTTGGATCACTATTTTTCTCTACATATGTCATTCCATGGATATTACTCATTATTGTATTTCTTGATATATGAAGGGAAAATATTTGCTGTCTTGATTTTCACCCCTGGAGCAATCAATGCATCTAAGGTGCTTGTTTTGGAGAATGTCACAGGGGGATTGTGAAAGACCTGGGAACAGAACTAACTATGTATCTTTACCTGCTTTCCTGATGGCTAGGTGATTTGTCCCCTTAGATGTAAACAGTCTAAAAAGAAAACATGAATATTTTACATATTACATTGTTATCTTCAAGTTTAGCGTTGTTATCAGGCTAAGAAAGCTTCCATCATTGAATTCTTAAATGTTGCTGCCTAGTATGTATATAACACTCTACTGTGAGCATAGCCAAATGGAGTAGATTTTCTTTCTTATATTCCTAGTGGGCTTTAGAATGAAAAAACAAATGTTTCTTCAATTTATTTGTTTGTAAGAAATAGTGCCTGAAAGGGATCAACAAGTAACTAACAAAAAAGAATTAAAAATATATTAATGTTTTTATTTATTTTTGAGAGAGACAGAGCATGAGCAGGGGAGGGGCAGAGAGAGAGGGAGACACAGAACCTGAAGCAGGCTCCAGGCTCCGAGCTGTCAGCACAGAGTCTAATGCGAGGCTAGAACCCGTGAACAATAGGATCATGACCTGAGCTGAGGTCGTCCGCTTAACCGACTGAGCCACCCAGGCGCTCCCAAAAGAGAATTTATTATAATATCCCCTTCAGATGTAAAAATTCTAAGTCTTATTGGTTACAATATACATAAATATAGACTATCTTAGAAAAAAATAGAGGATTTTCCTTCTTTAGACTGTCACAGATGTTTTCTTTTTCTTTTTTTCCCCTGAATGATCAAAACAGGCTATGTTTGTACAACATAAAGACTATGCTTACAACATGAAAGAGAAGAATTGCCATGGTAATTTCTTCACTATATTATGAACCAAACCAAAACAGATAAATTCGGCTTTGTAGATCTACTCTTAACACAATTTAACAAATATTTATTGAGTGACTATTATTTGTCAGAAACAATATTACTAATGTTATGTTGGTAACAAAAGTTAATAATTGGAAATTGATAACTGAAAATATTGAGATAGATATGACATAATCCTTGCCATCAAGATGTTTTTATCTCAGAAGGAGAGACAGGCATGTAGACAAATAAATGGAATATACTGAATGAGGTACTCATCAAATGCCGTAGATAGAGTAATTTCTTTAGCCAGTTGTGGGAAGTTAGGAGAAGTTGATAGAAATGAAGTGACATTCTGACCTGCATTTTTTTTTTTTTTTTTGGCCGGAGGATGTACACAAATGTATGAGCAAGCACGTTGTTTCTAATTTAAATGAAATTGAAGATTTTTTTTCCTGTTATCAAACATAATAGTAGCTTTCTTCAAAATTGGAGTTCCTAATGTTATCTAAAGGTAATTGTACTGTCTCAAAAATATAGATGAAACAAGTGAGAAATAGGATGACAAAAGGTCTTTATTGAATTCTTTTCCATATATTAAAAGGAATAAAAGTTCAGTAGGTTAGAATACACATACACTTGGTAAGCACACCTTGCTGAGTGATATCTAGCTTTGATTCAATAATTCCCATGTAGTACTGATTTATATTTATATTTTTACTTTTATTTATTTATTTTTTTATTTTTTTAATTTTTTTTTCAATGTTTATTTTTGGGACAGAGAGAGAGCATGAACGGGCGAGGGGCAGAGAGAGAGGGAGACACAGAATCGGAAATAGGCTCCAGGCTCTGAACCATCAGCCCAGAGCCCGACGTGGGGCTCGAACTCACAGACCGCGAGATCGTGACCTGGCTGAAGTCGGACGCTTAACCGACTGCGCCACCCAGGCGCCCCTATATTTTTACTTTTATATGAAGGTGATTGGATATTAGTAAATTTTAGAGTCTTATATGAAATTATTAGTTTATATAAAATATACATGCTTTTGTTTTCAAAGAAAATAAATCTTAATGACTTGATTATTTAACATGAAACCCAGCTTCTTTCTTACTACTTTTTAATTTTTTTTTTAATTCTCAATTACAGTTAACCCTTGAACAACTGGGTTTGAATCACATGGGTCCCCTTACACACAGATTTTTTTTTTGTTAAGTACAGTATTATAAATTTATTTTCTCTTATGACTTTCTTAATATCATTTTCTTTTCTCTCTTACTTTATTACAAAAGTACAGGATATAGTACATGTAACATACAAAATATGTGCTAATAAACTGTTTTTGTCATGAGTAAGGCTTCTGGTCAACACTAGGCTAATGATATTTAAGTTTGGGGGAAGTTAAAGTCATTTGTGGTGGGGAGTTGGCTTCCCTAACCCACATGTCATTCAAGAGTCAACTGTACTCTGCTTTATACCAACATGGACTATCTGTGGTTCTAAAAGTCTTCCAGAAGTTCCTGGTCTACTTGAATCCTCATAGGGAATTTTTTCCACAGTATCCTCAGGAAATGTCATGAATTTAATTTTAAGTGGACAGGAGATCATGTCTCATGCTTACCATTGAACCAGTCATGATGGCTAGAGGAATGGAATGTCTGATTGGCGTAGCCTAAATCACACACGCCACTGCAGGAGTTGGCGTAAATTTAACTTGCAAAAATGGAAATCTAGGTTGTTAAAAGGACAATGTAGGGATGCTTCTGAGGAGACAATCAATAATCATGCACCACACAGATAAGTATATGGATAAACAGTAGATTAGATAATTCAAAAATGTTTTGATTCTTGATTATAATGTGGCTAACATAAAGAAAAGAAAAAAACAAAAGTTCCATTTCATGTGGGCTGTTGTCCCAATGAATAATAATGTAATAGATGGAAAGACAGCAACATGCAACTGAAAGATATATGTTCATTTAAACTAAGAAAGAATAAAAATTATGCCACAGAAATAGCACAGTAGCACCTCTTACAGTTTGGAAAGATTCCTTTGCCTTTAGGTCCCAAAAAGATGCTTCTTCTGCCAATGATACCACCTCAAAACGATGAAGACACCATCAGATTCTTCAAGAATTTGATTGATTGGCCATTTTCAGAGGGATTTTTATGAGCTATTGGCCCCTTCAAGTAATTGGGAAATTGCCTTTTGTTCTTCTTGCTCAACAAGTACCCTATTCCTGAGTTTTTACTGGACATGAGTAAATCAAAGGTCAAGTTTCACTCTATTAAAAGTGACTAGAAATCCATTAAAAGTGACTAGAATAAAAGTGAGAGTTCCCAATCAGAGATAACATTTGGGTCATTTTCCCAGTGTACTAGTTTTCTAAAAGTCAGAATTTTAGTCGGGCTTGAAGCCTATTTTGCAGCATTATTATTTGGGGACATGTACAATAGTATCATTTTTTGTTAGATATTAAAAAAAAAATAAACTAGCTATGGCACCTGGGTGGCTCAGTTGGTTAAACATCTGATGTTTGGTTTCAGCTCAGGTCATGATTTCATGGTTTGTGAGTTTGAGCCCCATGTCAGGCTCTGTTCTGACAGGGCAGAGCCTGCTTGGAATTCTCTCTCCTTCTCACTCTGCCCCTACTCCACTTGTGCTTGCTCTAAATAAATTAATCAATTAATAAATTAACTTAAATAAAAAAACTAATTTATAATTATTAACCCAGTTTTGATATCTTTGGAATCTTCAACAGATCATAAGCTATGTGAAAGAGAAGACTTCTTATGTATTTATATATATCAAAATTTGTTGTTTTAAAAATCGGTGATTGTTTTAAAAATCCTGGGTGGCTCAGTTGGTTAAGCATCTGACTTTGGTTCAGGTCATGATCTCGCAGTACATGGGTTCGAGCCCCATGTCAGGCTTTATGCTGACAGTTCAGAGACTGGAACCTGCTTCAGATTCTGTGTCTCCCTCTCTGTCTCTCTCTCAAAAATAAATAAACATTAAAAAAACTTTTCTTAAATAGGTGATTTCAATATTTGTAAAAGCAATAATCATAAAAACTTGGAAGAAATATATATTTAAAAATCACCTGAAAGCTCACCATCCAAAGATAATCATGTCGATGCTTTTTTAGGGCCATAGGATGTATATAGTGCTTAGTGCTCAGTAAATGCTCAATTAATGTTTTCTGTTTGAGGGCTGAAAGAGTATAAATGGGATGTATACTCACTTATAAAAATATGTTGATATCTATATTTTGACATTGGTAGCTCAGTTCTTTTTTAAACATTTGCTTTATCGAGCTTAATTAAAATTCAAAACAAATGAAATAAGATGTGTTCTGCAATGTTTTGCAAGGAGTTATCCGATGAGAATTCACACTTTCTCGTCCTGTTTGTATGATGTCATTTTAATTACATGTCACTAGGTAAGCAATAGGTGAGTGAATGATTATGCCTATAGGAACATTTGGCACACGAGGAAGGGAAGAAGAAGATATTTAATTTATTATGACTCACTCAGGTACAAACCATGACATTCCTGGACAAGGACTGTGTTGTCATCAGCTTGTCACTAACACTAATCCCTGATCCATCACAGGAATTTTCTTTACAAACCACTTGGAAAAAAATCACTCTCTATGCAGGAAGTCAACAGTTTAATTTAGGAAAAGGTAACGAAATGGGGAGTAGTTTATAGTGTTCACTGAAAAGTCTGACCTGTTTCTTGTATCTTCTGACATTCATAGGGAATAGAGTTGAGGAAATCTGATGGGGGCAAGGAGGAAATAAGAGAATTTCAAGAACATGCTAGTTATAAATAAGCAACTATCACCAGGATATGCCTTATGGTTACACTCTGGGAGCTTTCCCAGAAATAATATTTTCTTAATCCCCCCCCCCAATTTTTCCCAGTGATATTTGGTGGCCAAATCACAATCTTCCCAGGACTATAAGACAGTGGATATACTTTTTTTCTTTTTTAACTGGACAAAAATTCATTGATGCGTGCGTTTTAACGATACCATTGGGATTAATTTGCTCATTCTTCATAGTGAATCTATGATGTTTAAACTAAAATGAAACTAGCAGAGAGAAGGATAATATCTCAGGCTACAAACTACACTCTCAAGTAATTAGCCTTTTGTAAGTAATGAGAAAACAAGTCTATATAAATTGCTATAAAGTGTATCCTAAGGCAAAGTTAAATTATCTTGTTTACAAAAAAAATATGTTTGTAAGGCCCACATAGTAGACTGAGTGGAGAGAAGAAAAGGGAAAAGGAAATAAGGGGAAAGAGAGTTATATTTATTCATTTATTTTAATGTTTTTATTTATTTTTGAGACAGAGAGAGACAGAGCATGAGCAGGGGAGGGGCAGAGAGAGAGGGACACACAGAATCCGAAGCAGGCTCCAGGCTCTGAGCTGTCAGCACAGAGCCCGACGTGGGGCTCCAACTCACAGTGTGAGATCATGACCCTTAACCGACTGAGCCACCCGGGTGCCCCAGGGCAAAGAAAGTTTAAAAAGAGAAAGGACTAAGTAAGTATGTACTTGAGAGAAAAATAAATGGGTCTAAATTGAGTTCTACTAATTACTGGTTTTATGACGGGGACGTATCTTTGTATTTCATTTTTCTTATCCATAATCAGTGGTTAATAAGAGTAGTTATCTCATAGAGTTATTTTAGAGATCCAGTGAGTTAATATTTTTAAGGTTCTTAGACCTTTTAAAAGAGTAACTGCCACTTAGTAAGAGAGAATAAATATTAGCTTTAATCATTATGTCTTGATTAGACAAGCCTAAAGGGAGTTGAGAGACAAATAAGGTAAGAATAGCATAGGGCACCTGTAATATAAATAAACTTCAGTATTCTAGGATATTCTTGTTAACCTGTTAAAAATAAAGGACCGTTGCTTCCCTACCTCTAAGAGAGAGAAAACTCTTCGAGTCAGTGTATACCCATTCAAGACATCTACCTCTGATTAATCAGCAAAACTTCAAGATTTGATATGATGCCAGAGTGGAATAAGTCTTTCCAGCTGCTTTAAAATGTAATACTATTATTCGTTTTTTTGAATTCCAAGCAGATTCATATGCTACTTGGGACCTATGGTAAATAGATTTACTGAGGAGTCTCCTGTGATTTCAAGAAAGGCTGTACCTTCTTCAATAGATTCATTTTGAGAAAACTCCTTATTCTAGAGGGTTCTGATAAAGATCAAATGCCTGGCCACTAGTCCACAAGTGAACAAGCACCCCAAGGTGTCCACGTATGACAAAATGTCCATCTTGAATTAGTTGTTGTGTCTATCCATTGAAAAATAGAAATGTTCTTTTCAGCATTTCAATATTAAGTGATATATATGAGATCAGGATTTTATGAACTCGGAAGCAAATGGTTCTTATATGGGGAATGCAAATTCTTATGCCAGATTATAAAGGCCTTGGAATTAATAAATTGGGAAAGAAATTTCAAAAGGAATTATAGGGATGGGCATTTTGGAGTAGACTCAGAATTGGAAATTTTGATATCCCATGTGAATATTTACCAAAAACGTTACCTCTATAAAGTGTCTTAAATCAAGTGGACAAGATGATCCATTCTGCAGAGATGATCCATATTCTTTGTTTTGTAGAACCGATACTTATTTAATGGCCTAATGAGAAATAAGGACTTGAAGTTATGCCTTGTTAAAATAACAAGCATTTCTGATTTGGTGTTCAGCATTGTTGAGTATCCAATTTGCCAGGAACTAAGAGTCTCTGATATGGCTCATATATGGTGAAGACTAGTCAGCTTCTTGATGATGATCCATTATATGGGTACCCGCTGTCATGAACCTTCACCATTGTAAGTTATTATTCTAGATTTGGATCAGATTTACTTCTTTTTCATCTTTTTTTCAACTTCATTTATATATATATATATATATATATATATATATACACACACACACACACACATATATATATATACACACACACACACATCCGTATGTATGCATACATATATATTTAATGAATAATATATATTTTTAATAATATATATTTAATATATTCTTAAATTCATAAACTATATTTCCAACCCAACCATACATTCTTGGCTAAGGCATTTTCCTTATTTATGGCTGAATTTATGACGAATGGATGGATAGATAAAAATACTTTAATTCTGTCTGAAGAAATGTTAAGCCCATGTTAAGTATGTGTATATGCAGATGCAAAGAGATAAGAGATAAACTCATCTAATCATTCATATGTTTCCATATATACAGATATAAAGTGTTATGTCAGTAAAATGTTAAAAAAAGAAATAATTTGATTTTTGATGGTACATATTTTTTTTTGGTCATAGGTTCACAGACTTTTAACATGATTTGGCTAGCTGCGTGTACTAAGAATAAATTATATACATCCCAGATAATACTCCACCGAATAAAGTAGTGGTTTAATGCAAGTTGCATAAAGACACCTGCTTACCTGTTCTTTTAACTCCAAAGCCTGATTTGAAGATGTAATGCAATTTGTCTTGCTTTGATTTCCCTCACATGCCTATCCTTGAATGTCACTTTCTAAATGATGATTAAGGAAACAAACACATCCTTCTACAATAAAAAGGTATTGAAAAAATACAGTTTTTCTCATGTCACTACAATACAAAATTGGCTAGCTGCGGGACAATGAATATTACTCAGCGGTGGAACCACTATTGAACACAATGTATCAAAAGACAACATATTTCCTTTAGATCAATGTCTGCCCTCCAGTATATAATTCCTATTGAGTTTATCACTTATAAACCTATTTCAGGGGATTTATGAAGTTTGGCCATAGCTTGTCTTTGGGAGAGAAATTATTTTTAGAAAAAAAAAATGCCCACGTTTGTATGATAACCTTTAGCAATGAAACTTGTGATATATAAATCTCTAAGGTCACATTGATATATGAGCTTTGGAGTTACTAGCTTATTTCTGATAGTTTTACATATATAAAATAATAGAATTATAAGATTGGAAGTGAACTTACATGTCAAGGATCTCTGTGACCAGACTGTTATTCTATCCCTTTTATCAAACAATTTCTGTGTTCTGAATATCCTAGTGAACTAGTCACGTACCTAGGTAGCATCTTACATTTTGGAACATTTCAAGGTTTGATTTTCTTTTTAACTCACTGGAAATATGTCTTTCTATAATTTCCACTTACTAGTCGATACTGCTTCATATATTTGAAGATTGCTGCTATGTTCGAATAAGTAATCTCTAAGGTCTTGAGTTCTCCAACTCTTCTCAATATTATATTGAATGAGTGGATATATTGTTTCTAGATTTCTTGACATTTTTATTACTCTCTTTTGGAACTTTTGCTATATTTTGTTCTTAAGATCACAGATAACTAGATTAAGGAACAATCCATGTTATCACGTACAGTTTTATATCTGGCTGCTTCGGGTTTTGTGGAGCAATATACTATGGAGTGGACAGGATTTTTCACTTTTTATTATTTTATAAATATTACACTATCATATATTCTTATTATGTGACTATAACTATTTCCCTCAGTTCCTTTAGCAACAGTTTTACCTCCTGACAGATTCATAAGAAAGGAGATCAGGGAGATATATATAGATATCTAAAGATATATTTTTATCCTATTGAGTAGGCTCCTGAATCTCTTCCAAAGTAAGGTTTTAGAAGAATCTTGTTTTGTAATACAAAATCAATGTGGAGAAGAACTCAAGCACACCTTGCCTAGGAAAACCTTATCCACATGCTCCACTGAAATGAACAATGTGACCTCAGGGGACTCATTGTGAATGGATGCATCAGGGAGATCTGGAGCAGAAAGAGGCGGAGTTTTTATTGAATGTAGCTCCATTTTGGATTTTTCAATAAATCTCATCACTGCAAAACAGACATGAATACATATTCCAAATCTTCTGTGTATGGATAGAAATCGTCAGTACGGAAAAAAATAAAAAAGATTAATGAACGTCAAGTTTAGGTATATCACTTGACTTCTTAACTTGATGTCCATCACCTGTCAAAAATACTTTACTACAAAGGGCATTCTCTTTTATAATTACTTTACAACTACCAAAACTAAGATATCAATATCGATACACTCTTACCATCTAAGCAGACTCATACCACGTACACTGATAGTCTCAATATTGTACTTTATGGCCAACGGACATAGCTCCAAGTCACTTTACATTTAGTGTTCATATCTCTGTCTGGAAATATTGCTTTGTCTTTCCTTGACTTTCCTTATATTGGCACGTTTAAGATTTTCATAGAATGTGCCCTCGTTTGGGTTTGATATTTCCTTATAATTAGATTCTGGTTATTCATTTCTGTCTGGAATAATCATAAAAATGATGTGCTTTTCTCGTCTGCATTAAGGTGGAACACATTTGGATTTGTCTCATTATAGACGATGTTCAGTTCAGTCACTGGATTAAGATGGTATACGTCAGGCTTACCCAATGTAAAGTTAGCATTTCCCCTTTGTAATTATTATGGATTTTGTGGGCACTTACTTTCAGTCTGTGTAAATGTTATATTCATTAGACAATTAACTCATTAAGTAACTAACAATCTTACTGTGCGTTTATGATTTCCTATTTTATACAGTGGGTTTTGATCTGTTCCTATCAGGATTTATTTTTGATGTTTAAATTGTCCCTGATATGACCGGGGGGAGTCCTTTCAAGCCATGTCCTTTGTTTCCTTTTAACATGTACCAGCCATCTTTTCATTGAGCCCTTTCTTGCTTTTTGATGCAAACGGGTATTCCTGGCTCACCTTGTATCTTCTGAACCTCAGCCCTAGAATCAAGCATTTCTCTGAGGAGCCCTTCTTCCTTTTCATGGGGAATCATGTTTGGAATCCAACATTCAGCACCAGTGTGCTCATTGTTATTGAGGTTTTGCTTCCCCTACATCCCCTCTGGGGGGTACATACATAGGTGTCAATATAAAGCAGATACATAATACCAGGCACACATATGCACATGCCATAAATGCCTTTATACTTAGATTCATTTTTCTGTCTCTGTCCATCAAAAACATTGAATTCACTTTGATATTTCCAATACCACTCCAATCAAACAGGGCTCGTTCTAGTTTTCTTCCTTTTCTTTCCCCCCACTCCTTTTTTTTTAACTCCCTTCTCTGACAGTGATGAACTTGGTTTCCATTACATTTAACATATGAATAATTTGATCATTCTTTCATCATGCAACCAGTCTCCCCTCCCTAGAGCCACGCCCTCCCCCAAGCTGGTGCCCTCTCACTAGGGCTCTGACTCTCCATGCTGTGCTTCCCCCATGCAGACCCGCTCCTTACCTAGCTTGGCCTCCAGTAGCCTATGTGGGGTCGTATCCTCTGCGTGAAAGCTGCCCTTTCCCTTCTCAGGCCCTGCCGCTCTGTGCTGGGCTCTACACCTTCGTCAGATGAATGCTCGGGCTCTAAAAACCTGCATCACATCCTCTTTTCATGGGGCCATCTTACTTCACTCATCTTACTTGCTTGGACATTAACCTCCTGCGGTGGGCTGGCTGACACCCACCCCTGCCATGGGGCATTGACATCTCAGGCCAGGTGGTGGCTCTGTGTGAACAGCCTCCTCACCCTGCTTGGGTTATGATTCCTGAGGCCATACTGTCCCCCACCCTCGACGTGGATGCATTCCGGACTCTGCTCAGGTGTTGATGTTATAGAGCCTCCTGTCTCCCCTGAAGAAATGGCCCTTCCTTTCCACTCGCACTGTGGCATCCTGCGCAGGTTGCTACGGATGCCCTTCTCACCCCAGTCAGGCTCTGACGCTATGTGAATCATACTCTCTCACGTGTGTCTTCCTCAACTAACTTGGGTTCTCACACCCTGTGCTGGCCTCTCCCATATGTGGATGCCTTCTCTCTGCTCAGGCTCTGATCCCCCTTGGCCAGGCAGCCTCACTACACCATTCAGACTGTAACACACAACAGTAACTTGTACTCCCCAGCCCCACTTGCTTGAAAGCCTGCTTTGCTTTGTCCACTTAATGGCTTTAGAACTGAATTTCCAGGGAAGGAAAGAGAAGAGGAAGATGAAGAGAAAAGGCTAAAACATTTCTTATTTAGAACAATTTAATTAGTAACCTCTATATAAAACTAACTGCATGTTTCCGATACTGAGTTTATTCATCCCACTACCCCATTCAGTTCTCCTTCATTTCCAGTATCTGTGAAAAATGTACTCATTCTGGAACTCTGGAAAACTCCATGTGAATAGGATCTTGGTAGGAAGAGTTCGAGTCTTCTTAAATTCTGTACTTTCTGTCTTTTAGTATCTGGACACATACACAGGGGATATTCTCTTTTAGTCTCAGGGAACGTATTAAATTAGACATATGCATATTTCTAAGCAAACTGACTCTAAAATCCTACAAAAAAGTCCCTATGCTATCAACAGTTCAACTATTCATGCCAAAAACACAGCTAAACTAAGATGTGCTTCTGCCTTTCTGCATTTTATGCCAAAAGCAATTACAGTTGAAGGAATCTTAGGCTCAGAAAATTAGGAACCTGCTCATGTTGACATACATTTGCAATGTTGATGCTTCCAGTCCAGCATAGATTTTCTATTTAAGCCCATTATGTAATCCTTTTCTACTGAATTGGAAAAAAAATCTGAATGTAGACTAGAAAATAGACTTTGATGTGTAAAAGCAATCATTAAGATCTACATTAAAACAAAGCATGTACAAGATCCAATTTAACAGATTAAGGTGTGTTTCCCAAGCTAAACCAACTATCAGGGTCTTTAAATTTTTTCTCCTTTTTCGGTTCCTTCTTTCTCTCCTTCCATCTCTTTCCCTTACTCTCCCTCCCACTGCCTTCTCCCTTTCGCTGCTTACCTCTCTCTCTCTCTCACTCTCTCTCTCAGAATACACTGTAATTCTTGAGTATCATGATTCCCATCGTTCATAAATTTTGGAGAATTATTGACTTGTGTTAAACATCTTCATTCTCCTTTCTCTTTGTTCTCCCATGCCGGAGAACAAAAGCTTATGTTCAGCTTATGGTATTCTTATTTCAAACTCCACTTCTCGTACATTCACATGCATTTTCCATATTACTTTCTTCTCTGTCTGTGCTGCATTCCAGATTACTTTTAAATACATGTTTTCCAAATCGCCATTTCTTCAGAAATACGTGTCTAACATAAGTCTAATATGTCTCACATGATATTTATTTCATCCATGGAGTTTTTATTTCAATATTCCTATTTCTTCTTCCTGAAATTTTCTTTGGTTCATTTTAAAATTTGTCTGCTGTTCCTTGCATATTGTTACCAAGTGTGTTTATATATCTTTAAAGCTTTATACACAGATGTTTTATATTCTACATGTGATAAGTCTAATAACTGAACTTGTCAGAGATTCTAATTAAAAAAAATTGCTATCATTATTGTTCAATTGATGTTTTTAGTTTTAAGTAGTTCTTGGCATTTAACATATATTTATTTAGATGTACTTGGTCTGTAGGACCCCACAGGGTGGGAAAAATTGAAGATTTTTAAAAATTTTAATTCTGGTACAGTTAAAATGCTTTTTAAAAAAAATTTTTTTTTCAACGTTTATTTATTTTTGGGACAGAGAGAGACAGAGCATGAACGGGGGAGGGGCAGAGAGAGAGGGAGACACAGAATCGGAAACAGGCTCCAGGCTCTGAGCCATCAGCCCAGAGCCTGACGCGGGGCTCGAACTCACGGACCGCGAGATCGTGACCTGGCTGAAGTCGGACGATTAACCGACTGCGCCACCCAGGCGCCCCTAAAATGCTTTCTTAAGAGAAATTTTTATTTGCTTCTGCCAGATGGAAGATTCTACCAAGCCTGGACAAGGTTAATCTAATTTAATATATGTGAATTTTATAAATATAAATTTTAACTCCTGAGACAAGAGTGAATTCATAGTTAAAAATTCTCATGCACAAGTACTTTTTCTCGGTCATTGTATTATTATTACCATCACCATCATCTAATGGGGCTCATGATTGAGACATGTTTTGACTATACAAAGGTAGATAAAATGTGAATTTTAAGGGAAAATTATTTAAAAAACCTCTATAGGTTCTTGATGTACTAAGAACTAGAAAGAGAATAGAAAACATATCAGAGGGAAAGAGTTATCTGTGTTAATCCTTAGATGGTTGGTATTCCCAAATTTCTTTTAACACTAAAATTTAATTCAGAAGATTTCTTTTGAATTTCTCTCCTGTAACATTGCATTTTTATTTCCTTATCAAACTGACTCATGTTCCTCATATTCTCTCCACTATAACCAATTGTCCATATTCCTGTCAGACTCCCATTTCTAAAATACAAAACCAAATGTATGCCTATATGACAAAAAAAAAAAAAAAAACAACAACGACAACAACAAAACATATTGCTTAGGATGGCATTCACAGTTGCCTGCGTTCTAATTTCACTTCTTCACGCCTTTCATTTCTGTGATATATGTAACCCTGAAGGCAACCTGCATTCCTCTTAAGTCCCAAGTACATGTACACGGCACTGCTCTGTGAGTTTGTGCACCCCCAAGTATCCCACCATTCTCCCATTTCCTCAGTGAAGTTCTTCTATTTGTCATTCATTAAACATACAGATTAATTACTCTCTTCTCTAGGAAGCATTCCCTTGTTAACCTTCCAGGAATAATTAATCATTTCTTGTCAATTCTTTCCTAGCATTTTGTATAAACTAACCATATTATGTTATGTTATGTTATGTTATGTTATGTTATGTTATGTTATGTTATGTTATATTTTGTTTTATATTATTGGTCACCCTCCCCTGTTAGAACTTAAGATTTTTGGTGAACAAGGATAATGACTATTCATCATTGTATCCTCAGAGTCCGCCACAACACTTAGATTCATGTGATATTGAATGAAAGATTGAATGATGCCAAGAATTAATAAATCATCAAGTCCCAGAAGATGTAACAATAAATACAATATTCTAGGAAGATAAATATTGGGCATATAAATGGTAAAAGTGAATAGTCTTGGAATGCCACCTGAGGAATAGGGGAGTTAATGATATTGGAAGAAATACCCAGATGTCCTTATTTTTATTCAGTCGGGTGTTTATTTTCAATTAAAACAGCATTAAAAAGCAGTGCATTCTTTTAAATGGAATTTACTATAAGCCTTCTATAGCAAACAAGTAGCGAATCCTGTGACAAAGAAGTGAGACGTAGCTGAGGGCAGGACACTGAGATCAGCAGCCTGACTCTGCCATTTCTTGTTAAAAGCAGAGGAGGCTACAAGGGTTTTTATAATTTATAGGGGAAAGTGGAAAGTTTTCACAGTAGAGTGCAAAATTGTCATAAAATAAAATCATTTTTCAAGTGCATAGACAAGACTAAAGATTTTCTACCATTTTTCCCGAAAGCTGCAATCCCAAAGTAGAGTGTTGGGCATTATGGCATTACAGAGTAGAATATTAAAAAACAGCAGGAGATTACAAAAAGAAAAATCACAAAGAGATCAGGAATGGAAACTCCTTTAGCCATGTTAATAAAGACTTACTACCATTTCCTTCATTGGGAAGTCGCAGAAGTGTCTAATAAAACAATCTAGCACAGTATACTTTGGTGAATTCACTAGTCTCTACAAAGGTGGTGGGTTTTGGTTGTTTGTTGTTTTTGCCTGTGTGGATTAGGACATCTTCAGAATTAGGTGCCATTTTGGTGAATTTGTATGCTCTGAAATTCTTGTTTCTCCACCTTGATGAATCAGCACACCTGAATGCTGTCAATTGCAGTTAAATCATTGAACTATGATGTATAAAAACACGTGCCTGATTATTGGTGAGACAAAGCTTAATTTTTTTTTCCTCTCAGAAATTAAAAACTTCAGGTTCTGTTCTTCACAGAGAGAGAAAGTTCTCTTAAAACAGATTTTCTTAAGGCGTTCACCAGCTTAGTTCTGGGTATAAGCATAAAGAATTTTGGGGCCTGCGGGCTGCCTGCCCCTTTCTGAGACTCCTTGTAATTCCGTGTGGAGTGGAAACATTTGCAAAGGTGTTCCAGGGCCTTCTGGACTACATAGGGCAAATATCATGATGTGAGATTAGGGAAATCTGTTTAAGCAAACCAGAATGACCTGTACTAAATTCCACTGATGGGAAAGGATGTCAGAGCCTAGTGTTTGGGCAGAAGTGACCAAAGTCCTATTATGAGTGGTTGGAATAGCTGTAGTGGCTAAAATCAGAATCTGTTTATTTATTTATAATGAAAAATATGACTTCTAAGGAAATAAAATTCTCAGTGTAACACGTTCCTGCAGAAAAGCTAGGAAATCATATTATCAGAAGGTTGCTTGGTGAGTAGGGAAACAGAAATAAAGTATATATGACAATATTTAATGGCATTACATTCTGGGAACCCCAGAATCTGTCACCTGTTCCCGTGGCTCCAGGGGGATCATCCGCACTCTGGGCCTGGCATGGAGGAGCCCAGGCAGGCAATGTTTGCATCGTTTTTTTTATTGCATTGTTGATTGCAGTGCACTAATGAATATATATCAGTGCAGTGATTCTTAAACGTTTGGGTTTCTGGACCCCATTATACTTACTGTGGGCCCCAGAGAGGTTTTGTTTCATATGGGTTGTATCTATCAATATTTACTGTATTAGAAATTAAATGGGAAACTTTCATGTATTTATTAATTAAAAATAAATGCTAAGCCCATTATTTAAAAAAAAATGTTTATTCATTTTTGAGAAAGAGAGAGACAGAGACAGACACAGAGACGAAGCAGGAACAGGGGAGGGGCAGAGAGAGGGAGACATAGAATCTGAAGCAAGCTACAGGCTGAGCTGTCAGCACAGAGCCTAATGCGGGGCTCAAACTCATGAACTGTGAGATCATGACCTGAGCCAAAGTCAGATGCTTAACTCACAGAGCCACCCTGGGGCCCTTAAGCCCATTAAATATTAATGTAGCACTTTTAATGAAAAACAACTGTTGCATAAAAGGCATTGTTTTATATTTTTGCAAATCTCTTCTATATTTGGCCACCTAGAAGACAGATAAGTTCCCATATTGTTTATATTCAGTCTCTTGCAATGTATTGTTTTGGTTGTAGTATCTGAAGTAAGTCTGGCTTCATGTAGATATGTAGTTGCAAAAAGCAGTACAGTATTTTAAAGGCTTTTCAGATAGCTGTGGACATTTGATTCTTTACAAAATTTGGGAGGTGGTAGTTTCTGAAAGGTAAGTTACAAAATGTATTTGGAAATGTATTAGTAAATTATACTCTGTTACATTGAAATCCATTAGTCGTTCTTGAACTGAGGACAGTCTTTTACCCATGCAAGACTTTTTTTATTACCATACATTGGTAATTTGGAAAATATTGGTTCACTAGATTATGCTTTCCTTCCTAATGTTGACTTAGGGGTCTATTAATCATACTTAGAATCACTGTTCTGTAGAATACACTCCTTCTATAAAAATATTAATATTTAAGCCAGCCCGTATTAAAGTAGTCAATTTAAAAACTAAAATGTTTTAAATTAAGAAGAAATATATTTTAATGTTTATAATAAAGAATCAAAATGTAGACTATAAGAAGTATACCCCCCCCCCCAAAAAAAAAACCATTAAGCACCTGCAGAAAAAAATCTAATCTGTTGGTGGGAGTATATTACTAGAAACTGGAAAAAAGTAATGTAATTTAGAATAATTAAAAAGACTAAGTTTTTTTGCTGGGGCATCTGGATGGCTCGGTTAGTTGAGCCTCCGACTCACAGTCTCACAGTCTTGGGATCGAGCCTCGCTTTGGGCTCTGTACTGATCATGGAGCCTACTTGATTCTCCCCCTCTCCCTCCCTTGCTTGTGTGCTCTCCGTCTAAAAATAATAATCATAATATAAAAATGAAATAAAAAGACTAATTTTTTTATCAATGGGGATTATCTTTTATTATTAGATATGTAACATAGAAGAATGTCTGGCATGTGATACATCTTTGGATGTCTAAATGAATATCTAAATGATACTTAAGACTGTTTTGAGGTTTATATAGTGCGTGGCAGACTAGTTTTTTTTTTTTTTCTTAACTGTTCCTTAGCAGACAAAACAACAACAACAACAACAACAACAACAACAACAACAACTATTTTAGATAAGAATCTGACCTTAAGGCATTCTTATCATCTTCATGGATAGACATATTCGAACTTCTTTGTGTGTCAGTGGCTTTGTTCTTCAACCTTGGCAGGGAAGTGATAAGAAATTTTGCTGTCAATAACTTAAAATAGTAGTATTTTCTAGTTTCACTGCTATTTGACTTGTGCTTTTGTTTATTGCCTGAGACAGGAAAAATATGATTTAGTTGGTGCTGACTGCTATCATAAGTTAAGCCACACTGTGCACTGTGTATTCAGATTTTATTTGCAGCGAACCAGGCAGGAGGCAGTAGCTTTTGATCAGTTCTAAGTGGCACAAGTGAAGTGACCCACTGCACAACGTTCTTAATAGGAATTTTGCAATTTTTAAGTGCTTGAGTACTAATAGCACAAAATAAAATTCTGGGCCTGAATTATTGTGGCTTCATATTATTATTTTTCCTAAATCATGTTTTGTATGACCATTTTGCCATGTGGGGATGTCAATCCACAGAATGAAATTTTACTTCTATGTCTGAGCCACTGTGAAACACAAAGTAATGTTGCCAAGAGGCATCTATATATATATATATATGCAAGTCAATACCTAACACTGAGTGTTATGAGTTGAATTGTGTGTTCCCCAAATTCAGAAGTTCAAATCCTAACTCCCAATATCTTAAATGTTATCTTATTTGGATATAAGATCTTTACAGAAGTAAGGAAGTTAACATGAGGTTATCTGGTGTCCTTGTAGGACACCAAAAAGGGAAATTTAGAGACAGACGTGCAGAAGAGAGAGAATGTTAAGTGAAGATAAAGGCAGAGATTGGGGTGATACCCCAATTTGCTTCTAACCAAAGACTGATGACAAAACCACCAGAAATTAGATGTGAGGCACAGAACAGATTTTTTCTTATAGCCCCCAGAAGGAATCAACCCTACTGACACTTTGATCTCAGACTTTGAGGCTCCGAAACCGTGAGATAAGACATTTCTATTGTTCCAAGTCACCCAGTTTGTGGTATTTTGTTACAGCAGCCCTAGCAAAAGAATACACCGAGAAACTTTATCATTTTTTTAATTGTTGAATTAAATTATTTTTTTTCCAGCTTTTTAATTTGTTTTTTTAATGTTTGTTTATTTTTGACAGAGAGAGAGAGAGAGACAGAGCATGAGCGGGGGAGGGGCAGAGAGAGAGGGAGACACAGAATCCGAAGCAGGCTCCAGGCTCTGAGCTGTCAGCACAGAGCCCAGCGCGGGGCTCAAACTCAGGGACTGTGAGATCATGACCTAAGCTGAAGTTGGACGCTCAACCAACTGAGCCACCCAGGAGCCCCATTTTTTTTCCAGCTTCTAAGGATGCATTCCCGTTTAGTGGATGCGAAGCTAATTGAAAGCTAAAACTCTTTGTCTTGTTGAAAGTTTGTGAATGTTCGGTGTTTTTGACATGAGCATTGGTATGGTGAAATTAGTATTTTGGAGGCTATGGAAAATGAGACTGCTGGTATTTGCAAGGTTTATGGAGGTTTATGGATAGAAGCATCAGATGAAGAACACATTATAGATATTGTCGTCAGTCTGAAATATACTGAGAGTCAGTTATGATTGTGCCCAGTGGGAAGCTAATTGCAGTGCCTTTCTGATTAAAGATGCCTAAAGTAGCTGGCTTCCTACTTGGCCAATTGATTATATTCCACCATCATTTTTCCTCCCATAGATGAATCACATGGGATATAGTCAATATACAGAATAGTAGTTTACAACTCTCATGCACTGTGTTGGGATCTTCATGGAAAGAAAACACAGTTTCAAGGCATCTCAGCATTATGTCTTTAACATCAATGAGGTAGGCAGAAAAATGGTCCTTCAAACATGTCTATGCCCTAATCCCCAAAACATGTGAATATGTCACCTTCCATGGCAAAAAGGACTTTGCAGAGGTGATTGAAAGTATGAACCTTGAGATGTGAGGGTAACCTCGTATTGTTGACGTGAGTCCAGTCTAATCACATGGGTCCTTAATATTGATGGAAACTTCCCAGCTGAGTTCAGCATCTGAGGGAGATATGATGAAGGAAGAAGGATCAGACAGATGTAGTATTACTGTTTTTGAAGTAATTACTGTTTGAAGCAGTATTTCTGCTTTGAAGATGGAGGAAGGAGCCATGAACAAAGAAATGTGGGCACCCTCTGGTAGCTGGAAAATTCTCTCCCCTGGATACTCCAGAAAGGAACATAGCTCTGCCAACATTTTAGCCCAGTGAGATCTGGATTGAACTTCTAACCTACAACACTGGAAAATGGCAAATTTGTGCTGGTTTAAGCTTTGAGTTTGTGGTAATTTGTTAGAGCAGCAATAGAAAGCTAATACAATTGATAAATTGCCAACAAGTATTTTTTGATCCTCTAATTGTGGAAAGTTCTTTAAAATTATATGTAACATATTATAAATAATGATAATAATTTATTGTGAAACTGAATGAGATATGAGACTCAGTATTTTTAAACCCCTTTTAGCAATATAGCAATATATTTTTATATATTGCTACATATTAAATATTAAATATTTTATAAATTTTATAAAAGTTTATAATATTTTAAAAGTATTACATATTAAATATATTTAGCAATAGCAATATATTTTTTTTTAATTTTTTACTTTGACAAGGGTTTTTATTTGTTTTACATTTTGTCATCTCAGAGTTTCATGTATTCAGCCACTAGAATACACAAAATTAGGTTCTTCCCTTTGTATAGAGAGGAAGATAATAAACTCCATTAAAAGTTCACTTTGACCAGAGAAACAATCTCTGATGGAAAACCACACACAGGAGGATATTTATATATATTTATATGTATATATATATATATATATATATATATATATATATATATTTATAATATGTTTATATATTTATATATATTTATATATTTATATATAAATAATGTATAGATATTCACAGATATCTCATCTGAAAGAACACAGGGGATAAATCAAGATTTGCAGCACTGTCTATAGGAAGAGGGACTAATTCTACCAGCTTTGCAACAGTCACATTGAATATTCAAAGGAAGCATGTGAATGAATAGAACTGGGGACAGACTAATACTCTGCCAGGCTCTGGACCAGCCTAGTAATGGGTGAAGATTCTAGAAGGGGGTGATATTTGCAGAGGAAATGTGGCTGCAAGTGTCCTCTCAGCCTCAGAGCACCCCATACACAGCTGCTTCCTACACCAACCGGGAGTTTTCATTGTTCTCTCCCTTCCTTTACTTGTTTTACAGTTTGTGGCCATTGACTTAGGCTCTAAGACAAACGGCTCTGGTTTTTGGGCCAGGAGATTCTTCCCGATAGTGTGGCTGGGTAGGAAGTATATGGCATAGTCCTGGGCTTCTGGTAAAAGGAGGAGACCAGGTACGTGGAGAGCCTTTCTTCTCTGCCTGGCCCTTGTTCACTTGAGGAACCTTCACTTCCCATCCCAGGATCCAACAAGCTGCAGCCCAAGCCACTCCAATGGTCCTGAGATATAGATGTGGGCCTGCAGAAGTCTCACTACCTTGGATCATATTATCTCCAAATAAAATTCTCTTCTTTCTTAGTGATGCCCACGTAAAATGTTGTCATAGCTTGTCCAGAACTCTATCAACTCTCACCATGTTTCTGATGGCCTTGGACACACTGCTGCTGATCGGACTGTCCTCCAGGGAACCTGGGGTCCAAAACTGGGACTCTCAGCCACTGCTGCCTCAAGCCACATACTGGCTCCCAAAGGGAGACACAATGAAGTTCTCACAGGTGTGTCCAACCCTCATGGGCTGTCCTAGCATTTAACCTCAGCCCCCAAGTCAGGCTCCTATGGAGATAGAGGATCAGGCAAACTTTCTACCTCAGGGCCTTGGCTCAGACATGGGACAGGGCCAGGAGGTGGTGGAGTATATGGGCTGGAAGAGACAGTCTCTGGGGTTCCTGCCCTTAAGGTCCTCCTGTGTTCTGTCTTCCTTGGTCAGAGAAATCCTATTCAGCCCCTGTCTGCCTGACCCTATATCACCATGACAGCCGAGAGAACACCAGGAAAACTGCTGCCTCCTCGGAGTGTCTGTGGGAGACGCTGTTCAGATGATTATCACATGTGCTACAAGATAGAAATGGACATGCTTGGTGGAGGAGATGCAGAAAAAGGGGGCCTGCAGATCTCCAGGGCCCCTGCCCCTTAGTGCTTCCTACTGCTGTTTCCTGGTTGTCACCCCTGTGCCTGAGCCGGACCCCGTGCTTCTGCTGTCCCAGCACACCACCTCAAAACGCCAACCCATCTTCAAACCTGCCTGCCCAAGGGGGTCAGCCATGTCTTCTTCAATCCAGGATATTACCCTGGATCCTGCCGAGAGAAGGACTGGAACTCTTTCATCAGCAAATCCCCTTCCTCCCTGCCCCTGGCCCTGACTGTGGGGGTCTAACTCAGCCGAGTTAACAAGGTGAATAATTTGGGGAGGAGTAAGCCCCTTAAACCATCTGGGGACTGTTCTGCTACAGCATCTAGGATGAATCCCCTCAGCTCTTTATCAAAAGAGAAGTAAACCTGTTTTCTCCCCTCGGCCTCACAAAAATATACTAAAGGCAAAACAAGCTGGCATGAGGATGCAGTGGGATGTTGATGAAGGCAGGGGCAGGCGGGCATCTTTGCTGGGCCAAGGCCTTCAACAGATAACTCCATGCTGTGACTGAGCAAGCCCAGCCTGAGTCGGTGCAGGCCTGTGGGTGAGTGGCTGCCTTCCGCTGAGCTGGCACTGGTAAGAGACACAGTACAAGAGCAGGCGAGCCTGGTCCTGCTGGCCAAGGGCATGGAGCCCACGCCTGGCAGGAAGTATTTGAAGGCCTCACTCAGCTTCCCTGGGTGTGTGATGGTGGGGAGCCCTCTGGAATCTGCCCCATTCAGGAAGGTCGTGGTGGTTGAATCCAGTTTGCAGCTGGACTCCACCGTCCCATCCTCAGCAGGCTCATTATCCCCAACCACCAGCATCTTCAGACAGCAGAGGGTCTTAGCACTGCGTCCTGTTCTAGGTCCGTTAAAGTCCAGGTCTCTGCGGGCGTTGTACATGTTCCAGAAGAGCTGCAGGTTGGTATGGCTCACCATGCTTCCCAAACTGTTGCCAGTAGCTCTGCACCAGCACTGTGTTGTTCATCAGCTCCTCCCGGCTTGAAAGGTGGGATAGCACGTGGCAGGTAAAGTGCCGGTCAGGCTGGACAGCTGTTGTCGTCGGGGTCAGTGTTCATCAGTACCAGCCCTTTGACCAGGTAGGGGAAGGAGAGTGCAAACTTGGCCAGCACGTAGGCTCTGGATCTCACTGCAATGCCAGTCACGGACTTGCTACACCATGCTGGGGAGCATGGCAGCCAGCTGCTCCATGGAGGGGAGCTGGTACTCCTGGCGAAACTGCGATGCCCCCACCCACTGCCCAGGGGCATCCGTGTCACACACCGCAAAGTGCTTAGTGGTCGCCTGCGTGTCCTCAAAGTTGAAGAAGGTGTTGGAGCACAGCTTGTGATTGAACCCCACGTCATGGTAGGTGAGGATGGCCAGACAGTTTCCCTTCGGGGAGACCCAGATCATCATGTGCAGCAGGTGACAAGGCTTCCTGATGTCACGTTCCCCATCCCAGCACTCCGTCATCTCGCGGAGGGAGAAGGCACAGTGCCTCTTCCAGGAAGGGCAAAGTCCTGAGTTACCAGAGTCCAGAGGGAGGGGACGGCGTGCAGGAGGGATGGTGTTTTAGCAATCTTTCAGGCAAAAAGATATAAACAGTTTTCCTAAGACCACCCAATATTAGTCTAGTTTTGTCTGAAGTCACACCTTGCTTCCTGTAAGTCCTCTACTCTGCTGCCTCTCAGAATTGCTGATACTGAAGAGCTAACACCCTGCATAGATCACGATGCGTCATGTTTATTTTTAATAAAAGTGATATTCCAAAGCAAACTTGGAAGTCTTAAGAGTAAATAAGTAATATTTCAAGCACTATTTTCATTATATATAACTTATCTTTGGAATATGTTCCGGGAGGCAGAGTGCAAGGTAGTTTTGAAGCATATAGCGTTTGTTAACTATTTTGTTTTTAATTTGATGCATCCTCTTAGAGCAAGAAATGTTTCCTCAAATATCTACCCATTGGGCAGAAAACACTTTTTAGGCACCTCTTACTTCATGGAGGTTAGCCACAATGTTTTCTTTTACCTTTCTTTGAGAAGGTCATGCATGTGTCAGCTGGGGTCCTCCTCTGTATCCTGGGGATAAAAATTATCTTATGTCTCTTAATAGCATGATTTATAGAAGCCCAAAATTCTCCCTAAGATTGATGCAAGTTCTCAGGGGACTTACATATTCATAGTCTTCTCTGCCTCCTTGAGTTTCTGATTTTGTATATGTTGAACCACGTTGATCACCATTAGCCTCTAAAATTTTACAACATGAACACAATATGCTTTCTTAAAGATTTCAGTGGTAGAAAACAGTGGGGTTTGTATCACAAGGAACTTCAGATAGAACTGTAGGCATCCTTATTCTTGAAAAGCTCTTTCACATCCCCTCCATTATTGGCTTTAAAAAAATATTTTTTTGTTGTGGTAAAATATACATTATATAAAATTTACCATTTTAATCATTTTTAAGTGACACTGAGCACATTCACCTGTGCAACTATCACCTGTGCAACTATCACCACCATTCATCTCCAGAACTTTTCATTTTCTTAAACTGCAATTTGTACCCATTAAACAATAAAATTAACTCCCCCTTTTCCGCTCCCTCCAGTCCCTGGCCACCACTATTCTACTCTATGAATCTGACTATTCTAGGAATTCTAGGAAGTCTACAGTATTTGTCCTTTTGTATCTGGTTTGTTTCATTTAGTATAACGTCTTCAATGTGGTAGCACACATAACGTGTCAGAATTTTGGTCCTTTTTAAATCTGAATACTTTTCCATTACACGCATATTCAACATATTGTTTATCCATTCATCTATGAGTGGATGTTTGAATTTGGGTGGCTATCACAGAGTATCATAAACTGAGTGCCTCATAAACAACGGAAATGTATTTCTCACAGTTCCGGAGGCTGGGAAACTCAAAATCAAGGTGGGAGTGGATTCAGTGTCTGGTGAGAGCCCATTTCTTGATCCATAAACCACCATCTTCTTGCTGTGTCCTCACAGGAGGAAGGGAGCCCCTGGGATCTCTGTCACAAGAGCTCGAATTCCATTCATGAGGTTTCTACCTTCGTAACCCAATCACTTTCAAAGCCGTCACCTCCAAATAAGACTTTGGTATATGACTTTGGGAGTATACAAACATTCAGTCTATAGCAGCACTTCAGGCATTTTTTTTTACCCCCGGATCATCTCACTTTGTCTTTTCTTTTCACTGTTACGATCTTTCATCTTGCTCCATCCAACCTGTTTGCAACAATAAAGACATTTTCTCTCTTTATCTTAAACAGAGTAGTTTGGCCTTCTCTGAAGCCTTTGTAACTAACATCCTTGCTTTTCTTGGATCGAAATTGTTACCTTTAGGGTTGGTTAAACAATTTTTCCAAATTGATGAATTCCTACCCCAACTACTGAAGAAACTATTTTGTTTGTACTTTTTTCAGGAGGTCATAGCTTGTCCATTGTGAAGGTCTGAATTAAAAGCGGGAATGCCAACTCAGCATATTTTCCTTTACAGTTTATTATTCCATGCGGATTAATGAAATAGAGAAACATTTCCTAAATACTCTGGTCATTTTAATGTAACAAACTATTTTTAAGTAATACAAAATATTATGTAAGTCTTTAACCAGAAAGAGTAATTGAAAAATTTTAACTTCTAGAATACATGGATAGCATGGCTATTTTAGCTCAAGCCACAGAATGCATAATATTTCACAAAATATCTAAAGTAAGATAAGGAGAATCTTCGGAGGTTGTGGAAAATAAATTGGCAGAGGATACACTGCAAACAACTATTTCTATTGATAATAAAAAGCCAAAAAAAAAAAAATCAGGTTTTTCACATTACATACTTCAACCTCCTGAAAAATTTGTTTTTTTCTGAGCAGTGTAACATTTTTCACAAGATTCAATGTTAGAAGAGTTAGTGTTTTATCATTAAACTCAAATATCTAAAAACTCTAGTCTAATTTTACACATTAGTATTCTTTTTTGTTGTGGAAGGAACTGCAGCAAATATACGTATCTACAATGACATTTATTATCTGAAAGAGTTGTTGACTGATGTAATGCAAGAATCTGGGAATAGATCCCGCTTCAGATAGTGAGAGAAGCAAGAAAAATATTTAAATCCATTCTACAATAAGTTAATAAAGATAGATGATGGATGGATAGATGATAGATAGATAGATAGATAGATAGATAGATAGATAGATAGATGATAGATGGATAGACAGAAAGAATTGCAAAAGTGTTCTAAATACAGTTTTTTTTTAACGTTTATTTTTGAGACAGAGAGAGAGAGAGAGAGTATGAATGGGGGAGGGTCAGAGAGAGAGGGAGACACAGAATCTGAAACAGGCTCCAGGCTCTGAGCTGTCAGCACAGCCCGACGCGGGGCTTGAACCCACGAACTGCGAGATCCTGACCTGAGCTGAAGTCAGACGCTTAGCCAACTGAGCCACCCAGGCGCCTTTCAGCTTGTACATGGTTTATAAGAGAACAGATTATTGAAAATAATTATGGATTCTAAGACATAGGTAATAAATAGAATCCCTTAAATATTAAAAAAAAAATGAGGGTGAGTAAGCTTCACACTGTATTTCAGAGGAAATCCACAACCCTATTATTAAGAAACCCCATCTTGATGCTGAGGATCTGATTATTTTGGATAATATGTGTTTCCTTTCTGAAATAGTGATAAACTCTGAATTTGTTAATCAATTGAGATGTTCTTATTTTTTCAGAATAACTACTCTTCAGCATTTGGATCTCATGATCCCATAATTCTAAAAATGGTTTAGCGTTTTTTAAATATCAAACATTAGTTAATTCTTTTTAGATAAATTTCAAGTTCCTACAATAATGCTGGTAGGGAAAAATATTTACTTTTTAAGCAAACTAAATGTGACGACTAATCATTCAGGCTATTTACCACCTGATGCAAATATTGAAGGATAGCTCCTGCTTGTCTCTAGTGTGATTCAGCAATAAAGAAATATCATCTACTTCCTAAAAGGTCAAGTGGATTATTAATTAAAAACTAATTACACTACTTATGAATTGTGTAGTTAATTTGCATTCAATAATTCTTGATACTAGGTTTATTAGGCATCGCTTTTCTTGGCTATTGTTAATTACATAGATATGTTCATCATAATATTTATAGAAAATGAAATGTGCATTGAAATTAAAAACTAACAAATTTTTCCAGGCTCATAGTATAAGCTTGCTAAAATGAATGTCTTCTAACTTGAATGAATTAGGCACATTTACAATTAATTTTACTTCGATGGATGTAGAAATGCATTCTTTCACATGAGTTACTCCTTTTTATTGCTGTAGATTTTAGTATTGATTTTCCCTATCGTGTCATTTTCACTGATTTATCTGTCATATACTTACTGCATCTTTGCATAAATCTCTTTTTCACACACACACTAGTACATTGTCATTTATTTAAAGAACGTGTGTGGTTGGTTTGGTTTTGGGTAAAAAAAAAATGAGTACTCATTTGTTTGCCTCACAGAGAAGCTATAATATTCATGTTCTATATCAATTCTGGTGCCTAGGCAGCTGTCCATTAAGCAGATTCAGATGTCTCACTTTATCTGTTCTTCCTCTGAATTCTCTAACAAATTAGGAGAGCCTTTGAGATACTCGATGTTATGATATCCTAAACTGTGGTCAACACCTGGAGTACGTATTCTCTTGGAATATGATGGCAGGTAGGATTCAAGAATACAGACTTCCCCATGGACTGTAATGATACCTTAAATTAATTCAGCGCCTATAGTTCGTTGTGTAAACATTGACACCTTTAATCCTTACAACAACACTGTGAAAGAGGCGTTATTAAATTTTGACTCATTCATATACAATAAATTAATGGAAAGAACGTAGACTTTAAAAAATATTTAGAAAGGGACTTGATTCTGGAATTTACTTCCCATTGTTTCAAAGGTTCTCAGAATTTTATTGTTCTAGTCGCTTTATCTTGAAAATGGGGATACGTACCACCCAATGACAAGGTTGTCAACCAAATCTTATTAGAAAACATAATTATAGGTGCCATTTATCATGAATTTATTAGGTGCCAGGCACTGTGGTGAACAGTGCTTTTTTTCTGTAACTTCATTTGATCGTTGCAAATACCATGTGAGGTAAATTATAAAACAGTTCATATTTATGTTCTTATGTTCTAGACACAGTTTGAAGTGCTTCCGTATATTAACTCAGTAGTCACAATGAGTCATCAACCTTTGTTGTCACTGACATTTAGAGGTGACTCAACATTGGCATAAAGAATTTACGAAGCTAACTCAGGTCACGTGGCGATTCAGTGGGGGAACCAAACTTCAAACTTAGGAAGCCTGGCTCCAGACTCCGTATCTGTCACCACTACATTCCTGCTCCCTAGTAAATAAATCTCCCAGCAGAGCACAGTAAACAAAGTTAGTAGTCAATAAAGACTGCTCTTCTCTCTCCCTTCTCTCCCCAGTTTATAAGTAAAGGAACTAAAAGAAAAAATTGAGCAACCTGCCAGAGATCAAACTAGGGAGAGGAAAGCTGGACTCAAACCAGACTTCTATTCAAGGTTAGTGTTTTATTTTGTTTTATTGCCTTTCCTAAATCACTCTGCCTTGTGCACACTCATGTGCTGACTCAGGCTTTGGCAGAGAAATGTCTTGATTATATACATTGTAGATTTTTTTTGAAAATACTCTAGATTCAGAACATTTTCCAAATAAATTCTCATATCTTACATACCTTGGACAGAAATCTCACAAAAATGTTAAACTGTCCGATCCCAGAAGTTCCCAAAGCTACATAAACACACTCTTTAACAGTAACAGGCTACTTCTCAAGTATTTATTCAGGATATTAGGCCTGAATATAAAGCCTTAAAAGCCTGGCATAAATTAACACAATGATTTGAGTGAAAGCACTCTTCTTAAGTATTAAACTGTCTTCATGTAGGGACGGCATCAAACACTCATTCTCCAGTTTTGTTTCCTATGGGAAAATAAATGACCACTCTGAGATTGGAGGAGAGTCACTTTATAGGAGAAGAGTTGGATTTTGAAATCTCATCTTACACCTTGTATTAGGCTTCGCTCTCGATTCAGTTTGTTTCATCCAGCCCCTAAAAAAACGAGCTCCTGGAAAACAAAGATCATGTTACTGGGCTTTGCATTCCTAGTGCTTTGTTTATGTAAACCTGCGCTTCCCTGCCTCCCTCTTATTTCAGTCAGGGGCTGCCTGCCCACCTGTGCTCTGAAATTTATGCCCTCTCTCTCAAGGACTACACTTCATCGAGTACACGCTCTCTCCTGCACCTTCAGCTAGTTTTACCCTAAAACTTTAAACATATTGTGCTCCGCTCATATTAAAAAGCAGTAACAATAGGCTAGCCACAGAACTCCCTCACCACCAAGCCTTCAGTGAGCACACGGTTTCTTTCCTTTCAAAAGCCAGCACTCTTGTAAAAATAATCCCTCCTTCTGATCACCGCTCGTACCACATTTATGGTCCAACACATTATGGTCGCACTTCCAATAAAACTGCTCTAATTATGACCACACAGTTATTTGTAACCACATCCTGCCTATGTTAGGTGGACGAACACTATTCAATCCTTATTACTGGTGTTTGAACTAGTCAATACGTAACAGCGTTCTCTTTCATGCCTGAGTTCTGAAACAGTTGAGAAATGGACATGGGTCAGTGGAATGGGAGATTAGAATGTCAGCATTGTTAACACCTAAGCTGAAGGACATGGGTTCTATGTGCAGTGAACTAAGCTTTCTGAACTTCCATGAATCAAACGTATCCTAGGCTGTAAGCCTCCTACACAAGGTCAAGCCCTGTTTGCCATGGCAAGGAACTGAAGGGACAGCATGGTAGCTGCGGGATCCTTCTTCCAGCTCACTGTTCTCATCAGTCGCTTTTCTCTGGGGAAAGAGCAGCCAGCGAAGTTACTTAAGAGCAGTTCCAGGGGCTCCTGGGTGGCTCAGTAGGTTGAGCACCAGGCTCAGGGCATGATCCCAGGGTTCGTTAGTTCCAGTGCAGAGCCTATACTTCCTAAATTTGGATCCTCTGTCCCCACTTTTCTCTGACCCCGCCCCTCCCCTGCTCATGCTATCATTGTCTTAAAAAAAAAAAAAGGCAGTTCCTTTACATGGAGTCATGAGGGGCCAGGGTAAAGGAGGTCCCTTTGTAATATATTTTCTACTTGAGCTCTGTGTATATATAGCAGAATTATTATATGTTCACTATTAAACTTCTCTCTCTTAACCACAGTGACAAGTATTTTACCCTAAATTTTAGCATATACGTTTTGCTGTTTCTTGACAAACTCTTTCATGGGCTTTTATATTTAACTCTTTAAATTAGTTGCTCTTAAGGTTTCCACTGTTCATTTTCTCTTATGCACTCTATGCTGTACTTGGGTCATTTTATCTGCTTGTCCGTTTATTTCTCACTTTCGTGCTCTTGATTCTAGAAGAAGGATCTCTAGCCCTGATCTTTTTTCAGGGCTTAGATCCATAAATCAAGCCATCTATCAGAATGCTCTTGGGATGCCTGATAAACAATTCAAATTCATTTTCTGTACTTGAACTCATCATAGTTCCCCTGAAATTACTTCCACAGTTAACAGCACAAAAATTCACGTAATTGCCCATTATAGCAACTCAAACATTGTCTTTATCTACTCCCTCTTTCTTACCCTACAAATCTAATATTTTCAGTGTGTCATCGGCTTTTGCTTTTCTTTCATGTGTCTTCTGAGAATTTAAATTCACGTCTTCATTTTCTCTTTGATTAGTACAACAGCATCAACATTTGTATTCTAGACTGAGTCATTTCATCCCCCTCTAATCAGTTTTCCAAATGGTTGACAGAGTAAGCCTTTTCAAATGTGAATCTAGTTTTACTGTGTCCATACTCAATGCACTAAGTTTCAAGTAATGTGGCCCAAAGGAACGTAGTCAATCAGCTGGTGAAAACAAGGTGATTGATCACATAATTTTACTGAAACTGAAATTTGGTTAAAAATAAAGATCTTCAGGGGCGCCTGGGTGGCTCAGTCGGTTAAGCGTCTGACTTCGGCTCAGGTCATGATCTCACTGTCCGTGGGTTCAAGCCCCGCGTCAGGCTCTGTGCTGACTGCTCAGAGCCTGGAGCCTGTTTCAGATTCTGTGTCTCCATCTCTCTCTGACCCTCCCCCATTCATGCTCTGTCTCTGTCTCAAAAATAAATAAATGTTAAAAAAAATTAAAAAAAAAAAAGATCTTCATAATTTTTTTTTTAAGTGATGTAAGCATTATGCCTAATGGTGTGATACGGGCCTGTTTTTTAAGTTCTCTGTATGACTTGAGAGCATTTTTGTCTTTCTGAAAGTGTTCTCCAAGCCAATTATTTTTGTTTGCCACTGCATATAATTGCAAAATCTGAACGCAGGAAATATCTGCAAAGAGAAAAATTGTAGAGAACTTGAGTACTTAATAATAGTGAATTGGTTGATTACAATTTTTGGTTACAAAGCAATGTGCCTTTGAAAAAAACCTGCATCATATGCCTACAGAAAATTGTAAATCAGAACAAAATAAGGTTATGACACAGGAACTGTCTTTTGGTTAGTAGGTGACATTTTGTGTTTTTGCTGGCTTCTCCTATTTGTTTCAAGTTTCTATGATGAATTAATATTTAACTTTAAGTAATAAATACAAATCATTAAAAAAGTTTGAAGTAAAGAAAGGGATTTGGAATTTTGGAGACTTTTTAACCCACTTAAGACATTTTTAGTCACCTATTTCTGACCTGCTTAGCAGATATTTTCATAATTTTAAATGTATTCAAAATATTAAAAAGGGCTATTTCCAATTGCTGGTTGATTTTTTAAACATTTTTTTAATACTATAGTCGTTATTTTGTAACCTGCCACAATTTAGAGCCAACTTCTCATATTTCTTAACTGAAAGAGTGCAGAGAAGAGATAAGTTTTGGGGAGTAAACTAAAACTATGAAGCAAACTAACTATATAAATAAACAGAGCAATTCCCACTAAGACCAGGAACAAGGCAAGGATGTCCTTTCTCACCACTGCTTTTCAGTTTTGTATTGAAAGTCCTAGCTAATACAATAAGACAAGAAAAGGAAGTAACAGGTATTCACACTGGGAAGGAACATATAAAACTGTCCTTGTTTGCAGATAGCATGGTTGCTTGTGTAGAAAATATGTACGAGATTTGGATGAATTTTTGAAGCGGTGAACAAATGAATAAATGACACTTTGTTGGACAACTGAGAGACCAAGATGAATTTTGGGTGCATGTGGAAACATATCTGTGGAGATTAAGCTTGATTTCGAAGGACTCTTCCAGTTACTATTGTTTTTAACTTTTTCTCTGTGGAACGAAATCCTTTCTCTGTATTTGTTTCCTGGAGAAAAGCTGCTCTCTGTGGAAAAGCTGTTTAAAAAACAACTATAAAAACAGAAGTTTTGTTTGTTTATTTTGAGAGAGAGAGAGAGAGTAGGGGAGGGGCAGAGAGAAAAATTGAGCATCTCAGTCAGGCTCTCGCTGGCAGTTCACAGCCTAACATGGGGCTCAAATTCGAACCCTGAGATCATGAGCTAAGCCGAAATCAAGAGTTGGTCGCTCAGCTGACTGAGCCATCCAGGCGCCCTCAATCTTCTCTTCTGAAAAGACATTTCACAAAGCAGTGGCTGGCATTGGAGCTGTATTGATATGGTGGATGGAAGAATTTAAACTTCTTAGTGATTTACTGAACTAATTTCCCTTTTCACAATTGAAATACCTCCATATGCTATTGTTATATGCAATCAAGCATTAAATGAACAGCAACTCAGAAATGAGGTATATATATACACATATAAATCAGAACAAAATAAGGTTTATGTATATATAAATTACACACAAATGCAATATTAAGATACATAATTGATAACTAAAAGTTGATTCTTTTAGGTTGTAATATGTGATAGAGCTCAACCTTGAACTACTTTCTGAATTTTAACCTCTTCCTTTGTTTTTCAAAAATGTTGACTCCCCTGAGTTTTTGTTCTCTCCTCAGCATGCATATCAGAGGCAGAAGCAAATACTAATAGCTTGCAATCTCTCTTTCCAAGTAAAGCTATAATTGTTAAAATGCATGTGCAATGTCACAGAAAGAACTTGGATCACCAGAAATGCCCATCACTATTTAGACTTGACTCATTAGGAAAAACAAAATAAGTTGTGTCTCTATGTGGGACTTTTTTTTTCAGCGTTATTATGTAATGTTGCCAAAATATTAACTTCTTTAGGGTAAATCAGAAATAACAAGGATTTAAACCTTCATCTGGGAAACTAAATGTACGCTCCAATACTGTTCCTGTAATGGCTGATAGACGAGGTGGCAGCTGTCACCAACAAATCTCTGTAATGCTTTAGTGTAGTGTCTATTCAGCAGCTGAATACAAGACACAGCTTGAAGCTCATAATGGCTGCCAAAAGTTTCATTGCCCTGATATCGCCTTTGTCTTTGAAAGACACAGTTTTCCCCAGGCTTGGTCAGTAACAGAAACACAGTTTTGTCTTTCCTACTAGACAGAAGCAGAGCTGCTCCCTGTGAAGGGGGCACATTACGCTGCTCAGACAGGGGTACATCTCAGAAAGACATTCTCATCAAAGGGGAATTATGTTTTTTGATCAAATGCATCTTCAAGGTCAAATATGTTACAGTTAAAAGAGAGCAAAAGAAAATGACATATATATTGGATGTCAAAAATCCCTTTGGTAAAATTACTGCTTCTGACTATTTGGAAATTTTGTGTTCTGTTGTGAAAATCAAACTGAGCATTTTATACATGTGACAGTTCGGTGTCTCTGTTTTTGTTTTCTTTTTAGCCAAGATTGTACAGCTTTTGTTTTTTGTTTTGTTTTGTTTTGTTTTCCCATAAAGGAGAATTTTGCTGCCCATGTATACCTAGGGTGAGTCAACATTCTATCTTCTGAAATGTAATCGTGACAGCATTTTAACCTTCCTCTTGAGAATGTTGGTTCTGGTTATGGGAGAAACTGAAGTATGTCAAGCCTTCCATCATATATCTTGCAGAAGCGTCTCTTATTTTGTATTAAAAACTTTGCTTTCTGGATTCAGCAACGTAAAGCTTCCTTCAGTGAGAATTTGATTTTGACTTGCCTAGAGTTTTATGCTTAATTAGAGGAGACAAAAGCTATTGGAAGGAAGAGTTAAAGATTAAGATGCTAAGGGGCTGGAGCAATGAGAGCAGTCCTATCCTTGAAAGTAACAAGGAGGAGAATATGGCTTCGGAGAGAACCAGACTGCATGAGGTTCCTGTGTTGAAAATGAAATTTTAGGGGCTTGTGTTGGCTAAAGTTCTTTGGTGAGATCTTTCTCTATGAAAGTTTCTTTTATTCATTTACTAGTGAAAATCATTCAATAAACTTTAACAGCCCGTAGTTCTCCTCTACTTAAAAGAAAGGTCTCTATGTAGTATTATATCACCTGAAATTCTTGTAAATCTCTGCAAGGAGCAATAATTTATCCAGAAGCTTTGAGCTCCAAGATCTACCTTTATATTTTATTCTACCATAAATAAATAGAGAAAATGCAAGACTAAAATTAGGTTTCTTTTATAAAGAAATGTATGTATTCTCTCCATAAACTATTTTGCTTTTTTTTTCTATAGTCACTAGATACTCTTTATTCATTTAGCTTTAACCATTTTTATCATGGTATATTTTCTTTAACTTAAACTATTATCCTGACAATTACATGGAGAAGTATATATGTGGATATCTTCCTGGGACAAGGTCAGCAAGATCTTTCTAAGGGGTTTAACAGACCCATTAATTCCCTTGATGAATTTATTAGACCAGAAGTTAAGCTTCTAGGCTAAGAAACTTTACTATGTCAATATACCAAAAGTCAATATATCATTCAGCTACCAGGGACATACCCACATTTGCCAAGTTCACAAGATTACTATATAAAACCAGAATGATGATTTATACTTTTAAAATAAGATGTATCATCACCCATAGATGGAAACATCCAAGTTAATAAGTACCTTTTACATTCAGTTGGTCAAGTCCTATTGATTATGAGTCCCTGAACATACCATTTCTTCATATTGCCATACCTTGCAAACTTGTGTCCCAGAGCCTTTCTCTGCACAGAATATTATCTAGAGGACAAATTTGACATTAAATTTTGATCATATAACTCTCCTGCTAAAAAACCTTTGATATATTCACACTATAATCGGGATAATGTGTATGTTTCTTAACTTGGTTTTTCGTAGACCAGAATGATTTGGCTTCTTCCTCCCTCCCTCACCTTTTCCTTCACAGATCCCTACCACCTTGGTACTCTCTACTTCAGAACACGGATTTCCTTCAATTTCTTGAAAATGTCCTCTTTCTCAACACAGGGTCTTTGCCCATTTTATTCCACCCACTTGATGAGTATATTCCACATACTTGTCCCCCCCTCACCTGGCTAGCTATCTTTTTAGCTCAGCTTAATGAAATGTCTTCCAAGAAGTATTCCCTGATCCCCATTTTAAATATGTAAGTAGTTGACATGTCCCTGATACACATTCACTGTAAGATCCTGACCCTTGTTCTTCTAGCACTCATTGCACATTATTGCAAGTGGTTTCCTAATTGTCTATGTTCCTCACTAGAATGTAAGCTCAAGGAGGATGGGGATAATGGCTGTCTCGCTGATTTTCTTCTTATCATCTATCATAATTTACAGCATTCTAGAAGGTTCTTAAAATATTTATGAGTGAATAAAGAAACTCGCTCAATATCAGTTTCTGATTTTGTAATAATTTAAAATCCCATGAGAGAGAATCTGAAGTTCAGTATGAGAAGCTCAGTGTTCTCTCTATAATAACTGGATTTCCATGAGTATTCAAATCAGAATCAGAATCTAGATATTGGATAGTAAATATATCAAGGAGATGAATTTATCTGTAAAGACACCCAGGTAAAGTAGCCTGCATCTCTCTGACCATGAGTTCACCCAAACAGTGGGTACCAAACATGTCTGACCACTGGCTAAGGTGCTCTTTCCTCAATAGTTATTTAGAAAGGTCTAGGGAAAGTCTACTTCTATGATTCTCTCTCTCTCTCTCTCTCTCTCTCTCTCTCTCTCTCTCTCTCTCTCTCTCTCTCATATATACTGTCTTAATGATTGATAAATTCACCTTCTGGCTGACATATTCTTTCTTTACATCTATTGAAATTATGGTTCTATTCTTTGAGGCAGCTTGCTTTATATTCCCCAAAGAGCTAGAGAGGATGCTGTTCTTTGTACTTGAACTGACAAATGCATATACAAAGTAAATAATTGCTGAATAAATTAATTAAAAGAGACAGACATTGTTGGTAATAATGGAATAGTTACTTTAGGTCAATAGATAAAAAATTGTCTGAGATTCAAGATCACAGGAGAAGTTTTGTAAATATATAGATGCCTAGTCTATTCTCAGAAAGATAAATTCAGTAAATAATGAAATGATCAAGGAATTTATAGAAATCAATAAGCTTCAAAAAATCAGATTCCTTGATTTATTTCCTTTTATTCCTTTACTTAATGAATATAATATCCAGATAGTAGACCTTGGCATTTTCACTTCTATAATCTTACTGCAAGATTCTGTTGATTAGATGTGTTAGGGAAGCAATTATTTCCTTAGATGAACTATGCTAGATTTCAATGTTTACAGTACAGTTTATGTGTGTGGATATGTATTTGTACATATGCATGTGAATAGACATGATTTTTCTCCTGATGGAAAAAAAGTAAAGTTTGTTGTGTCCCTGAAAATGTGACTCTAATCTCATCTTTTCTGGCAATACATTTTTATCAGACATTTCACAGAGCATTTGATTTACAATGCTACAAAACACATCAACATATAGCATTGATGTGAGGACTCTAAAAACTATATTATGCAAAATTTTCAACTTGACTGAAGACAGTTTTAATTAAACTTTATAGTCTTAAGCCATAATTTCCATAACCTAGATATTCTTTATAACCTGTACATAGATATCCATAATTCTGATAGTAACATTATGACAAAAAAAGTGGTATCTTAGTAAAAATAGAAATGACTCAGTGACTGAAAAGTTTTCTGTCAGGTACAAGCTATATATATACCAATGTATAGGTTTTTTAAAAAAATATATTTTATTTAGTATATACTCATTCCCTCTGTGTACTAGGTACTGTTTAAAAAATTAGAGATTACAAGAGTAAATAAGGTAGATGTAGTACCTTCCCTCATGGAACTTGGAGTCCAGTATGTAACACAGTTGTTAAGCAAATGTTTATTTATAATTATGATACATACCATGCATGAAAAGATCAGAGCAAGCATTCGGGAAATTTCCTATATAAGAATCATATGATATGCCCTCTTTGGTGACTGGTTTCTTTTACTTGGCATAATGTTTTCAAGGTTTATCTATGTTTTAGCATGCATCAGTACTTTTTTTTTTTATGAAATTTATTGTCAAATTGGTTTCCATACAACACCCAGTGCTCATCCCCAAAGCATCAGTACTTCTTTTTAATGTCAAATAATATTTCATTGTATGAATGTATCATATTTTGTTAATGGAATCCTGGCTGTGTCCTTTGGTTGAACCATGCTCTCAAATTCAAGATATCCAGATCCACAGAGACTAGAGTCACAGGGAAGAGAAGTACAAATTTTCCCTGTGGTTCTTCAACCGTATCTACCTGTTAAAATACAACACATGTAACTGTCATTGATTTAGGGTGTACACTACATCTTGGGGCATGTTCTCCATCATCTCAGGGTCTTCTCTCCAAGATTGCAGCTCAAAAGGCTGCTTATCATATTGTCAACTGGCAGCTTCTGAGCAGTACGGTATGTGAGAGGACTAATAGATCCCATGGTTACGTACCCACTGCTGAGCCTCATTTGTTCTAAAGCAGATCACTCTGTCAAGTGAAATATGATGCAGGATTCTATGAGGATGAATCAAACACTCTGTAAGCCTTCGGAAGGTGGTGTTGGTTGAGGCCCTGTGGAAAGAATTCACATTCAGAATATTGGTTGATCTTCGTCAAGATTATTGTTGTCCCTTGCTGGACAGATGGGTTCAATGACCACCTGTAGCCAACTGGCTAGTTGGTCTTCTGAAGTGATGCTCCGGTTGTAAGTCTACATTGTGAGGATTTTAATCATTTGGTGACATCAGTAATTGCATTGGCAGTGGTGAGTGAGAACTTATGCTATAAAATCTCTTCACACACTTCGTTTCTACCATGGGCCATTGTCTTGGCATTGAGGTGGATCATTGACGACATTTGCCTAATATCACTACCCATTATTATGTACTTGGCTGTTTGATAAATCTTTGATGGTTGATGCTTTCTAGAGGCTATTACTGGTACAAAAATATTCACACTTCGTGTTCAATATAATAGATCTATTTACTTGCTTCTTCCCCCCCCCCAATTTCTTGTTCCCAATTTTCCAGTTATTTTTTGTTCAAATTACTGACAAATCAACCTAACCATCTGGCACTTCCCATGACTTTCCCTATATTCTTGCTTCATGCCCCTTTTCTTTCTGCACAAAGTGAATGACTGGTGTACTTTCCCAAGCTCTAGGATTGGGGAAGCCTTTTCCTCACTGCTACTCTTCAGAACATTATAGTGTTGCAGAAATTTTCTATGGTACTCACATCTGAACTGACAATTTTGTGAACCAACTCAACATGTTTTCTTCACCTTCAGTTGGTCATTAGGTATAACCCCCTTCCTCACATACATCCATAAGCATTAGCCAATAAATTGAGTTGAGGAGAAATGATGTCATGGCCTCTGGATCATCTGCTTATACGTCTTACTTGTGTTTTTGGCCCTGTATCTGTCTGATCCCAGATGTACCATTCCATATTATGATAGATTGCTGTTGGCCTGACACAAGTTTGTCACTTTGTGTATCTAGCAGAACTCATATTCTAAAGAATCGTTCTAAATGTCTGGGCCCCGTGTCTTCTAACCAGACACTCCACTACCCACTAGGAACCCAAGACCTACAATTTTAATGTTATATTTACTGTTGGAAAGGGCATGGTCATGCAGGTGACTTATTAGGAAGTACTCTTGGGAGTACTTGGGAGTACAAGGTAAGAGCTTTGGTCTTTGTACCCCTGCATTGACCCATTGTTGGAAGCTGACTTCCCCTAAGGAAGTACTTTACTCTTAGATAAAGCAATCAGGGGGAGTGACTCAGTTATGAAAGCCAGGAAAATGAATTCCTGAATCTTCAGGGAGAGATCTGGGTGGTGCACCAAAATTTTTGCTACATGTAGTGTTTCTAAATAGTCACTTTTTAGAACACTGATAAACTCAAAGACGAAGAATCAATATTATTGTCTGTATTTGTTTTTCTCTTCTTTCTATTGCCTTTTTAAAAGTTCCGTGCATGCTATAAACCTATGTAAATATTTCAGTAGTTCCATCTTTCCAATATCCGAACTTACTAAGAAATTATTTTCCGACCACACTTACTAAGAAATTGTTTTCAAGAGAAACCACTGAAGGAATAGAGGGAACCAGGGCAAGCCAGGGGAAGAATCTAAGCAAGAGTTCATGCAAAGTTTCATACAGGGTTGTTTGCTGATATTGGGGGAAGACTCTGGTGTAAATCACACTTCGAATGATGGAATGGTCCTTTTCAAATTCCATACCCTGCAGTCATTTGTTAACTGGATCATAAACTCTCAGATTTCCGGGTCTCTGCTGTGAAGACAAACAGCCCCAGCAACCTCTGCAGAGCACACACAAAAAAATCAAACATGTGGGTCATAAGAGGCAAAGGCACAACAAAAAAGAAGAGGGCACATTGAATGAGTCAAAAAGTATGGCTAGAAGGGGATCTGGAATGAATACCAACAGTGTTAGCTACAGGGGGTGCTGTGGAACATTCACTTAAAAAATAATGGTTTAGCGGCGCCCGGATGGCTCAGTTGGTTAAGCGTCTGACTCTTGATTTGGGCTCAGGTCATAATCTTACGGATTGTGAGTTCGAGCCCTGAAGTGGCGGCACTGACAGAGCAGAGACTGCTTGGGATTTCTCTCTCTCTCTGTCCTTCCCCCACTCAAGCTCCCATGCTTGCCCTGTCTCTCTCTCTCTCTCAAAATAGATTTAAAAAAATTACAAAATAATGGTTTATAATCTAAACTACTTCATTTATTATTATTATTTTTAAATTTTCTGCTTTTGTTTATTTGTTGGCTTACTCTCTAGCATTTGGAGGTATCAGGATATTCAGTTATCCTGATGTTTATCTATTAGACAGGGTGATGCTTCCTCTTTTTGCTTAGAATGTTTTACTTTCACTTTTCTCCAAGCTGATGCAGAAAATTAATGTTATTTTTGTATTGATCTGATTTATTGATTTTGGAAATTGGAGGACACATATGAGATATTTTTAAGTAGCAAGATGTCAAGTAAAGGCCTGAACTATTTGGAAACATTTCAGTTTTTATGTGGAATAGACAAGATGCCAAGAGCTTGCAAAAGAAGATGAGACCCTGGAGAATAGTCACCTCTAATTAAGAAAGAGTGTTATTATGGCCAGATTCTTTCTATCTCTCTTGCTAATCACTCTTCTTTCTGACTTAAGATGTCTCTTGTTATAGTAGTTGGAGGAGCAAGTTAGAATAAGGCAATGAAATGCCAAAATGCGAGAAAAGGTGTGTGTATATGTGTGTGATTTATATACATTTTAGTCAAAAGGTAGTTCTTTGAACCAAGTGGGAGATTTCATAGTCTTGTTTCCATGAGGCAACAAGCATCAGGGCATAAATAAAATATTCTAAAACTGCCTGGGTGGCTTAGTCGGTTAAGCATCTGACTTCAACTCAGGTTACGATATCCCAGTTTATGAGTTCGAGCCCCACATCGGGCTCTGTGCTGACAGCCCAGAGCCTGGAACTTGTTCGAATTCTGTGTCTCCCTCTCTCTCTCTCCCCCTCCCCTGCTCGCATTCTGTCTCTCTCTGTATCTAAACAAAAAATAAATGTTACACTTTTTTAAATAAAATATTCTATGATTTTAAAGTCAAACTAGACCCATCTTCTCTTTATTATCTTAGAATCCTGAAGGTCCATGGAGGCTCAAAGATGTGGAGGGTTCTGGTACATTTATTAGGATATCTAAGATATAGCTTCTTTTAAAGCCTTTTGGCTAAAGGACCATATTTATGGCCATTTCCAGAATCATTTTCCACTTTTTGCCTATTTCATGAAATTATCATTTAATGAATTAATAATTCACATTAAACAACCCATTAATGCAGTGAATATATACATATTCAGTGTGTGAGTACAGTGTGTTTCTCTGATAACTTTATAAAAGGCATATATTAACATACAGCTCTTCCAATTAAAGTCTTCAATACATTTTCATTGCTTTCCTGGAAAAATGACGGCCTTGTTCCACAACATAAACAGGTTTTTTGTCACCTAGGCTTGGCCTGCTTCTCTGTCTTCTTTTGTACTTTGCCCTATGTGGCCCAACATCAGCTACACCAAGCACATTCTCACAATTTTCTAGATGGATCATACTTTCTTCTATATGTATTTATAATATACTTATAGTATATAAGCATATTATATACTATATATAATGTATAGTATATAATAGCATATTATATAGTATATACTATACTTTGGCCCTGTATCTTTCTGATCCCAGATGTACCATTCCATATTATGATAGATTGCTGTTGGCCTGACACAAGTTTATCACTTTGTGTATCTAGCGGAACTCATATTTTAAAGAATAGTTCTAAATGCGTGGGCCCCGTATGTCTCCTAATCAGGCACTCCACTACCAAGACCACAATATATACTATACAATATACAAAATGTATTATATATATATATATACGTATATATATATATAGTAATATATATATATATATACGTATATATATATATATAGTATATATACTATATACTATACCAAGACCACTATATATACTATATAATATACAAAATGTATTATATATTATGAATATTTTAATTTTAACTTTATAGTTTCATTACTATACTGATTCCTATCTATTTTTTCAGAAATTATCTCATGTCCAATTTTTTAAAACAATTTTTAATGTTTATTTTTTGAGATAGAGCATGAGCATGGGAGGGGCAGAAAGAGAGGGAGACACAATCCACAAATCCAAAGCAGACACAATCCAAAGCAGGCTCCAGGCCCTGAGCTGTCCGCACAGGGCCCTATGTGGGGCTCGAACCCACAAACTGCGAGATCATGAGCTGAGCTGAAGTTGGACACCCAACCGGCTGAGCCACCCAGGAGCTCCTCATGTCCAATTTTTTTTTAAAGCTTTCTTTACCTATTTCCTTCCAGGATGAGTTGAGAGTTCTCTTGCATTCTTCTGCGTGTAATGTCAACACTGCACCTGTTGCACTGTGTTGTTGGTTTACTTGTGTGTCTGTCCCATTATAATTTATCAAAAGTATTTTACCAAAAATATATAATGTCTCAGTTCTTATGCTTGTGGTACAAAATGAATGAAATCATCTCTGTTCTCTAGTAGCTCAAAAGAAATACTATTATATTACAGCATAAATATTATAAGGGAGATATGAAAAAGGACCATACAAACATATATGCCTAATGATTTGTGAGGAAGGGACAGTTTGTAAAGGTGATAGATGAAGGATAACATTCAAGCTGGACATTGAATGATGAGGACTTTGATGGACTGAGTTCAGGGAGGGAGTGAAGAGAGTATTCTATACAAGTAAATAGAATAATTGGAGAAAATAAGTATGACATTCTGCAGTGTTTCAAGAACAAATGGTAATTTGAGTATATGAGGAAGCTAAAACTATGTGCAATTAAAAAGGTGTCTTTTTTATATGTTTTAAAAAATGTTTGGGGCGCCTGGGTGGCTCAGTCGGTTAAGCGTCCGACTTCAACTCAGGTCACGATCTCTCGGTCCGTGAGTTTGAGCCCCGCGTCGGGCTCTGGGCTGATGGCTCAGAGCCTGGAGCCTGCTTCAGATTCTGTGTCTCCCTATCTCTGCCCCTCCCCCGTTCATGCTCTGTCTCTCTCTGTCTCAAAAATAATAAACGTTAAAAAAATTTAAAAAAAATTTAAAAAATGTTTAATGTTTATTTGAGAGAGAGAGAGAAAAAGAGAGAGAGGGAACAAGCGGGGAGCGAGGGCAGAGAGAGAGGGAGGCACAGAATCCAAAGCAGGCTCCAAGCTCTGAGGGGTCAGCACAGAGCCCAACGCAGGCCTGGAATACATGTGTGAGATCATGACCTGAGCTGAAGTCGGACACTTAACCAACTGAGCCACCCAGGTGCTCCAAATGGTGTCTTTTTGTTTAATTATCTCTCTTTCTTATATAATATTCATAAATGTATTGTTCTGAAATAGGGCATCATTTTTCATAGTATTATCAGGTAATTGAGAAAAGTACAAAAAAATGGAATGCATTAAAACAGCCACTATGCCACTATTCAAAAATAACATTGGTTACACTTGGTGAACATCATGCATTTCAGTTTTCTAAATCTGTGCACTTCCATGTGCTGTCTGGGGTAGGGGAGGGTAAAAGGGAAAGACAGGGAGAGTTTTATAAGAATGAGATCATAATATTAAAGACATTTGTAATACAAAAGTATTAAATTTGCTTTATGGAAAAGAAATTTGAAGTATCCCTATTTAGATTTTTATTTATTATTTATTTATTTTTACTATGATATACAGCACTTTCTTCAATGTCTCTTTGAGATTAAGTAAAAAAGGATCAACTTGTGAAGGGGCAGAGATTTATTTTTAAAAACAATTTCAGTTAATGACAGTATAGATCAGCTCCCTACCACAAACTCTTAGCAGTTTTTACATTTTCTATTTCTTCCACACCGTCCAGCACTCAATTTTATTTTTGTTTTTATTATGTTCCTTTTGTCAGTTATTTCACTAAGATTTTATTCTAAAGTTTCTCAGCTGCTATGATTTAATTCCTTTTTTTTTTTTACATTGAATTCTGTATTTACTATTTCCTTATCTTTGGAATTTTCGCTTCTGTTATTGTAGAAGAGTCTGCGGCCAGCCTGATGCATTCCCCACTGTCCATTAGTAGCTTATATTTTAGAGCTATATTATTATAGCTTATATTTTAGAACTATATTTTAAAATAATTAAAGAATTTTTTCTGTACTTTAAGATTGTATAACATGTAATATGGCTTTGGTTTTGCTCATTTTGTACCATTGCTTGTAGCTGAGTTCAGTGCAGATCAGTATATCTATGCTGTAAAACAATAAAACCTCCTTCTTTCTCTGACTGTACTTTTCAAATTTCATTATGCAAGGTGGAAGACCTTTCCTTGTTAGGAGTTGCTGATAACTTTTTGGAGTTAAAAACAAAACAAAACAAACAAAAAAAAAAAACAAAAAAACAACCCTCTATGTTTTCCAACTTACTGGGTGTTAGATAGGAGTCTGTGATCATAGTTGACATTGCCATCAATATCTAAAAGACCACCAGTTTGGATAACAAATGACTTTTTCTTCTTTTCCCCTGTCAACTCTTTAGCATTTAGAAAAGTGCTTGGCTCATAGTAATAATTTAACAGATATTTGTCGAATAAATAAAAAATAAATGAACAAGTTAATATTAGATTATGAAGTAAGAATGGTCTATTGTGAAATATTTTATTGCAAAATTTTCACAATATCATTTGCCTCATTTTCTTTTCATTTGCCTCATTTTGAATCTTCCAGATTTTATTTTGTTTTCTGTCATTTCAATACTATATTGAGGAGTTGTTGGACTATTTTTTTCCCCTGACCTTTTATCTTAAATGTGTTTAGAAGTCTATAAAATTGTGTTTAATAGTTCTCAAGTAAGCTTTATCTTTCCTTTATTCAAAAAGATATTTTAAAATCCATATGGGGGCACCTGGTGGCTCAGTTGGCTAAGTGTCTGATTTCGGCTTAGGTCATGATCTCACAGTTCATGAGTTCAATCCCTGCATTGGGATCTGTGGCTAACAGCTCGGAACCTGGAGCCTGCTTCAGATTCTATGTCTCCCTCTCTCTGCCCCTCCCCAGTTCGTGTTCTGTCTCTCTCTCTCTCTCAAAAATAAATAGTAAAAACAAACAAACAAAAAAACAAGTTTAAAACCCATATGACTTTTGTCTAAGTTCTGACATGTAAAGAGGTTGGAGGTCATCCATCACTCCTATTTTTACAAAAAGAACAAACTAGACACACTGGGAATTAATCACTTTACTTGGATTCATCAAAGAACTGATGTGAGGGCAAATCACCAACATCAAAATCTGGAAAGGACTAAAGATACAGCAACTGAGTTTTGCTTACTTAAAAGAGGAATCACTAAAGGAAACAAGAGGGAAAAAATTCAGTTTTGTCCAAAGAACAATGATAAAAAATATGACATTCTTGTCAAAAACCACGTAAGCCAGCAGAGAATGCACTGAGATATTTGAAGAAGATGCTACCAAATTAGAATTGTGTGCACCTAGCAAAATTATTGTCTAAAAAGTAAAGGAGAAATAGTTTTTCAGAAAAGCAAAAACTCGGGAAATTTGATGACTTGTCTTAAAAGAAAGATTAAGTGAATTTCTTCAAGCAGAAGAAAAACAATATAAGCAAGAAACTTGGATTTACATAAAGATAGGAAAATATAGGGAAAAAATAAAGGTAAAATATCTTATTTTTCTTATTCTTAATTGAACTAAAAGATACCTATGCCTTTAAAACAATAATAATAACAATGTATCAAGTGGCTATAACATGAATAAATGTAATGAGTGACAGCAGGGCTATAGAGACAAAAGAGAGCAATTGGGAATGCTTCATTAGGACGTGCCTTCACTGCACACGAAGTGGTATAGTGTTCTTTGAAGCTGGACTCAGATTACTTGAAAATATATACTGTAAACTCTAGGGAAATCATTGGAATATTGGTTGATTCCGGGATAGGGGCAGGATATCAGCAGCTTTTAGTGCTTTCAGCAGCTTTTAGTGCCAGAAGGTAAGAAAGTGCTGAAAAATAAAAAAGATAAAAAACCAGACACACAGCAATGACTGTATGTAAAAGGGACACAGAGGGAACCGAAAGAGCTGCCAGTGACCAAAGCTGGAAGAATTTGACCAACAACATCAAATAGCATTGGATTATAATAGAAAGTATAAAATACCTGTAAGTCCATTCTGATTGGAAGAAATTATTGATTAAATTAAAACGGGAAGAATAGACAAAGCTCTTAAACCAAAAAATTCCAGAGAGCTTATGTAGATACCCCCCGTCCACACACCTTTAAGAGGGAGAGCACAACTCTTCACGTCTTACTTGTGGGATGCATGTAGTGACTTTCTTTCAAACACTACCATATGGGAAGGGGAAAAAGAACAACTTCACAGTGGAGGGGTCTGGCAGACACTACATTAGCCAGATAATCAAGGTCAACATAATTCGTGATAAGTCATATGGATCGCATGAATTCTTAATATGATGTGATGAGAAAAGCATCTGACGAACACCAACTGAGGGACATTCAACTTAATGACCAAGCAGTTATTTCTCAAAACTGTCAAGATCATCAAAAACAGTAAGCAGAAGTGTCACAGGCTAGAGGAACCTAAGGAGACATGACACCTAAATGTAATGGGGTTTCCTGGAATAGGGGGAAAAATGTATATTAAGTAAAAGCTAAGGAAATCTGAATAAAGTATGGATTTATCTTAATAGTAGTGTATCTGGGGCGCCTGGGTGGCTCAGTCGGTTGAGCGTCCGACTTCGGCTCAGGTCACCATCTTACGGTTTGTGAGTTCGAGCCCCGCGTCAGGCTCTGGGCTGATGGCTCAGAGCCTGGAGCCTGCTTCCGATTCTGTGTCTCCCTCTCTCTCTGCCCCTCCCCCATTCATGCTCTGTCTCTCTCTGTCTCAAAAATAAATAAACATTTTAAAAAAATTAAAAAAAAATAATAGTGTGTCAACATTGGCTCATTTATTATGAGAAATATACCATACTAATATAAGACGTTAGCAATATATGGGAAATTGAATTTGGGATATACGGTGACTCTCTACTATTTTCATTTTTTTTCTGGAAATAAAAAGATTATTATAAAATTAAAGGTTTATTTTTATTTATTTCTTTTTGAAATTTATTGTCAAAAGGTTTATTTTTAAAAAGTCACTATTTCTTCTCTTACTTTCCACTTTGCCTAGTTGTAAAGAACCAAGCATTAGTGGTTGCCATAGATATGAATCATAAAAAGACTATTCTTATTAGCAGAGTGAACTCCTGCCCAGAGAAACCATGAATTTGACTAAAGGTTCAGAATTTGGATTTCCTTGCTCATTAAGCTGAAAAGAGAATCTTAAGCATCTATTATAATAAAGCATTAAGCAGAGAAAATACTAGTTTTAGAAGATTATTTCCTCCCATTGTATTTCTCAAATTATGTGTAACTCTACTGTCCACCCCCAGCCACACACTCCAGATTCTCTTTATGCAATTATATGAAATAAAAATACAATCCTTTTTCCTTATAACTTGTAATCTAGATCTCCAAGGTTCTTCCAGTATTTATTTTATTTCTAAAATTAGATGGTTCTGAAATTCTAAAATGGTGAAGTTTGATGAGAGTCAAAAACACTAGTTACCCGTTGTAGAAATGCATATCCTCTAAGAATGCCTGCTTTCATTCTTGTTAAGACTACTTTGATTGATCACTATCACTGATTATTTTCTCACTTTATAATTGTGGGTGCTTTAAGTTTAAACCCTAGAAAACCATAAACTAGAATAGAACAAGTATGTATGCATTTGATTCTTATTTTTATCACCCTCACAAAAATGTTACCTTTAAGTAATTTTATGTTACCATATATTTTTATTAAATTAAAAAAAAATTCCCAAGTCTTTCAGCTCACAATCTTGAGTTTAAAAAAGATATCATATTATTCCTATTTTGGAAATATACATGCAAATTCTTTGATATTAACATCATTGTTAATTTTGTGAGATTACATCCTAATTGTGATATTAACATCCTGTCGAAAATATAGCAAATATAATGTCAGTCTGTTTTTATTTTTAGTTTTTGTATATTTTCTTGCGAAAGATGTATATTTTTTTTAATTTATGTGCAGTTTATTTGATTTTTGACAATACATTGTTATTTTTCCCACATGCATCTCCGTGGTATGACCATAAGATATGATATCATGGATCCAGGAATAAGGCCTCAGTTAGATATTCCTATTTGTTAGACTAATTAATAGCATATTTTCCATTTATAAACTACAACTTCATTTAAATAACTTAATACAAGCAGTGTTAATATAAGCATTATGTCTAATTATTTTTTAAAAATTACTTATTGTTTAATTTGCATCCACGTTAGTTGGCATATAGTGCAACAATGATTTCAGGAGTAGACTCCTTAATGCCTCTTACCCAATTAGCCCATCCCCCTTCCCACAACCCTTCCAGTAACCCTCGGTTTGTTTTCTGCATTCAAGTCTCTTATGTTTTGTCCCCCTCCCTGTTTTTATATTCTTTTTGCTTCCCTTCTTTTACGTTCATCTGTTTAGTATCTTAAATTTCTCATATGAGCGAAGTCATATGATATTTGTCTTTCTCTAATTTTGCTTACCATAACGCCCTCCAGTTCCATCTACATAGTTGCAAATGCCAAGATTTCATTCTTTTGACTGCTGAGTAATACTACATTGTATATATATATTACCACATCTTCTTTATCCATTCATCCATCGATAGGCATTTGGGCTCTTTCCATACTTTGGCTATTGTTGATAGTGCTTCTATAAATAAACATTGGGATGCATGTGCCCCTTCAAAACAGCACACCTGTATCCCTTGGGTAAATACCTATTAGTGTAATTGCTAGGTCGTAGGGTAGTTCTAGTTTTAATTTTTTGCGGAACCTCCATACTGTTTGCCAGAGTGGCTGCACCAGTTTGCATTCCCATCAGCAGTGCAAAAGAGATCCTTTTTCTCCACATCCTCACCAACATCTGTTGTTGCCTGAGTTGTCAATGTCAGTCATTCTGACAGGTGTGAGGTGGTATCTCATTGTAGTTTTGATTTGTATTTCCCTGATGATGAGGGATGTTGAACATTTTTTCATGGTGTCTGAAACGCATCTGTTTCAGAACAGATGGTGTCTGTTCACCATCTGGATGTCTTCTTTGGAGAAGTGTCTATTCATGTCTTTTGCCCATTTCTTCACTGGATTATTTGTTTTGGGTGTTGGGTTTGATAAGTTCTCTATAGGTTTTAGAAACTAACCCTTTATCTGATATGTCATTTGCAAATATCTTCTCCTATTCCATTGGTTGTCTTTTAGTTTTTCTGATTGTTTCCTTCATTGACAGAAGTTTTTTATTTTGCTGAGGTCCCAATAGTTCATTTTTGCTTTTGTTTCCCTTTCCTCTGGAGATGTGGAGTAAGAAGTTTCTATGGCCGAAGTCAAAGAGGTTTTTGCCTGCCTAGGATTTTGATGGCTTCCCATCTTACATTTAGATCTTTAATTCATTTTGAGTTTATTTTTGTGTATGGTGTAAGAAAGTGGTCCAGGTTCATTCTTCTGCATGTCGCTGTCCAGTTTTCCCAGCACCATTTGCTAAAGAGACTGTCTTTATTCTATTGGATATTCTTTCCTGCTTTGTCAGGATTAGTTGGCCATACGTTTGTGGGTCCATTTCTGGGTTCTCTGTTCTGTTCCATTGATCTGAGTGTCTGTTTTTGTGCAAGTACTATACTGTCTTGATGATTACAGCTTTGCATTATATCTTGAAGTCTGGGATTCTGATGCCTCCAGCTTTGGTTTTCTTTTTCTTTTTCCTTTTTTAAAATTTTTTAACATTTATTTATTTTTGAGAGACAGAGTCAGACACAGCACAAGTGAGGGAGGGGCATAGAAAGTGGGGGGGTGGGGACACAGAATCCAAAGTAGGCTCCAGGCTCTGAGCTGTTAGTACAGAGCCTGACGTGGGACTCGAACTCACGGACCATGAGATTATGACCTGAGCTGAAGTCGGATGCTTAACCAATTGAGCCACCCAGGCGCACCTGGTTTTCTTTTTCAAGATTGCTTTGGCTATTTGGGGTCTTGTGTGGTTCCATGCAAATTTTAGGATTGTTTGTTCTAGCTGTGTGAAGAATGCTGGTGTTATTTTGATAGGGATTGCTGGTGAAAGATAGTTTTAAGTTTGATGATGTCAGATATTGAGTCTTTTCACTAATTTGTTTTGCTTTTAGTATCCAACTTTCTTATTTCAAAAATAGAATGAATATAGTTTGTATTTAACTGTTTTAACATTTTTTGCTCATTATTTATATTTTAATATTTTTCAAATATATATTTTTTAATTTTTTATTTGCGAGAGAGAGCGTGCAAGTCGGGGTGGGTGTAGAGGGAGAGAGAGAATCTTAAGCAGACTAAATGCTTAGCACAGAGCCCAATGAGGGGGCTCAATCCCATGGCCCTGGGATTTTGTTTTAACATGAATTATTATTGAGTCAAATTGTTCTATTTTGGTTTGAATCCTGCTGTGCCATGTACTGTGTGTAGGTCTATTCTTGGACTGCCTTTTACATTTTTATTATTTGTTTATCCAAGCCAGAAAATATCACTATTTTATTAACTATAGCTGCAAAATATATCTTGAAATCTGAAAGGGCAAATCTTATTCTTTCCTTTTGAAAAACCTTATTAGACCCTCGGTGCAAATGTATTCTCTCATATTAATTTTAAAATTACTTTGTTTAGCTTCATTTTATAAAGTGGATGTTTTATTTGCAAAGGCATTACATTTACAGTGTATTTAGGAAGAAAATGGTATCTTCATAATGCTGAGTCTCTCATCCATGTACAGCCCTGATAAAACCTTCAAATATTTTTTATTGTTTTTCCGTGAAACTGTTTTATTTTATTTATTTTTTGCCCACTCATATAATGTGAAATTAATTTTTGTCTCTTTTCCAAACCTTAAGCTTCCTATTGCTTATTTTGTATTCCTGCATTGGCTAGGAGTCTTTGCACAATATTAAAAATAGCAATGACAAGGACCATCATCCTTCCCTTGCTTCTGATGTTAATGGGAATGGTTACTTGAAGTGTATTTACCTCTGGGTTTAGTAAATATTTTTCGTCAAGCTAAACAACTTCATTTAATTCTTACTTGTTTGCATTTTTAAAAATCAGACATGAATGTTTAATATTCAGTGCTTTTCTGTGTCTGTTGATGTGTGTGTCTATGTCTATACCATGTTAATGTGATATATATGTATATAACTGTATAATACTAGATATTAATATAATACTAATTAACAATTAGTATTAATTAGCATAATATTAAACCTGTTAATGTGGTAGCTTACATTGTTTGATTTTCTGATTTTAGCCCATACTTGTGATTATTTGTTATTCAATTCACTCACCAAATATTGACTCCTACTCTTTACCAGGCAGTGTCTAAGAGACTCCTTCGGGTACATTGGTGAACAAAGCAAAAATCTTTCTACTTAAGGAATAAAACTTACTTGTCATGGTGGATTATGTTTTGTATATGCTAGATTCATGTGCTAGTATTATGTTTATGAGTTTATAAGTGAGATACTTTTATAGTTTTATATATTTCTTCTGATACAAAATTGTATGGCACTTGTTAAATTATTTTCTCTCTGGAACAGTTAATATAAAACAGAAACTATATGTCACTTGAAGGGTTGTTAACACCTCTCTGGGACTATGTATTTTTTGATAGTTTTGTGTAAGTGCTATCAATCTTAAATATATTGCCATAAATTTATTGATATTTTTAAATATTAAAAAATGCCTTATTTTTCTTCTTTATTTCTCATATGGTTTGCTTCTCAGATTATTTTCCTCTTAGTCCATCTTGCTGGAGGGTTCTTTAGTATACTATTTTTTCACATTTTAGATTTGAAGATCGGGTCTCTTTAAAACTTTTTTCTTTTGGGGGTGCCCGGGTGGCTCAGTCAATTAAGCTTCTGACTCCTGGTTTCAGCTCAGGTAATGATCTCACTATTTGTGGGTTCAAGCCCCATGTCAGGCTCGGCACTGACAGCACAAAGTCTGCTTGGGATTCTCTCTCTTCCTCTCTGTCTGCCCCTCCCCTGCTTGTGCTGTCTCTCTCTCAAAATAAATAAAATAATATTTTTCTTTTGGTCCACTAAATGAGTAAATGTAATCTTATATGTACATTTGTTTCCTCTACTGGTATTTATTTTGTTGCCTTAAGAAATCATTTCCTAGGGGTGCCTGGGTGGCTCAGTCAATTAAGCATCTGACTCTTAATTTGGGCTCATGTCATGATCTCATGGTTTGTGGGATTGAGCCCCATGTCTGTCTCTACACTGACAGTGTGAAATTTGCTTGGGATTCTCTCTCTCCCTCTCTTTCTCTGCCTTTCCCCTGCTTTCTCTCTCTCTCTCAAAATAAATAAATGAACATTTAAGAAAATATTACCTAGTTTTTTGTGGTTAGTTTACTAATTTTCAGTCTTGCCTTTTAGCAAATTTACCCCTTAGCACTATTTTATCTTCGTTTTATATCTAGCCTGTTTTGATGTATTAATTTTTTAGTTGCTTTGAAATATTTGATAATATCCATTAAGATTTATTAATCTATAGTTGAGTATTCTGTTCTCCAAACTTTTAGAGTTTTGTTTTTAAGTATTCACTCTAATTTAATTTCGTTTCCATCATAATACATTGTGTGTAATATATCAATTATTGAGAATTTCTAGACTTTAATATAATATTGGTCAATTCATGTAAAAGTTCCATGCATACTTTTAAAAAATATTTATTTCTATTTGTTAGGTGTATGTTTCTATATATCCTACTTAGCTCACATTTAAAATTGTTCGTTCAAATATTCTATGTTGTTACTGTCTTAGTCCTTTGGGCTACTGTAATAGTATTCCACGGACTGGGTAGTTTTTAAACTATGGAAATTCATTTCTTACATGGAAAGTCCAAGATCAAGGCACCAGCATAGTCACGTTCTGGTGAGGACCTTCTTGCCGGTTTATAGTCAGTACCTTCTTGCTGTGTCCTCACCTGGTATAGAAGGAGTAGGGATCTCTCTGGATCCTCTTTTATAAGGCACTAATCCCATTTACGAGGATTCCACTCTCATGACCTGATTACCTCTCAAAGGCAACACCATCACCTTTGAGGGTTAGGTTTTCAAACTATGAATTTGGGGAGGGGTACAAAATTCAAAACATAATACTTACTAATTTTTCTGTCTCTTGGTCTATCACTTAGTAATAAATAACATTGGACACTACTGTTTTAATTATAGATTTGTCCAGTTTCAATTTGAAAATTCTGGCAGTTTTTTTGCTTTATAGGTTATATTGCATATTATATCAAACACTGCTAAATACTTTTGGTAACTTGTTTCTTTTGACATGAAGCTTCCCTCACTATACTTAAAGTATTTGTCTTGGATTCTATTTTATCTTACATTCTTGAAGTTAAATCAGGTAACTCTTAATTAGTTTTGCCTATTTTTTAACCCTTAATTTTTATTATTGTAATATAACTGATTTTCTACCTTTTTTGATAAGCACCCAGCTGGGTTTTATAAAATAAAATTTAATTTCTATATTGTAATATTGAGTTAAATCTATTTGTATTTATTAATTACTTTCATATTTCGACTCGTCCATTTTTGGAGAACATTCATTGTCTAACTGTGTAGAGAGCAGAAAAAAATCTTTTAGCTCTAACATGAAATATTCTCTAATAAGGGAAAAAAGGTACAGAATGTTGATAATCTATAATTTAATTAGAAACACACACATGTATATACAGAAAAATATATTTCTAGAAAAATATATTTCTGGAAAAATATATGAGAAACTGATAAAGTTTTTATTATGCCAGAAGAGACATGGGTGGATATATGATAATTTTTTTTTTTTTTAATTTCTGGTTGTTGTTTAGTGTTTGGTTTGTAAGATATCTCTATTGATGCTATCTTGTCTCTTTTTTTTTTTTTTACAAAAAAAAAGTTTATTTATTTGTTTTGTGGAGGAGAGTCAGAGAGAGAAAGAGGGAGAGAGAGAATCTCAAACAGCCCCATGCAGAGCCAGATGTGTGGCTCAAACCCATGAACTGTGAGATCATGACCTAAGCTGAAACCAAGAGTCAGACATTCAACAGACTGAGCCACCCAGGTGCCCTGACATTTGCTTCTTTAAAGAACTTGAAATTTTGGTTTGCAAACTTTTCTTGGAGAAGATGTTTTTCTATTTACCTAAGGTTTTAGTCTCTTTCTCCCCAACCTCACATAAAGAGGAATAACTTTGTCTTTTGAACTTTGTATCATATGAATGTAATACAATTTAAAACAATATATAAGTGAAGAAAGTGAGAAAGTGTGCCATGTGGCAGAATGAAAACTTGAAATAAAAAAAAAAAAGAAAAGATTCCATTATAGAAAGATAGAACCATTTTTTGCATAGCTGAATTTGTACCTGAGGTTCTTATTGGCCAAACAGCCTTTTTTATGTTAGAATCATTATTATTTGAAGAAGGAGTGGTAAGATAATGTATTAAACAGAAAAAAAAAATACTGTCCTAGGAGTTGAGGTAGTGGGTTCAAGTCCCAGGGCTGTCATGTATCAACTATTTGACAAAGACAAAATGTAAATTGACTCAACCACAAAATGGAATGGTTGCTTTAAAGAATTTCTAGAGATTTTTTTAACACAATTAATAGCCAAAACTCAAGTACAGAAGTGTTTTAAAAACAATCCAGGGGCGCCTGGGTGGCGCAGTCAGTTAAGCGTCCGACTTCAGCCAGGTCACGATCTCGCGGTCCGTGAGTTCGAGCCCCGCGTCGGGCTCTGGGCTGATGGCTCGGAGCCTGGAGCCTGTTTCCGATTCTGTGTCTCCCTCTCTCTCTGCCCCTCCCCCGTTCATGCTCTGTCTCTCTCTCTGTCCCAAAAAATAAATAAACGTTGAAAAAAAAATTTTTAAAAACGATCCAAATGTATGAAATCATGGCGGTAACTCTTTCTTATAATCAACTAATATTCATTTAAGGAGCCTGCATTCCTTTGCTAAGGCTTTTGCTTTGATTTTGTATGATTTCATCTTAGTGTTAATGTAACTCAGTGATTAAGCAAGTTACAAAATATAGTTTGGATATCAAAGGGAATAGAGACCTCTTAATTACCATTTCTAAACGAGCTTCAGAAATAATTAGTATGACCTTTTTAGAAGAATTCTATATGTAAAATAATTAGACACAAAGGTTCTCTCTCTCTTTAGGATTTAGTTGCTTTCTCTGCCCATTTGGTCTATATGATTGTTCCTTTTTCAGGGCTGCTGTAACCAAATATCAAAACTTCTGGGTAGTGGAGGCCAAGAGAAATGTATTTATTATCTGACAGTTATGGAGGCTAGATATCCAAAAATCAGGCCAGGCTCTTTCTGAAATTCATGGGAAAAACTCTTTCCTTGCCTTTTCCAGGCTTCTTAAGATGGCCGTCAATTCTTGACAGTCCGTGGTTTGATCTCTGCGTCCGTCATTCCAGGGTGTTCTTCCTGTGTCTTTCTTCCCCCTTCTTATAAAGACACAGGTTATATCACTTTAAGGGGTCACTTTCCACCTATGTGACCTCCTCTAATTACATCTGCAGGGACTCCACCTCTAAATAATGTCACCGTCTGAGATACTGGGGGGTTAAGATTCAGCCTACGTGTTGGGGGATGCAATTCAACGCATAACAACACAGTGCAGATTAAATGTACACAGAAATGCAGGCACAAAATCAGTCCAAAATCATGTTTTAAATGTAGCAAGCATAGTCCTGTGAGTTGACTTGTGCAAGGGGATATTAATGGCAGATCAGCATTACTTTCAAATCAAGTAGTGCACCTGGAACAAAGTGAAGAAATTATTACTCGACAACTAAGCATCATACCACAATTCTTCCAGGAAGCGGTTATAGAGTAAGCTCTCATTTTAATTTATGGAAAACAATAGGACACCATTTGGTGTTCTTATTTTTTTCAGGACGACACATATGGTATATTCATGTAGTTTTCTGTAACTTCGTGGAAAGGACAGGACCTGTGACAGTCAGACAATAAGAGTCAGGCCCTCATTAGGGCGTGCTGTTTGCTGCTGCTGTGGCTCAGTGGATGACCATGTGAATGATTCACTGGCAACTGTTAGTAATTTCTGATCAACATGCAGTCCCTGACTATTTTAATACATACCGCCAGAATGCACTAACTTCCAAAGCAATTCCTTTTTTCATTTGCTCTCAGACAGGAACCACTTAATTTACACAATAAGATAAGGTATTGGAAGTCTTTAATAATTACTCTTTTTAATCATTGCTGTAGCCTTTATCAAACTTTCCATATAAATTTGGGGGGGGGAGTATTTATTTTTAAAATTACAGTTTTGGTTTTTTTTTGCAAAATGCAACACATTTTATATTATTTAAGACATCTTGTGATTTTTTTTTTATTTTCAGCAGCATTATCTACCCAAATAAAACTCCTCAATAAGCAGCATTTGTGAATATATTTTTAATTTTTTTCATTTTGGTATAAAGCACATAACATAAAACTTACTATTTTAACCATTTATATTTTTTAAAAAAAGTATTTATTTACTTTTGAGAGAGAGATTGAGAGAGAGAGAGCAAGAGAGAATACAACTGAGGAAAAGACCGAGAGAGAGGGAGACACAGAATCTGAAGCAGGCTCCAGCCTCTCAGCTGTTAGCACAGAGCCCAATGTGGGGCTCAAATTCACAAACTGTAAGATCATGACCTGAACTGAAGTCGGATGCTCAATTGACTGAGCCACCTAGGAACTCCTGTTTTAACCATTTCTAAGTATATAATTCAGGGGCACCTGGGTAGCTTAGTAGGTTAAGCATTTGACTTTGCTCTCTCTCTCTGTCTCTCTCAAAAATAATAAACATTAAAAAAATTTTAATGTGTATAAAATACAATAGTTTTAAGTATATTTACATTGATTTGGAACTTAAATATTCATGTTTTTATAAATTCTACATTTTCTTAACACTAATCTGTTGTGTGTGTGTGTACACAAACCACTACTTGATAGTTTCTTTAGAAATCTGTATCTATAGGTACTTTGACAGGTGATATTGTGTGTGTGTGTGTGTGTGTGTGTGTGTGTGTGTGTGTGTGTGTTTAAGGTATAATTGCATATAATTGTGTTTAAGGTATTAATTTTCTTTTTTTTTTTTAAATTTTTTTTCAACGTTTATTTATTTTTGGGACAGAGAGAGACAGAGCATGAACGGGGGAGGGGCAGAGAGAGAGGGAGACACAGAATCCGAAACAGGCTCCAGGCTCTGAGCCATCAGCCCAGAGCCCGACGCGGGGCTCGAACTCACGGACCGCGAGATCGTGACCTGGCTGAAATCGGACGCTTAACCCACTGCGCCACCCAGGCGCCCCTAAGGTATTAATTTTCAAATTGTGGTGCCTGGGTGGCTCAGTCAGTTGGGCATCTGACTTCGGCTCAGGTCATGATCTTGTGGTCTGTGAGTTCGAGCCCCACGTCAGGCTCTGTGTTGACAGCTCAGAGCCTGGAGTCTGCTTTGGATTCTGTGTCTCCTTCTCTCTCTGCCCCTCCCCTGCACATGCTCTCTCTCTCTCTTTCTCAAAAATAAATAAAAATTTTTAAAAAATTAAAAAATTATTTTTCAAATTGTGACCCAATATAGGTCAAGTAAACCCTTAAGTAAATAATGTGCATTAAATATTCCAACTTTTTACTAGTATAAAATCAGGTCATAGATTTTAATTGTTAGAAAAAAACCTATAAAACTGAGTCTTAGTCTTTGCTGGTGAATGAAATGTGGCATAACTGCCTTTGTCCTAAAGAACAGTAGAAGCAGGATCAGCTGCTTAGTGACTGAAACAAGAGACTGTTAAAAATGTTAACTAAGTCTTTTGGTTGAATCTTAAGTCAGATCCATGCTCTTTTGTATCTGGGGTGCACCTGGCTCCAGGGGTCCCAGAAGACCACGTTCAGCTACTTGGGCTGACAAAACCCCAAGGCAGGGAAACAAGTGGTGGTAAAACAGAAAAGGAATTTATTTCAGTGGGACCAACACCTTGAAGACAGTGGACTAACATCCTGAAGACTGCCTTCCAAGTGTCCAAAATACTTCCAAGTTTATATGAGGAAAATGTCCAGAGGTAGGTGGGTAGGTGCAGGTAGGCAGTGAAGAGTAAATCAATCACCATCTAGTAGTCTATGAGGTGGGGTCTTGCAGGCTCAGGGCAGTTTTTATTTCTTGAGGGGTAGTTTCAGTTCTTATCAGGGGATCCTTTGCCCTCAAGGTCTTCTGTCTAAGCCAAGAGACAAGCTGGAAGAAGAAGCCAATTAGAAAGCTTGAGGTCAAATAGAGGCAGGTGAAGAAGTCCTCTTTCATTTTTGCATGCCCTTGGTGCCAGGGATTTTAGTAACTAAGGCAGTCCATTTCTTATAGAAAACTGAAATCTGCCTCCTTTCTCTGTGTCTGGACTTACAGTTTATTCCAGTGACAGCCCTTCTTGCATTTGAAGACCTATATCATAGATTCCCTTCACATCTCCAGGTTCCCTGTTTTTTCCATCTGTCTCTAGAAAGGAACAGGCCATCAGGCTCTTGTTCTCCTGTGGATGCACTTAAGTGCATCATTTTCCCATTAAAAGTGTGCTGCAAGAAATGAAAATATTGTTGAAATCCAGACACCACCTTTTGGTAGGTGGACCGGGGAGTCCCCTGGCCCTGAGGTTGCTGCACAGCCCCTCGAAGAACATTGCCAGAGGCTATTAGTCTCATTGAAAGAAAAGTATTTAAGGATCGACCAGACATGGTGGTTGAGAAGAGTTTATTAAATTGAGTACACTAGAGATGTGAGAGCAGGTGAGCTTAAGGAACGGTTGTGCACCTCCCCAGGGTTTGGGTTTCTACCTTTTATTGATGGTTGTTAACAAAGGGGTGGAATATTGATTATTTAGAGAGGGGATTTCTTTGGAAGCAAAGTTTTGTACCTTTTCTCCCTTACTTGGACAGGCTCTCTGGCCTTCTTTGTCTTGGGCCTGTCTGATTTTATCTGGCTACGTGTGGCCTTATTTGTGCAGTGATGCAAAGACAAGTATCTGACTTCCCTTTGCTGGCCTCCAGGGATCCTGTTAAAACCTAACTCCTTACTTTTAACATTCTCTACTCAAGGATTCGGGCCCTTAAAAATCTTTTAAGGGAACATGGGTGATGGTCTGTCTTCTTAACTACTTCAAGCTGGTGTGGGATGTTGACCCTGACTGAGGGCTTCAGAAGTCCTTGCTATCTAAGTTTTAGGAAACCGGATGGACAGTAGGGAGTAGAAGGAAGTTATAGCTTGGTCTACTGGATGTCAATAGTCATTTGTTTCATGTTTTTTCCCCCTAAGGCTGTTACAGACCACCATCTAGAGATTTACCTGGCTAGAAGCTTTTTTTAACCTCTCTGGAAGAATTGATCCATACATAGCATGATGTGTTAGCCATCATGTAGACTCCCTGATTTCTACAAAAATGTAGTCGAGGGCCTCTTTAGCCAAGTGGCATGTGGCCTGTTTTATCTACATGGGTTTTTACTTTTCAGGAGGAGTTAATGCAGGCATAGCAGGTGGTGTTAGACGTCATATAGTCTCTCTTTTGGTTAGCAAGCAATCAGGTAATTAATAAGAGGCATTTCTATGGAAACAAAAGAAAACCATAGATTAATGGTTGGAGCAAATTACAAACCCAATGTCTGAGTCCAGAGTGCTCCCAGTGAGATTTCTAGATGTCAGGCTCAAAGCACCCTCAGATGGAGTGGGAGCAAGCAGTGGCAATCTGATGGGAAGTTTTTTGTTCTAGTTTGTAATTCATACGTCTCTGGTGATCCCCTTGAGTAGTCGAGAGAGCAACAAGCAGTAAAATGGTCTATACATGAGTTTTGAGACAATTCCTCTGAAATTGGCCTCAAGTTGTCCAGCTTTAGTTTGCAGGGTTTCAGGAAAAAGGACAGTTTTAGTTTTTTATTTATTTATTTATTTTTTTAATTAAAAAAATTTTTTTTTCAACGTTTATTTATTTTTTTTTGGGACAGAGAGAGACAGAGCATGAACGGGGGAGGGGCAGAGAGAGAGGGAGACACAGAATCGGAAACAGGCTCCAGGCTCTGAGCCATCAGCCCAGAGCCCGACGCGGGGCTCGAACTCGTGGACCGCGAGATCGTGACCTGTCTGAAGTCGGACGCTTAACCGACTGCGCCACCCAGGCGCCCCCAGTTTTAGTTTTTAATGATCTTAAGTCAAGAGAATGGGAGTAAATTGGAAACCTTAGTTTGGAGAATCATAGTTAGGCTTTTGTGGAAACCAGAAGAATTTAGGATCCACTACAGTTTTATAGACAATAGTAAACACTCAAAGATAATTAATCAGAACTAGAATCTAACATCCACCAAAATGTGTTATTGAAACATAATCTTTCTCTATAATCACCCTCATTTCTATAAAAGATAGCCAAATCAAGACTACTCTGTTTGTGAAACAAGGCCAGTGTTAACAAACTTGGTCTAATTAATTTACATAAACTCAGCAAGAATAGTGACTGATTGTATTAGAGTCTTTAAAATCTGCTTTGCTGGAATTTTTTGTAAGGAATTTCAGATTGAACTTTTAATAGCCTCTTGAGGCCAGAAGGGAAGCCAAATACTTGCCATCAGACTTGACTGCAATACCCGTAGATTTAAATGAATTTCTCTTCTTGGGTTCCCCCAAATATTTCGTTTCCTGCACCAGCCAGGAAATTAAATTCTTTACTCGCCTGGGAATGCTACTGGAAACTCTGTAAGGGTATGAGGCCAACATTTCCAAGGGGCTCTATTGACTCCATAAAGTCAACCTTAATCTTTTAAAGCTGTCTGGTCAAATCTGAGTCTATGCGTGTTTCTCTCAAGTATGACATTCCAGTCAAAGCCTTGGTAATATAAGCAATGTTTCCAATAGTACCCAGTTACAAGGAGAACAGAGTCTTATTGAACTTATGCAAATAATTACAATTGCCACGAAAGAAAGAATATTCACCGAGATTTTCTGAATTCTGGAGAGTTAAAGTAGAAAGAAAAGTTAAATGTTATAATTTGTTCACAAAGGAACATCTTATCATATTTCTGTAATTCATAGATCCCTTAAGAGAAAATTTCCTTAACTCTGGAAAAGGAAACAGAATCAGCCATTTCAAATAATAGTCATAAAAATTATAATCATCTTCCTCAATTTGTTCAGTCCCATATCATTAATTCTTGATTTGTTTGAATGCATCTCTTCCACTAGTTCCAGAAATTCTTACCTAGTATAGTTTTATTATTTTAAACATATGAGATACCTGGTAGTTGTCAAAAGTCCTTTTCATGAATCTCCTTGATGATGAAACACATTTTACAAGAGCATCAGAACAATAAGTATAAATGATAAGAAACTCAAAAATGGACATGGCTAAAGATCTGATGAGAGTTCATTATAGTGCAGTTGACAAGAAAATGTGCTTATTTCTGTGACATACATTTCAATAATTAGAATATTAAGTGATGGCCTTATATCAGGACATATTAAAACTGCAGGAATTTCAAGTATTTAATCAAAGACCTGATAAAGACAAAACAAAACTTTGTTTTTTTAGCAGATAAAGAGAAGAAAAAAACAAACAAACAAACCTTGTTTATAGTTTCTTAAGAGCAAACAATCCAAGAAAACTTTGTATTTTTAATGGAGAGAAAGGCAGAATTTCAAGTGTACTTTAAAAATCCATTCATTTCAATCTTAGTAAGTTCTGACCACAGGTATTATTCTTTTCCCTTCACAAATCTTCTATAAATTTCTTTTTCATTCAGATTTTGTCTTAAGCCCCCTCTTTCTAAATAACCAGCCTCATTTTAGGACAAAATCTCTTTCTTTCTTTCTTTCTTTCTTTCTTTCTTTCTTTCTTTCTTTCTTTCTTTCTCTCTCTCTCTCTCTCTCTCTCTCTCTCTCTCTCTCTCTCTTTCTCTCTCTCTCTCTTTCTTTCTCTCTCTCTCTCTTTCTTTCTCTTTCTTTCTTTCTTTCTTTCTCTCTCTCTCTCTTTCTCCTTCTTTCTTTCTTTCTTTCTTTCTTTCTTTCTTTCTTTCTTTCTTTCTTTCTTTCTTTCTTTCTTTCTTTCTCCTCAACAAACAATGTATTCCCATTCCTTACACCTTTCTTACACATCTACTTTTCTACATACAGAGTTGCTTTCCTTATTTCCATCTCCATTACATTTAGCAGAATTTTCATTCTGAGAAACCTCAGTCTCCAGAAAAAACTAAGTAGTAACCAGTTGTAAACCAGAATTCTTTAGATTGGAAATTTATGACTACATTTCCTAATTTGTAATTTTTGGATTTTTTTTAATTCAGTGGAGCCCTTGGGCTCTTTTGTGATGATTTGGGAAGTGCTTCAGTTTCTACTTCATAAGGAGGTGACCCAATGGCTTGGTATGATTTTTGGTCCCCAGTAGTGAGGATAGGAACAGGAGCCCAGGGCCCCCGAGGCACTGAGGATGATATAGGAGTAAGCTATGCAAACTGTGTTCAAGGTGGTACAGAAAAAACGGGAGGAAGGGGAACCTCTCCCTGAAACAAAAAGAGTTTCAGCAGCTGCTTGGGGATACTCCTCAAAATTTTTGTTTTGAGATAGACTAACTACAGACTCCAATTATCATAGCCATTAACCTGGAAATGAATGATGGAGAAGTCCCCACATTCAACAAAAGTCAGGCAACATTCATCCAGTTCTCTCAAGGCCTATTTCAGACCTGACACATAAAAGAAAAAGCAAAGAGGAGACAACTCACGAAAAGCAGAGGGAGATGTGTAGACAATTTTGGCAGAAACCTGTTTACAAGAGAGGGGGGCACGTAGAGAACTTGACAGAGCACAGGTATGGTGGCAGATTAACAACTAGAAGGGCCTGAGGCAGCTGAGCTGCTGGTGGATTGAGGAGTAGAGGGTGAGGAGAGGGGAGTCTTCAGATCCCCTAAAGGAATAGGTGTCAGACTTTTGGTATAGGGCCATAAAGCCCTGACCATATGGGATTTTAGTCCATCGCCCCTACCATTTATAGAAGAGATGAAGTTACATTATGGTATTAAAGTTAAGACTATCATTTTCTGGTCAGACTTCCTCACCCTCTACTTTATATTGGGGTAAACCAGTGTTACAAAAAAGATAAGCATTTTTCTTTTTAGGCTTTTTAATGGGAGTTGATCCTAGTGTCTGAAAATACATCCCAGAGGGGAGCCTATAGGGTTGGAGGTGAACTTTCCCATTGTCTTCAGGGAGAGAGCTGCCTCTGATGAAGAGTGTCACTGAACACACTGTTAGTTTGCCACTTCATGGTCATCAAAACAAGAACCAGTGTAAGACCACCATCTCTATTGTTTAAGATATTTTATGTATATTCTTGGAACTGAATCCACGTTATCCCCTTGAGAACCAATTAAATATCATCTCCATCTCTTAAGGCTTTGTAAGAGGAAGGAAGTTAAGGAAAGTGTGATAGTCAATATCATTTTGGTCAAAATTATAAATAGCAATGGCTTTTAAAACTCTTGCTTTGGGGAGCCTGGGCAGCTTAGTCGGTTAAACCTCCAACTCTTGGTATCGGCTTAGGTCATGATCTCACTGTTCGGTTCCTAATTTCAAGTTCCACATCAGGCTCTCTGCTGTCAGCACAGAGCCTGCTTCAGATCCTCTGTTCCCCTCTGTCGCTGCCCTTCCCCTGTTTGTGCTCTCTCTCTGTCTCAAAATAAATAAACTTTAAAAGAAAAAAAAACACTCTTGCTTCTATTTAGGCTCTCTTGAAAGACTCAAATTCAGCAACTGTTTTGGTTGAATATCTAACTGGTCTTGTGCTTGTAAAATAAAAGTCATCTATATTTAAAAAATAATTTTTCTGAGCATGAAATTAATAGGTATTTATTATTTATTATACAGTAAGGTATAAAATACAAAGTAACTACATAAATCATTCATATATTTAAAAATCAGAAATGACCTCTGTTAACACACACACACACACACACACACACACACACACACACACACGTGTATTATATGAATAAAGGTATTGCTTAAATTCTTTCCTAGTCCTTTTGCAATAGTGCAAGATCTATCCAACTACTTGTGATAGAGTTAAAATTTCTTTAAGACATAGTATGAATATGAGTTCATTTTATAAAGCCCAGGCTGTATACTGTCTCACTTATTGCCAAATGTTTCTTGGAAACAGAGGGGAGAAAACAACTAGAAAATGGATTCTTGTGATATATGGTAAATTGTTATTTCAATATAGATGGTATTCCTGGTCAAGAACTCAACATTAATTCCATTATAAATATTAATACCTCTTTGGCCAATTATTTGAATGACCCATGACTCTTAAAAATAAGAGATATTCCAAAAATTGGAATTAATACATTTTTTCCTTATTTATTTCTTTTAGCAATCAGAGATATGCAAGATATTTCTCTTAACTTTAGAGCTGCTTGCAGACTATTGAAGAAATACTTCAATTATTGAAACACTCCATACTCCACCAGAAAGTCATAAAAACAGTTGTCTGATCATCTGCCAGGACTTTTAAGTAGAAGCCGCAGTGCAGCACTGTATGTAGAAGTAGGTTACTTGGAGTTTTACACTGATTCTATTAACTCAAGTTGCTGTGTGATCTTGAGCAATTTACTCAAACATTTGGAGTTTCTTTTGCCCTTATTTGTAAAAAGGAGTGAATCCAAATCTCTGATTTCCAAACTTCTAAGCAGTTCACACATCCTGTGATCTACAATAAGTTACAGAATCTTAAAAGCCAACACAATATCATTTCCTATTCACATGCTCATATGTGCTTTAATCTGAAGGGTTTAGAAAATTTTGAGAGTTTGGGGACTTTTGGTTTCATTGAAGAGTAGAATGTATATGTGAAACTATTCAAAATGGTTTATACCTGCTATGACACATACATTTTATTTTCGTAGAATTTTTCTTCTAGATTTTAAATCTTAGTAATATTTACTAGAGAAAACAATGTCATATCTTCTTTTTTAAAAAATTTAATTCAAATAAGGGGCGCCTGGGTGGCTTAATTGGTAAAGGCTCTGACATCGGCTCAGATCATGATCTCATGGCTTGTGAGTTCAAGCCCCGCGTCGGGCTGTGTGCTGACAGCTCAGAGCCTGAAGCCTGCTTCAGATTCTGTGTCCTCTCTCACTCTGCCCTTCCTCTGCTTGTGCCCTGTATCTCTGTCTCTCTCAGGAATAAATAAAACATTAAAAATAAATTTAAAAAAATTAATTCAAACAAAACTCCCACTATATATATTTGGAGAGTAATTTTAAGTGGGAAAAATAATAGCACTAAATCTCCATGGGTAAGACCCTCTTAAACAGTTGATATCCAAACCCAAGGCTACCATTAATCATCTTAAATTCATTTTTTAGCTTTTGAGATACACTGTGCAAATTAAAGCAGTCAAAATTTTAATGGGCCTACTTTTAACTATGCTTCATATCACAGTAGCTCTTGAATTTAATTTAAAATCATGGCCTACCAATATAAAAATCATTTTTAATATTGCATTTAGGAGAATTAGTGAGCATTTGGCTCAATAATATGGCTTGTTTATGCTTTGCAAATATGCTAGGAAATTAGATGACTTTTCATTTGTAGTTTCTGAAGTGTGTATATGGAAAATTATATCTAGGAACTGTTTTCACCTTCGTACAATACCTTTAAAGAAGTATCACAAAAAATGTGCAGTATTATATATTTCCTAGTATTAGGCTCTGGTAGTTGATATAGTCAATATACATTAGTTTGAACCGTGACTTTACAAAATTTAGAAATTGCAACCTGGAAAAAAATGTGTGTTTGTGTGTGTGTACGTATGTATATATAGTTCATCTTTCGCGTGTATGGTCAATTGTATTGCTGGCCATTTTTCTAACAACACAGAACCCTGCCAATACAGCATCTTTGTCTATTGATTTAACTCAGCAAGTAGCTGTATTAAGACAGATGTGTGAGCCCATCAAACTATTAGCCTCAAAAGTGAGTATGACTTTTATTTGTGATAGCTCTTATATCAGAGCCCTATTTACTTTGAACACTATTTGTCAAATAATAAAGAAAAAAAAAAAACTAAACTAGGACAGTGTTATCAAACTGATGATCCATGAGCTGAATTCCGTCCACAGATGCATTTTTTTTTGCCTTCATGGTTTATCCAGAAAATGATTTAAAAATATATTTCCTAGCCAAAGGTTAACCATAAATCATCAGCAGCATGAAGGCAACACTGCATTCTTTGGCTCTCACATGCAAACAACTGCCTGTAACTGAGAGCAACCGCTCTCTTATCAAGGGATGTGTTTTCTAGATTCCCCTACTTCATCTGATTTACCCGGTTATATTGCTTCCTGGTCCATGGAGGTGTCTGAGTCCTCTACTCCATGTATAGCTCTTTATTCTGCTTCCAGACTGCTTTTAGAACACTGTTGATTAATTTCATGATCACTGTTACTGGTGCAATTGACAAAATGTCAGGGGCGGAACCTTCCTTATATCAGGTTTTTTTGTTCCCATCTTATTCTTTTTTTCTTCCTCATTTCCCGGAACATATTCTTAAAATAAAGTCCTGTCTAAATTGTAACTTTTTAAAAAATTTATCTCCTAACTTTGAGAATGGAGAAAGGAAGGACCATACCCCCTTCCCCACAGGGATATTCATTTGGAGGGAAAATGATGAGGTGAAAGGAGAGGGTAGAAAGAATGAAGGGAGGCAAATGGAAACCCTAAATTCCTTTCCCCAGCAACATTTAAAGAACACTCTTCAGATCTCTAGTAGGAAACAACAGGAATTAGAAATAGAAACTGGGCTTAAAGAGGCTCCAACAAATTCAACAAATTAAATGTGTTGAGAAATGTATCATAAATGCCATCCCCATACATCGCTCAGAGGTTTGCGAAGAAAACAAAAACAATAAAAAAATGCATAAAAGATACAACTCAACTTATTCATTCTTCCCCTACTCTCCATTAGAATAATACAGAAATTTACAGAAATACAGCTTGACATCAGACACATTACAGCAGATGATCGTTTATATGATAGCATTATAAATATGCCAGTGTTGAATTCAGTTCCTTCACATACAAGGGAATCAGTTACAAGAAAGAGAACTCTGATTCTCCTAGAGCTTTACATGTACATATCATTAAAAAAAATGAGAACATAATTTCTAGCTACAGGTGTTCCATTTGGAGGTAAAAGTGATGTCAAAATTAGCTTCAGGTTTCTTTATTTACCATGATCAAAATAACAAATCTTTTTTTCTAGAAGAGCTAGTTTTCTGAATATAAGACATCCTCTGTAGGTCTGCCCAAAGTGAAATCTGAGCTTAATTGGTCAGCCACTGTGGAAGAATTATCTTAAAGAAAATATTTTTAGTTAGGATTTGAGGGACTGATATACTAATTACACTCGAATCATTTTCACAACTCAATGAAGTGATTCTTGCAAACTTGAAAAATTCTGTCACATCAACTGTTTGATGCATCAGATTTAAGCCAATTAGTTTGAGAATGACTATTTAATCAATAGTGATTTCGTTGTCCTGAATGAATTTTCAATAGAGACAATAATGTTAAAAAAGTCAGTTCTTCATTTATTCAGAACAGGGATGTTTAATGTGCTCAAATCACATTTAAGCAATTGCTAACATACTTTCAAGTCTGAAAATAGTAAAATTAGAATATTTACCTGCTTAAATTAGCAGTAACGATTAAGTTATTCTTTAATTATCCTGCATACATCTGAATTTGTATATATTTTCCATTTGGCCTAATTTTGTCATGTCGTAGGTACTTTCTTGCTGTATAGGGAGCCCAACAAACTCAGCATATTCTGAGAAGAGTGCCTATTTCTCTGTATTCCAAACCTTACATTACTGCCACCTGACTCTAGACCACTGGAGCTAATTATAATAACATTAGGTTAGAGTTGGAGACATAGTGACCTGGAAAGCAGATTCCCCAGATTCCCAGGTCACTAGTTCTCCAACTCTAATCTAATGTTTTTCAAATTTGCACATGCGTAAGAATCACCTGTACACTTGTTAAAACTCCTATTTCTCAACTTCCAGAAATTCTGATTTAGTAGGTGATGCTGAGGCTGCCTGTCCACAAGCCACATTTGAGACTCTTGCATCCGCTTACAGTTCTGTGTGTCTTGTGTATGTCTCTATCTCACATCCCTCTTCAATTTCTGAGTCCCTTCTACTGTGTTCTTTAGGCATCCTGGTCCATCAACAATAATTTCTTTTTAATATTTTTTTAACGTTTACTTTATTATTTTTGACAGAGAGAGAGAGAGAGCCAGAGCATGAGCAGGAGAGGGGCAGAGAGCAAGAGGGAGACACAAAATCTGAAACAGGCTCCAGGGTCTGAGCTGTCAGCACAGAGCCCGACCTGGGGCTTAAACTTGGGAATGGGGAGATCATGACCTGAGCTGAAGTCAGATGCTTAACTGGCATAACCACCCAGGTGCCCCAACAAAATTTCTTACAACTTTAGCTTCTATGAATGGTTTCTTCACCCACTTACTTTGACAATCAATAAATATTTATATTTTGTCAATATTTGCAGATCAGTGTTGTGCTTTTTCAACACAGTTTCAAATCTTTTCCTAATAATTTTATTTCAGTAAAGTTTTTCTTTTTCTTTTTTTTTTAATTTTTAATGTTTATTTATTTTTGAGTGAGAGAGGCAGACTGCAAGCAGGCAAGGGGCAGAGAGAGAGGGAGACATAGAGTCAAAAGCAGGCTCCAGGCTCTGAGCTGTCAGCACAGAGCCCAATGCAGGGGTCAAACTCATGAATCATGAGATCATGACCTGAGCCGAAATGGACGCTTAACTGACTGAGCCACCCAGGCACCCCGGTAACGTTTTTCTTAATTAAAGATTTTTATATTTGTTTGGTTATCTTGCTTTTGGTTTTCTTCCTCAAAAGTTGCTATATATGTATGTTGAATCTTCTTCACACTATATTTTTATATGCTTGTCTCTTTTCCCCCTTGTATCTTTAAAAAAAAAAAAAGCTTTATTGAGCTATAATTCATGTACCATACAAATTCACCCATTTAAAGTCTATAAGCCAGTGGGTTTTAGTGTGTTTACAAATATTTGCAACCATCATCACTTTCAATTTTAATATGTTTCAATTTCCTCAAAAAGAAACCTGTGTCCCCTAAGTGCAGTTCGGGATAGTTTTTCTAACTTCACAAAGCGCCCTATCCCCTTGATTCCATTCCATAGTGCTCAAAAAAAAAGCTTATTCTCGGAGCTTTCTGCTCCATTCCCATTCCTTGGCTTTATATGACCTTTTCGTCCTTTTGTATATTGTCCTCTTCTTGGTTAATTTTATTTCAGTCCCACAAATTGTCTTTGATCTAGGACTCTCTCTGGGAAGGATTTCTAGATGGATAAGTTTCAATAATTTAAAGGGGCTATGTGGCTCTGGGTCATTCAGACCTAACCATGGGCCTTTTGTACTCAGCTGTAATTAGAATTTAGGTTGGGCAAAGGCACTGTCATTTTTAGCTGTTGTTCTTGGTGTGCAGAGCTTTCCAGGGAATGCCTATGGCTACTGGGGAGTTCTGTTTTCGGTTTGGTCAGACCCTCCATTGCTTTCCTCAGCTTCCTCCCACACAGATAAGCAAAGCGTACAGACTCTGTTCCCACCTCTATATGTTTGGGATTCATGGAGGTAATTTATGGCCATTTTTTGTGCAGATGTTTTTGCTGTCTAATTTTTTTTCTGGTTTTGTTTTGTGATTGGTGTGGATTCCAAGACTTTACAGAACTATGTTGTCATTGCCCTCTTTCCATAATTCACTTGTTTTTTGGTGTGGGGCAAAAATAATACTTAAAAAAAAAGAAGATAAAAATTTTGAATAAGTTCTAGAAATAATTACAGCTAATTATAGCCATCAAGTTAATAATTTCACAATATAGGAAAAAATATACAAATAGACTTTTGTAAGAATTTTAACTAATGGGGGCTTTATAATGCTTTTCTCTTCTTTTATGCTTATAATTAATGTTACAACTCACCAGCTTCCATCTATCAATTTGTTTACTGTTCTTTATGGATAATCTTAACAAAACTAAGTTAAATCGACGCTGTGGTAAATCTCTTTTTTGTTGTTGTTGTTGTGTTTTGCTTTTACTGTTAGCCATTTTTTTTTTATTTAGAGTTTAGCATAAATAGCTTTAGGCCATTTTCTCTTCCTTTTATTATATGAAACAACATTTTTATACCCTATCAACATGTATTTCAAATTTATTTTTAATACTTCTAGGAATTAAGACATTTAACCTAGATTACTTACTTCCCTAACATCCTCTATCTATTAAATAATGCTAAAATTCTATAGTTTTCTGCATTGCTTCCCCAGTGGTCCCTATGAAGAATAAACTTCCCATGAAAGACATAGTCCTTCTCTAGATGGTGTTTGAGATGTAAGTAAGAATGATGTTATTTATGTGGATAACCTTGACCAGGCTGTAATTCATAAAAAGCAAATCATTCCCAAACTGTGGTACCTTAAATATTGTTTGTAACAAATTACCTGTAACACATCCTTATGACTGATTACAACACACCGATTTGTCATTGCCCTGTAGCTGAAAACCACCGGATTACAATTTGACCTTTTCAATGGCTTTTCTAAAGGGTTTGTGCAAATCTTACATTTTAAAGGAAGCTCCTTGTGTGTGTTGTAAAATGTCATCATAATTTGTCTTCACTGCTGTAGGTATTTTTATTTACTCCGGGGAATTACCTTGCCTCAGGAAGAAGATTTCTGTTCCTGGCAGTCTTTAACTTCACCAGAGAGTAATTTTTACAGAATGCCCTCATAGTAACCATTCTAAAGTTCATAAACATAGACTTATTAACACACAGCTCTCCTCTGGTACCAGAGCAGTCATATATAACTATAGGAGTTTTGTGACTCTGTTGTTTGAGAAGTAATGGTATTGTAAATCGTTTTTTTGTTTGTTTGTTTTTTTTCTCCCCCTGATACAGGTATTCTCTGACTTCTCTGGAACTATTAAAAATGCTTTGAGATGTGCTTAGGACTTTATCTATCCATTCTAAGTAATTGAAAAATATTATTCTAAGGTCAAAATAATTTTCATTTTAGAAGAGCTTTGAGGTAGATGAAGTTTTATTTCTTGCCTGACACAGTTTCACTGGCCATAGAGTAAGGAAAGAATACAACTGACTGTGCTTTTTTTTTTTTTTTTCTTTTACTACAGCATGACCTCAGCTGCCAAAACATTTTATTTTGTGGTGGAGCACTTTCTCACCGGCTGATTGCTACCTATTCATCTTCTAATATGCTTTTCCTCAAATGTGATCAAATGTCGTCTTTATATTTCTTTACAAACTGTGTGTCTACTTAAGGAGACTCATACATGCATATAACACAGCTACATAAAAATAGAAAAATACCTATTATGTTATTTAATGCAAACATTGTTATTATAATTATTTGAGTTTCATCTTGGAAATATCCACCTCTTCCTTTTTAAGTTAATGAATTGGGAGGGGAGGGGAGGTGATGGGTATTGAAGAGAGCATCTTTTGGGATGAGCACTGGGTGTTGTATGGAAACCAATTTGACAATAAATTTCATATATTAAAACAAACAAAAAAAACCAAATACTTAAAAAAATAAAAAAAATAAGTTAATGAAAACAAAACAAACAAACAAAAAAAAAACCCAAGGATATAAGAGACCAACTCCCCAGGGAATAATGAAACTTGATTTTATCTAAAGCAATGATTTCTTTCATTACCAAACATTTTAATAGAAATTCTAGTCAATAGTCATATTATGTTTATCATCAATTTTTATCAAACATTTGATGAAGGAATAGAACAGGTAGAAATAATGCAGCATGTTTTCCTTGGAAAAAAAGAAAATTTTGAATTATGAAATTAAGATTTATTTCCTACCAAACCTATAGATTTTAAAAGAAAATAATCAGCATTGGGTTATTTTTTTAAAATATATTTTTAATATGAAATTTATTGTCAAATTGGTTTCCATACAACACCCAGTGCTCATCCCAACAGGTGCCCTCCTCAATGCCCATCACCCACTTTCCCCTTCCTCCCACCCCCCATCAACCCTGTTTATTCCCAGTTTTTAGGAGTCTCTTATGGTTTGGCTCCATCCCTCTCTAACTTTTTTTTTTTCCTTCCCCTCCCCCATGGTCTTCTGTTAAGTTTCTCAGGATCCACATAAGAGTGAAAACATTTGGTATCTGTCTTTCTCTGTATGACTTATTTCACTTAACATAACACTCTCCAGTTCCATCCACGTTGCTACAAAAGGCCATATTTCATTCTTTCTCATTGCCTAGTATTCCACTGTGTATATACACCACAATTTCTTTATCCATTCATCAGTTGATGGATATTTAGGCTCTTTACATAATTTGGCTATTGTTGAAAGTGCTGCTATAAACATTGGGGTACAAATGCCCCTATGCATCAGCACTCCTGTATCCCTTGGGTAAATTCGTAGCAGTACTATTGCTGGGTCATAGGGTAGATCTATTTTTAATTTTTTGAGGAACCTCCACACCAGTTTGCATTCCCACCAACATGCAAGAGGGTTCCTGTTTCTCCACATCCTTGCCAGCATCTATAGTCTCCTGATTTGTTCATTTTAGCCACTCTGGCGTGAGGTGATATCTCAGTGTGGTTTTGATTTGTATTTCCCTGATGAGGAGTGACATTGAGCATCTTTTCATGTGCCTGTTGGCCATCTGGATGTCTTCTTTAGAGAAGTGTCTATTCATGTTTTCTGCCCATTTCTTCATTGGATTATTTGTTTTTCGGGTGTGGAGTTTGGTGAGTTCTTTATAGATTTTGGATACTAGTCCTTTGTCTGATATGTCATTTGCAAATATCTTTTCCCATTTTGTCAGTTGCCTTTTAGTTTTGTTGATTGTTTCCTTGGAAGTGCAGAAGCTTTTTATCTTGATGAGGTCCCAATAGTTCATCTTTGCTTTTAATTCCCTTGCCTTTGGAGATGTGTCAAGTAAGAAATTGCTGCAGCTGAGGTCAGAGAGGTTTTTTCCTGCTTTCTCCTCTAGGGTTTTGATGGTTTCCTGCCTCACATTCAGGTTCTTTATCCATTTTGAGTTTATTTTTGCGAATGGTGTAAGAAAGTGGTCTAGTTTCATTCTTCTGCATGTTGCTGACCAGCTCTCCCAGCACCATTTGTTAAAGAGACCATTTTTTTTTCCATTGGATATTCTTTCCTGCTTTGTCAAAGATTAGTTGGCCATACATTTGTGGGTCCGGTTCTGGAGTCTCGGTTCTATTCCATTGATCTATGTGTCTGTTTTTGTGCCAATACCATGCTGTCTTGATGATTACAGCTTTGTAGTAGAGGCTAACATCTGGGATTGTGATGCCTCCCACTTTGGTCTTCTTCTTCAATATTATTTTGGCTATTTGTGGTCTTTTGTGGTTCCATACAAATTTCAGGATTGCTTATTCTAGCTTCGAGAAGAATGCTGGCGGAATTTTGATTGGGATTGCATTGAATGTGTAGATAGCATTTTAACAATATTTATTCTTCCAATCCATGAGCACGGAATGTTTTTCCATTTCTTCATATCTTCTTTGATTTCCTTCATAAGCTTTCTATAGTTTTCTGCATACAGATCTTTCACATCTTTGGGTAGGTTTATTCCTAGGTATTTTATGTTTCTTGATGCAATTGTGAATGGGATCAGTTTCTTTATTTGTCTTTCTGTTGCTTCATTATTAGTGTATAAGAATGCAACTTATTTCTGTACCTAAATTTTGCATCCTGTGACGTTGCTGAATTGGGTTCTTAAGCACCATCACCCCATTACCCATGGTTCTAAGATGTAAGCCACGGAAATGACTTTGGCTGTCATTCCTAGAAAATGAATTTATCAGAAGAATATTAGGTAGCTCAGAATTGCTAAGATTTTAAGAGACTAGGCAGCCTGATGGTATCTAAAATTAAACCCCAGATCTAGTTCAGTGAGGGCACCATCGTCTACCAGCTGCACACACCCTAACTGGAAACACTTTCACTACCCACACTAGACCCTGGAAGCTGTGGAACTAGAGATGCCAGTGCTGTCCTTCAGAAACTGCTTGCTTATTTTCACTGCTATGGCATCTAGGAAACACTAGTCATTTTTCCTAGTTCACAGAATGGGGCAAGCATTTGGATCTTACTGGAAGGATCTACGTTGTATGCTCACACTCAAGCTGCAAAAATGAGGCTGGGAAAGTGAATATTTCTATTATTGATAGAAGTTTTGCCTCCCATGTGGACTTACAAAGTCACCCAAACATAGAAATGGGGTATAGTTACTGGGGAAATTGAAAGGAAAAATATCCCATACAAAATTTCTCATTATTTGCTACACGATTTTTTTAAAGAGCTATGTTTTTCTTTTGTGTTTTACTGGTATGGATCTTTTAAATACTGCTGCAACTGAACAAAAGCTACTACTACATGTTAAAACCTAAACATGTCCAAGTAATTTCCTTCAGTACTTTAAACTGTGTGTGTGTGTGTGTGTGTGTGTGTGTGTGTGTGTGTGTGTTGTCAAAAGAGAATACTGTAATCATTTGCAGAACCTGATTTCCTTAGTCCCTTTTTTGGTTTCTTTTTAAGAGAACTAGGAAGCTCTTTCCAATGACAGTTGTCTATTCATGAAGTAATTACTTTGACTGTGACAGATTAATCATCAATCAATGTGCCTTTAACAAATTGTGAAGAAAATGCACTAACCTTTTCAAGTTTCTATCCTGAGCTTGGCCTGAGGGCTCAAGTGATTTAGTAACTTATTTGATTTTCTTTTCCTAAAGTTAAAGAACACACAATTTCTTTGATTTTGCCTTTTATATTCTCTGTGTTGCTTCCTGAACTCCGATTTCTGACAAAATGTCAAATAACTTAGGGAGAAGGTTTATTAAATGTTGCCTTTATGCCCTGCCACCTGGAGGTAATTCTGGTTCTGGTTCAAATCCAGACTTCTGCCAGGACTTGGAAAAGTTCCTATTTGGCCCTGGGTCATACTCAAGCTGTGTATACTCAAAAGCCTCAGAAAATTTTGAAAATGGAATAGGGGATTCAGTCAGAGATAAAGGCCCTCAGTATGGTTCATTGTTGCTTGAGAGAATCCACTGTCACCATCATAACCTATTATGAACATTTCACTCTTAAGGAATATACCAAATAGAAACATGTATATTTAGTCACAAAATACATGCACCCAAATGTTCATAGAACTGCTATATGTAATAACCCAAACTGGAAAGAACCCAGTTGTTCATCAATAGGACGGTGGATAAATAAATTGTTTTGTAGTCAGTAAAATGAACAGGAGACAGCAGTGAGAATGAATGACCTATTGCTATAGCAGCAACACAGATGAAGTGCCCAAAATGTTTTTGAGCCAAAGAAGCCAGATGCCAAGGGTATATGCTGGAGAAGCCCATGTTTAAAGTATTAAAATACATAAAATCGATCTATGATAATAGAAGTGATGATGGCCACTTGGGTGAAAGATAGTGACTGGAAGGTAATACTAGGGGGTTGGGGGAGGAGAGGTCAGTTACAGGTATTGTATTTCTTGATGTGAGTGCTGTCTTCATGGGAGTATTCACTTTGTGCAAACCTCCTTAGCAGAAGACATAACTTTGTACTTTTCTGGATGAATGCTATAGTTCAGTAAAAGTTAAGTGTATAATTCACTAAACTCCAAATAGATTACATTGATAAATTTAAATACTGCTTTTACTCTTAAATCTGTGGTATTACTCTCTAGATCAGGGTAACTTTCAGCTTTTTAAAAAAGACAGTATTGACTCTGATTCTCTTGAGTATCATCACCATTCTGTATTTATGGACAATCCACTTCAATCCTTTACTGGAGGTTTATCTAGTAATGAACTGTAAATAAATCATCTGTGAGTGGCACATTTTGCAGTAAAATGATGAAACACAAACAGTCCATTTTATTTGATTTTCACAGAAAAATGAAAGACATGCTGTCTGAGAAATATTCAGTGGGATGATGACACAGAAAGTGTCCCTCTCGTGTACTTACTCTTAATTCAGATGTTCTGTACTTAATCATGTAAATGTATAATGTTATCATCAGGCTATGTAAATGCTACTTGCTTATATTTTGTATTAATATGAAGGGACACCACACTCCTAATATGTGTTCTTACAATATCCAGCACATCGCCAATTTTATTCCTGTCATATCTTGTTGCACTTTCTGGATTTGCTGCTAGTCTTTATAGATAGAATGTAAGCTCTCTCAGGGACCTCACAATGTCTTGTTCACTGTTTAATCTCCAGTATCTTCCACATTAAGTCACATGTATTAGATATTTAAATAATACTTATGGGTGACTGAATGTACTGATCCAACTAGAGAATTCATACGGAAACAGCTACCCGGCTTTTCTTAGAAAATGTATATGTTGTTCTAAATCTCAAATCCTGGTAATAAGCAGTTGAAAAACTGGAAATATAAGAAAAAATATTTATAATTCTCCCATGAGAATTAGAACATAACTATACATGTAGACTACTGATTTGAAGAATCTGCTAATAGCGAGTCAACAGCAAGAGCAGGAAACATTGATGCACATTGAATATTAAGGTCAACATTTTTAAGAACTGGAACAGGAGCATGTGGGAAGGAACAAGTTGCCACATAATCAGGCAGCTTTGTTGCAGGCTAACATGTTAAAATGTGGATTTTTGACTTTGTCTTTTGCTAATGGTGAGTCATTCTTGAAAATTAAGTAAAAAAATAGATATTATACTTCGTACAAATCTTATGAATGTTATTCCACAAAATAACAAATAGCAAGATTAGGATGCTAAATAAATACTTAAATTAGCAATTTTGGCACATACTTCTGAATCTTGCTGTTACTTTCCTAGGATATCAGAACGTTAAGTCATTCAAAAACTTCCCAATAATATACGTTGATATTTTCCAGTATTTGAACTTTTGCTTGGGTTACAATGCTTAGTAAACATAACTAAAATACTACAGAAACAGTAAACAACAGCACTACTATATATTGTACTAAAATACTAATTACTAATCCTCCCCTTATGCATGCTACAAAAATGCACAAAAATTTGGGATTTTAGGAATTACTAAGAATTCCTGGTTGTTCCAATCTTTGTGCCCAAATTCTGAAGATTAATATCTGTTGGACATTTAGAAACACTAAATCCAACCAGGTACTTGATCTGAAGATGCTTCATGTATTTGGAAAGAAAACCCTACTTACAAAATGTAAAGTATCTACATAACAGAATATACAAGTGCCTCTGAGAGTAGGAACTTGACTACAAAGTTATTAGATGTAGATTTCAGAAATATGGAGGAAGAGTTAGTGACAGCTGTGTGGAGGAAGGGGTATTTGAAGTTTCAAGTCTGGGTTGCACTGAAGTAAGTGGACAAGGGAGGAAAAGAAGGAGGTAATTTTAGGCATTAAAAATGGACTCATCAAAGTGTATAAGGAAAGAATTTCCATGGCTAAATCATAGAAGGATTTTTCTTTTTCCAAGCAATGGGAGTTCATGTTATATGTGAACAAACTTAGAAAATCTTGGTGAAACAGATAAAAATCACTTGTGTTGGTACATCGATAATTATTGCACAGCAGTACTAGAATGAAGTCAAAGTTGGTTGGGGTTTACCCTAAAGGCTACTGGAGTTTTGATTAAGTGTGGGAAAATTCTGTGTGTAAGACACTGACAGAAGCTGTGTTAATGAATACAATATTTAATTTAATTAAAAACTAATTTCCATCCTTATTTGGAATACATTTAGCACAATCAATTCCATTATTAATAATAAAAATCTTTTGAATAAAACCTCCCAACATAACCTTTGCTATGTTAAACTATTGATATTTGGAGTTTGTTTTTATGTGGTGAGAATATTCTATTAAAAACACACACGCACACACACACACACACACACACACACAGATGAAACTGAATTTGGAAATGCCTGAAACATTTGAGGCACATAGTTATAGTGTAAATTACATAAAAACTTGCTCCTAGAAATGGGTTGGAGAGCCCATATTATCTTTTTCATCTGGGACAAAAAAAAAGACCAAGCCTATAAGAGGGAAGTTTACTGAGAATAGTTGGTGTATGATGATTTACGAGTAAGTTTAAAATATTCCCACCCCTATCCTGAAGACTTAATATAATCATGGAAAGAAAAATAAATACAGAAAAAGTCTAGACAGAGCTTTTGAAATTCATAGAGTAATCTAGCATACATTATGAGGGATTACAACCCAGTTAAAGTACTCAATACATTTCAAAAAGAAGTTCTTTTGAATAAAGAAACAAGGAGAGAAAAGAGTATATCATGTAGGCCAAATCTATCATGCAGCTGTTTTAGAAATTCTAATGTCCCTAAGATGCTAGGGCCTAGGAATTCTAGATGCCCAGGAGACATGGCCAGGTAGTAGTGTGGTAAGTCCTAGAGGAATACTGAAAGCCATTACTCAGTAAGTCTGTAGAAATGCCTGGATCCTGAGGAATAGCTCACATTTAGTTGTGTTCAAGCCATGATAGTCCATGTGATAATCTGAAAGGAGTAGATGGGGTTCAGGAGCTTGAAGACACTCAGTTTCTTTGGGGCTGCAGAAGGAAGTCAAGAAGGGTTTACATGTACGCACAGGATTTTTGGGTTTTGTTTTGTTTTGATTGGTCACTGCTTGTCTTTCCCTGCTACTCTTCCTATGAAACTAAATTTGACAGAGATCATATCTCTGTCACCTAGAATAACATTCGGCACATGGAAGGTACTCAGTAATATTTATTCAATAAATAATAAAATATATTCTGTTGATATGCTCTAGCCTCCCAGTCTGTATTGTGATATATGTACAGTTGGGTCTTGGGGGTGGGGGGGTAGGGGCGAGGCAGCAGTTTAATGTTAAGAAACAACAGAAGTAGGATATTATGTTTCAAAATTAGAATCTAATTTTCACAATCTATACAAAACTGTGATTATATTATAATAACTATGAAAAAAAACGATAGTGCTCTAATTTCATCTTTGCTCTTTTACCATGAAAATTGAGTAAGAACTAAATTGGGTAGCTTATTTCAGAATTACAGGGAGAATTTATTAATTGTCCTACAAGCATCTGAGTAAGTTATATCTTACTTTAGCCTGACTTTTTGAAATGATAATTTATTTAAGGTTGCTCTAGTACTTTTTACTAATTGCTTTTTTGAAGGTCCTCACTGCCAGAGAAGTGGAATTCTTCCTGTCCCTTACCACTCTTCTATCATGTTTGTTCTCTTCCTTTCTTAAAATAAGAAACTGGGGTGCCTGGGTGGCTCAGTCGGTTAAGCGTCTGACTTCGGCTCAGGTCATGATCACCCAGTCCGTGGGTTTGAGCCCCGAATCGGACTCTGTGAATCAGACTCTGTGAATCGGGCTCTGTGAATCAGGCTCTGTGCTGACGGCTCGGAGCCTGGAGCCTGCTTCAGATTCTGTGTCTCCCTCTCTCTCTGCCTCTCCCTCGCTCGCACTCAGTCTCTCTCTCTCTCAAAAATAAATAAACATTAAAAAAATTTTTTAAAAATAACAAACAAACAAATAAACAACTCTGCCTCTGCAACTGCCTGAACGTCAAAGCATTTGATGTATCAAGGTGTTGTGGATGTAGTGATACATCTGTCATTGCCTTTCTTGTTATTAATGGGCTTCTAATTAGACCAATCAGTTTTAATTAGTATGCTGTCATGTAGCAATCTAATAAAATACTGTGTCTAGGAAAATTGATCTGGCCTTGATGCTAATTAGTCTCCTAGAGTCTGAGCTTTATGAAAATAGGAATTGATAGCTTCCAGGCAACTGACGTGCCATCCCCCTTCCTTTGCTTTCTCTTGCCTTCTTCCACACAGAATCTTCTACTTAAGTTGTCTCCTTAAGTCAAATTGTGTTCCCTGTTCACAATTTATTTTAACCACACCTCTGTCTTCAGTGTAACCTAAAAAGAGTAGGGCTTTATCACTTGTCAGGAAAAAAAAAAAAACATTTCTCAGTTAAATTTTTCCTCTAAGGAACATACCAGATCGTAGTTCCATAATCCTAGAGGCTGGCTGAAGAGTTAAGGCTGGCAGGGTTAGACACAGGGCAGCCTCTGCATAAATCAAAGTTACACAGAGCAGGGACTATGGCAAGAATCAGAAATTTATGAAGACAGCAACATTAACATTACAAAAGAAATATCGTAACAGTTTTCACATGTGATTTGTTTTCCTCTGTTTTCTCAAAATAGCATGGCATATTTAAAGTTAAGTAAATGAGTATTTCCAAGAATCAGATGACTGATGTTTCTTTATTGCTATTTAAATCTCTCTAAAATCAGGATATTTTGAGAAAACTGATATTTTCTGCTAGTCATAAGGTTCTTAGAATACAAATCTTGAAGACTGACTTCATGATTTAAATTTTTAGATTTATTTTTAGTTCATTATCTGCACATTGGTTTTTTTAATGAAATTTTTATTGGAAACAAAATTAAACATATCTTTCTGCTTAAAAATAAATTGAATTCTACATTCTTATTCTTTCCTTTTGAGCTAAATGTATTTTAACAATGTTTTAAATCTAAGGGCAGGTAGGAATTAATTCAAAACAAGAGATTTCTTGATCCTCATAAAAGTTCCTTTCCACTGTATTGCCATAACCATTGCTTTGGACACTGATGATCTTTGTTAATTCTATAAATTTGTTTTTGTACATAACCTTGAGAAAGTGAGTAGCTCTGTAAGTTTCTGAAATCCCCATAAAATATCCTATATGGATACTGGGAGCATATTAATGGTTTTATGTATATTTGTCTCTAGGAATCCATTTAATTTTACCTTGTGGGTGAGACGAAAGGAAAATTAAATTGAATTGATATTGAATCACTAATATACTCCTTGGACCAGAGCTTCCCACAGTGGGATTTGGCACAGGAACCATTCAGTGGGCGATTTGTTACCTGTGCCAACAAGATAGGAGCTTATGCCAGAATGAGAACCACCTGCTATGAACACATTGTTTAGGTTAGCTGACAATTTTTTAAAGTTTATGTATTTTTTTAAATTATTTTTTAACGTTTATTTATTTTTGAGAGAGAGACAGAGAGAGAGAGTGCACGCTGGGGAGGGGCAGAGAGACAGAGGGAGACACAGAATCTGAGGCAGGCTCCAGGCTCTGAGCTGTCAGCACAGAGCCTGATGTGGGACTCAAACCCATAAACTGTGAGATCATGACCTGAGCCCAAGTTGGGTGCTCAACCAACTGAGCCACAAAGGTGCCCCATTAAGTTAATTTATTTTAGAGAAAGAGTGAATGGGTGAGGAGGGCAGAGACAGAGGGGGGCAGAGGATCGCAAGTAAGCTCTGGGCTGACCGCAGGGAGCCCGATGCGGGGCTTGAACTCGCAAAGCATGAGATCATTACCTGAGCCGAAGTCAGACATTTAACTGGCTGAGCCACCCAGGCGCTCCTGACATTTGTTTTTCATAAGGAGACTCTATCAGTGAAGAAAGTAGCAAACTGAATTACATTCTGGCACAATCTCTTTATTTCACTATGTACTGCCACTTAGAGTAGGCCTGGTATACACAGTCTGGACATGTTGAAAATATAAAGGATGTTTTCCTTGATAAATATTTACACAGATTACAGAAGCAATATGAAGAAAGAGTACTGTTTATTCCATTCTAACCAGCAAAAATATTGGATTGGTAATTTTAAAATGATGAAAGTTTGAAAGAATATTACTTTTTTCATAAAAAGTCTGTAAACAGTTGTCAAGGATATTCTGACCACAGTTAGACTTATAAATAAAAAATTGAGATAGAATATTTTTTTTAAAAAAGCTGAGAAAGGATGTTTTGAATCCTGAAGTCAAAGAATCTACAATGGACAGTGTAGAGAGATTCAAGGCACTCAAGCATGAGTTGTCTACTCCAAACTCTTTGAGAGTAAGGACCCTGCCTTGTCCATTGATGAATCCCCTGTTGTTGCAGACTTTGAGTCTGGAGTTCTCTGTTGTCCAGCTAGAGAGCAGACACAGAATTGAATATGAGAGAGGCTAATGTCTTGGAGGAGACAAAAACCCCAAGTAAGTTTCCTTGCTCTGTATTTATTAGGATCAGAAGGTTTACAAACGTGATGGATGTGCAGAAAGAGACAATAAAACAGTGATCATTACCTCAAGTGTGTGAGAGAAATGGGGTTTTGAAGATATGTGGTGTTAGGGGTTTGGGTCAATACAAAACAAAATCCCAGGACCAAACAGATAGCTGTTTCTGGCAGGCACCAGGCGCCATGTCTGCTTATCTTAATTTTTCTAGGGGCTAAGACAGACCATGCTATCTCAGGGTCAACAGGCCCTTTTTTTTTTTGTTTTGTTTTTTGCTAATTAGCTCTGGGCAATTTTGCTCTGCTGTGGTGGTCTTTTGCCCTGTTTATCTGTTTACATGTCCTTGGATGCTTTCATCCTATGGAACCAGCTTCCCACTCTACGCTTTGTTCTATGATGGGGGTGCTTTTGCCTTGTGGCAGCTCTCAGCTCTAAGCCTTGTTAACCCATTGGTGCAAGCTCAAGGAATTCCTAAACTTATTCCCCACACTTTGTTGCCTGCCTGACCTGCTGCACTCATTGCCCCCACCTATGCATAGCTATAGGAGCTTTTGGAATGATTTTCCTGTATTTCCTGGAGTATTTTTCAGTTAAATACTAATTTGAGATCTACACCTGGAAAAGCATATCAGGGAGAAATTAGATCTAACTAGTTGTTCTGCCTATGGATCCGGGAAAGAAAACAATTTTGTAAATCTCTTGCCCGATTTGTCAAGGAAGTAAACATGTTTCTCATAGTCCAGATATGGTTCATATAGGAAAACAAGCAACTGTGAGTTTGATTAAAGTAGCTTGGACCAGGAGGTCCAATTAAAGGATCAGTGGACTCCCAACAGATAGAGCCTTATAGCATAGACTGCCAGAAAACCAGGGCTGAGAACAATGTTGCACACTGCAAATCAGTGTCTGAATTAGGGGACTACAAAAAGAAGACCCCAGTGACCTAAGAAGGAATTAATTCCCTGCAAAGTCATGAAAGCAAACTCAGCTCTGAAAATCTAGAAAACCTGGAAAGAATCAGGAATAGCCGACAGACTGGGCAGAGAAAATTTGGTATCAGCCAAACATGACCCATCAAGACCCTCACATTTATCTTTTTCCCCTTCTTTTCTCCAACTCCAGAGAAGGTGAAAGGTAACCTCATGCTATTGTGATGATGGAGGAAGGGTAGATGTTAGAAGTGAGTGCTATAGCCCATTATATCCCTCTTTCCACTGTAGGCCTGTTAAACTCCATATTAATTTGAAGTATTACATGATTGGACATTTTGTTTACTAAAATGACACTGCCTGGCTTGAAGTAACCAGAAAACATTTTATTATCTAAGACTGAGAAATGATATAAAATGTGCCTCCAATTTCATCAGAAAATAGAGTAATAGTTAGTTCTACAGAATGGGTTTGAATGGGTAGTAGAGGAGGAAAATAAATTTGTGTTCAATTTTGCATCCTGAGAATCTCATTTATTCAATATACCAGTGGCACAGTCATTCAGGAAGTTTACTTTCATTTCCAGAGAGCAACTCATGCCAAGCTAATCCAAATTCCATTAACATAAAAACCATGTTAGATCCACCCCAAAGATGCTGAGGATATAGCAGTGAAAAGAGAGAGAAAATGTCTCACCTTCATGAAGCTTGTATTCTTTGGTGGGCAGGGGGTGAGAGCTTGTAAACAAAGAACTTAAAAAAAATCATATAAATAGTGTGACAAAGAATTTAAAGCAGCATTATATGATGAAGAAATAGGGAGGTTAGAAAAACTACTTTATATTAAACTAAATTCTGAATGATCACAAAAGAAGCAAATATGCATGGATATGAGGAAAGATAATTCTATACAAAAAGACCAGCAACTGCAAAGTCTCCTAAATGAGAACAAGCTCAGTGTTTTAGAATAACAGAGTATATTTTTAGCACATTCTGAAAATAAGAATACTTAAAATAATTTAGGAATTAGATCATATATATTTTGGTAGTCATTAGTGATGTTTGTGAAATACTTTGGTTTTTCCATTTCTGCACATTCCAGACACATTGTAGAATTTCATTTTCTAGCTTTTTTTGTGATTAAATCTGATCTCATCTGAGAAATGGGGTAAATAAATGGTGCAGGTCATTAATAAGAAGGAGTAGGTGAGTAACAAGTTGACAAAGAGATTGAAAATTTGCATTTAAGTTGAAATACTTAATTTCATATCAAAATGAAGATGTCAAGTAGAAAGTTTGTTTTGGAATATACAGTTTAGAGAAGAAGTCATGATTGAGAGGTTAAATTGAAAATGATCAGAACATGGACAGGATTTATAGCTCTGGGACTTTAAAAGTCACCAAGGAGAGGTCATAGATAGTGGACCAGGACAGATTTTCAAGGAGAGAACTTTCAACTGTGTTGAAAACAGATGAAAATGAAACATAACAGATGGGAAATAATCAGGGTGTTTGAAAACATTCTTGAATTTATGATCTAAAAATTGTTTTTCATCATTAGTGTAATTTTTTGCCATAATTATATGATAACCCAATACAGCAGCTTTACCTTATTTTATACTTTTGTAGAATGATAATGAAACCATTGTTTTTGCCTAAATATTTTTTTTTTTTAATTTTCCCAAAGGCCTCTTTCTCTCTCTTAATTACTTGCAAGACAATCTTTCACTTGAAAATTTCATTTTGTCAATCTTCTCATCAAAAATTAACTGGTCATGATTTTTCAAAATATTGTGCAAACTACAAATATATTTAGCAAGATTTGAAATTTTTGCACCAATGACTTTGATTTTCTTATTTGACATAAGCAAAATCAAACAATGATGGAAAAGATTTTGATACTGTCAAGATTTTGATACTTCCCAGTGGTAACAGACTAATTTTGTTTCCATAAGGAATAGTAAAACTTAGAGAACTTGAGTAAGGATAACACATTGTATGTTCTCTTTTTACAGATTCTTTTCCAGAAGTTTATGTTTAGTTTTGGCTCTACTTTTTTTTTTTTTTTTAATTTTTTTTTTCAACGTTTATTTATTTTTGGGACAGAGAGAGACAGAGCATGAACGGGGGAGGGGCAGAGAGAGAGGGAGACACAGAATCAGAAACAGGCTCCAGGCTCCGAGCCATCAGCCCAGAGCCTGACGCGGGGCTTGAACTCACGGACCGTGAGATCGTGACCTGGCTGAAGTCGGACGCTTAACCGACTGCGCCACCCAGGCGCCCCTGGCTCTACCTTTTAAGGTGGATGCTATTGACAAGCTATAAGGATTCTGATTTGGGTAAACAAAAGGTTGAAGAGATGTGTTATGAGAAGCAGTGAAAGTAATTATATTTAGCTATGAGCAAAGGGAGGCTTGAAGGGGCCACACATTAAAAAAAAATCACAGAAAAGGAATTATACTTGTAACATATTATTCCCTACCAGACAGAGATAAGATTATACAGAGCTATGGAACATTTGAAGAAAGAGGATACAGATCATTAAACGCAGTGTATTCATATGGTAGATTAGCACTCAGCTTCCAGTTCAAGGTTCTTCTAGGATGCTATTCTATACTTCATTTCTAGAAAGCTAAAACCCACCTTTCTCAGATTCTCTTACAGATAAATTTCTAATTATAAATTAGATTCCATAATATAATGTTCATATAAAATTTTGCAGGCAGAATTGAAGTAGGTACCATATTTCTTGATTATTTTGGTTGATTCCATAAAACCGTGAGTGCCCAGAAATAGATGGGTCATTGGTGGCAACCAGACTCAGGATTTCATTGATCAAGAACAAGACTGGTAGTAGTCAAAGAGCAGTTACAGAGGCAGCAGCAATAGTTTCCTGACTCCTGTGTCACAGTTGTGCTACTCATTCATCATCAGTGTGCACAAATATTTTGAAAATTTATCTTTCAAACATGTGGTGGGATCATACTTCTTTAACCTCTTGAAGTAGGTGGGGCCATGTTACTTGCTTTGACCCAAGAAAATGTGAAGAAAGTGGTGTGTACCATTTGCAGGTAGAAGCATATACGCGTTGGTATGTCATCTGTTACTTTTTTTCCTTTGTTTTGCCACAACAAAGGTAGAAGTGTGTGTTGAAAAGGAGTTGCAATGCTGAACTGTCACACGCATAACCACTACCCCAGAGAGTCTTCAGATACGTAGTAAATCTTGTCTGAGCAAGAAATATACCATCTTTTGTTTGTTTGTTTGTTTGTTTGTTTGACATTGTTATTTTAAACCACCACGATTTGGGGTAATTTGTTACCATAGCATGACCTAGACTAATGTCAGCACCATAGACATTGGTTCCAGGTTTGGAATGTTATGATAACAAAACCTAAAATGTGTATCACTGGCTTGGCGAAAATGATGAGGAAACTATCATCTGAGTTTGAAAATTGACAGTCCATACTATTCATTGGCAAAATAATTTGTAAAGTGGACTTTAAAGGGAACATGGAAGGATGATCATGTACTCAGTGACCTTATAGGTCCAGAGGAAGAAGATACCAAAGTGAATATGAGTCATATATATTGGTTACTATTGACTGTGGTTGGAAAGTATACGAAAGAAGTGAGCTCAGAAAAGGATTGAACCATTTAACAAACAAGATTAAAAGGAGTCGAAATCAACTAGAAACTTGGAGATGTCCAGGGTTGGAAACAGCAGCTATTTCTCAGGCCATCACTGTTCATGTACTTGTAAAACGTGTTAAAAAAAAAAAAAAATAGAAGGCCCTGAATGACAGGAATCAAATTAAGGGTGTGACGATCACATCTGTTATTATAATCTCTGAATGGATTAAAGTATCTCAGATTTAAGATCCAATTAAGTATGTGGCTGAGTACCTTTTAATTAGTTCAAATGTCTCTGGAAAAGAGATTCAGATACATTTCAATCATAGGGCTACCTCAGTGAAGGTTCACAGAATGAAAGCTAAGTCAAAGAGAGATGCTGGTGGGACAGAAACTAAAGAAATACTGCAAATTTGAAAATAATATCCTGAGAAGAACAGTGAATTGGACTTTTAGCATGCGTTATTGATTAGAATTCAATAAAAAGTCTACTAAATTTTTCAAGAGGATTCTACCAAAGGAAGCAATGACTACACTAAAAGTAATCTCTCACAGAAGACCTAAAGTGAACCTTTTACTCACAAACTCGTATAAGCAGGAATTGGTCTGCGTAAACTGCCCTGCAACCAAAGAAGGCATTTTTTCCTAATTCCTAGATCTTACATAACCAAGGAGGAAAATTTCTAAGGAAGAATTTCTCAGGGACCACAGTCAGAGGAGATACTCTTCATGAGCAGTAAAAGGGCATCGTGAAGGAATATTTCCCACCCCTAGGTTCAATGGGAATTCTGAATGCTATAGACTGGTGTCTTCTATGTACCCTCCATTCTTCTCCTCTCAAAGTGCAAGTGTTTATTGAAGTAATTCTGTTCATTCCTATACATTTGTTGTTGGGGCATATAGATCTCTGGATTAAGAGCAACCACCTTTGGACCTGATAGACAATCATGAACACCAAGAGGTCTTATCTTTGAGCTTCATGTCACAGTTAGATGGGACTTTGGAACGTTGAAAGAGCATGCTATGGTAGTCACTGGTACTGCTCACCAATATTGCTTCTTCCAGACCCAAGGTACAGATAAATTTCCCTGTCCACTAGAAATTAGACGTAGCCATGTGGCTTGCTTTGGCTGATAAGAATCAAGCAAAAGTGGCATATGTAACTTTTGGGAGAAAGTATTTAAGAACCTTTGAACTGTTTTCTGTTTTTCTGCCTGCCGTGGTACTCACACAAGTCCCATGGTTACATAGAGACACAACTATGAGATATCTCACAGAAAACTGCTGCCCAGGAAAGTCTCCATGACCTACAGTGGACTTTATATAAGCAAGAAATAAGGTTTTACGTTTGTTTGTTTTAACCTAATGAGATTTTGAGGCTTCTTTAAAAATTTTTTTTAAGTTTATTTATTTTGAGAGAGAGAGAGACAGAGAGAGTGAGCAGGGGAGGAGCAGAAAGAGAAAGAGGGAGAGAGAATCCCAAGCAGGCTCCGTTCTGTCAGCATGGAGCCTGATGTGGGGCTCAAACCCATGAACCATGAGATCATGACCTGAGCTGAAAACAAGAGTCGTACACTTAACACACTGAGCCACCCAGGCGCCTGAGGTTTCTTTTGTATTACCACATGACCTAGACGAAACAGAATACAACACATAGAGTTTTGGTCCTAAAGCCAACTCCCCATCTCCCTGATTATGACAGAAATTGTAGCTCCCCTGGAAAGCTATGGCTAGCCTAAATTTCTGTGCTCCAGCTCTTCTGATCATGTTTTAAGTACCTAATGCTCTCTTAAATCTCTTTCTCTTAAAAATACTTAGAGTGTGTTCTGTTTCCCCAAACTGAACCCTGACTAAAGTTCCTATCAAGGAAGAATCCTACTGGTCAAGAACTAGGATAAAGAGTCCATCCATATTGGTAGGTATTCTGATAGATAAGTTGAAAGTAGAAAGAAAAATAAAATTCTCCAAATCCAATTATAAACACTACAGAAATGAATAGATGGCCCGAGTAGCCACCTATGGAATAAAAATCCGAGACTCACTTAAAATCAATTTCCAAAATGATTTGCTTAGTAATTTTCTATGATCCCAGTATAAGCCTGTGTGCATAGGCAGATAAATTCAGTGTAACTACAGTGATGGCAGATGGAATTCTAGATGGTCCAACGGTGTGGGGAGGGGGTGGGGATAGGATCAAACTGGTATATGTAGTATATGAGACCACTTTCTAAAATGAAAAATTATTCAACATTCCTAACTTTGCTATGAGGCAATGCACTTCTTTTTCACAGGAAATGTCCAAACATTTTACAAATGATATAGGCAAAGGATATAGCTGGGAGAGTCTCCATTTCAGAAAGGAGTCACACTTTCCGCTTAGAAAGGGTAAAACAACACCAAAAGGTGATTAGTGGAAATCTCTACTGAAATCTGTAAAATATGCAGTAAGTTAACAAGGTTGCGATGTATATGTGTGTATACATACAATTCACACTGCACATGTTCATCTTATGCTCTGGAAATCTACAGGATTATTAGGTTGATGGCATAAAATCTTACGGCGCTTGAGAAATCCTTGCGCTGGTTTGACTCCGATGCGAGATGAGTTGTCAGAGCCTTGGATGAGTTCACTGCCAGAGGGTAGGAACCTGGAGAATGAGCTGGATAATGCTACAAGGCACTTTGATTTTAAGAGTGTATGAATGGGGAAAATAGACTACAAAAGAAAATGTATTTATTTTCAGTAATGAAGCATGTTAGCTCAAATGAAGCTACAGAGAATTACGTAACGTGTGAATAACCCACGTCTTTTAAAAGAAGTAGCTACCAAGAAAACAGGATGCGTGCTACTGTTTGATTTGCTTTTGCAGGCAAAACTAATTTGGTGCTCTCATTAAAACATAAAGTCATTCTTATTCTAGGATAAAAATCTGTACCTGAAAACACTGGTTATGAGAAAACATCTCAGATGATGTGGGATGAAAAAAATTAGGTTAGAGACTAGTTTCTACTAAAACAGTTACTAGAAAAGTGAACACCGAAACCTAAGAGATTTGTAACACATTAGGAAGAAAATAATAAATGTGTGTGATACCGGCAACAGGATGCCACCTAGCCAGTTTGAGAACGCGGCCTATAAAATGTATAATTCTCCCTTAGGGCCTGTAAATTGACCACATAATAACACAGAAAGTTTCACTAGTGAGAAAAATGAGATAACATGCAGGCCAATTGCTGAGAAGAGATAACTGTAAAACAAAGGAAATGTATTATTTGAGATTCATATTATGATAGTTGACAGTTGCTTTATTTTGGAGCCCCACATTTATATTTGTTTTCAAAGTCTTATATGGGGAATCAGACTTGGGCATGACCAGATTCAGTAGTGAATATTTTTAAAAAGCTCTTTTGAGTAGCCAGTAACCTAGTCTCCCCGTTTTAAACACACACGCACACACACGTGTACATACATATATACATAGAGAGAGACAGAGACAGAGACAGAGAGACAGAAAAAGACACACACACACACACACATACATGGAAAGGAGAGATTAAGGGAGAGATTTTAAGGATTTAGTTCACATAATTGTGGGAGCTGGCAAGTCCAAAATCTTTGGCAAGTCCACGAGCATCGATATTGCAGCTCTAGGGCAAAGACAGTCTGGAAACAGAATTGTCTCTTCCTAGGGACATTCAGTCTTTTTTCTCTTAAAATCTTCAATAGTTTGGATGAGGCACACCCACATTATGGAGGGTAATCTGCTTTACTCAAAGTCTATTGATTTAAATGTTAATATCACCTAAAATATATCTTCACAGTAAGATCAAGACATTAAAAAAATTTTTTTAACATTTATTTATTTTTGAGAGACAGAAAGAGACAGAGCATGAGGAGGGGAGGGGCAGAGAGAGAGGGAGACACAGAATCAGAAGCAGGTTCCAGACTCCAAGTTGTCAGCACAGAGCCCAATGCGGGGCTCGAATCCACAAACCGTGAGATCATGACCTGAGCTGAAGTCGGATGCTTAACCAACTGAGGCACCCAGGAGCCCCAGATCAAGACTGGTCTTTGACCAGATACCTGGCTACTATAGCCTACCCAAGTTGGCACATGAAGTTAACCATCAAAATTCATAAAGGGACCTAAGATTCTCCCAATCTTTTTTCTTACCTTTCAGCCCCAGTCTGCTCCCAGATCTATGATTGATTCTCAGGACTAAACTTCCAATAACAGCTTAATATTTCACTTCACTCTTAGGGGGATTATGTATTTTAATGAGAAAAGGGTTTCAATCTAAAATGACTAAACTTTCTCCACATATACCTTCAATTTTACTTGATCAGTGGAGAATGATTATTTTGAGTAATAATCTTTCTTTTGATCTATATATCTAACACATAATCAGTTTCCTCTTCTACATGGATATACTGTTTATCCTGCTTATAAGCACCCAGACATTGCTGCTCTCAAATGCCAATTAATTCAATTCAGTAACATTGATTAAGAGCCTGCTTTGTGCCAGGACTGTGCTAGAAATCTGAAGGTAAAAACAGATAATCTTATAACAGACTTCAGAGTCAGGCAAGGGAGATATATGTACAAATAAATAAACACAGTTTGACAAGTGCTGCACTAATTGTATAAACTATGATAGGAGCAGAAGGGAGTTAGTAATGGTTTCAATCTTGGGTTGTCAAAGGTATTTTCAGAAATGTAAGATGGCAATTAGCTTTGTGTTGAAAAATGACTGACTGAATGGATTCCAGACAGGGAAACGGAGTGGAGTTTAGCACACAAAGTAGGGGGATGTCTGCGGGCAGAACAGGGGCTGCTCGGAGCATAGCGTATATGAGAAGATTGGTGGGGACCAAACTGGGAAGATGGGTTGGCTCAGATATGGGATGCAGTAAATGGAAGGTAGAAGATGAAGATTGGGAATGCAGAGCCATTGAAAGTATTTAAGGTGAGAAGCAACAGGATCAGATCTTTGTTCTAGAAATTGGATTCTGATAAATAAATGGAAGATGAATTAGAGGCTAAGAGACAAGTCTAGTCAGATAAACCAATTAGGAAACCGTTATAATTGTTCCAACAAGGGAAAATCTAGAATGTCGTAGTGGAAATGGAGAAGAGAAGATGGAGTTAAGATATATATTTGGAGATAAATTTACAAAATATTTGATTAAATGAATATGGAAAGATAAGGATTCAAAGATAATTCCGGGGTTTGCCATAACTTCAAATGTCACAATTCTAAGTATTTTAATGAATGTTTTTCTAAAAGTTATTGGCCACTTTTCCTATCTTTTCAAAGAGGCTATTGAACATAGTTTTGCTTTAGAATAGTGTCACCAATACATTCACTATTTTACCTTACTGTAATTTATAATATGGCTTTATTTTCTTTTTTCTGTTTTTACACAACTCTACTTTGGTCATTGTAAGAGGCATATTTATTAGAGATTTTCTGTAATTCCTGGTTTATTGATTCTTCATCGAGGGTGGACTGGGAAATCAGAACAGAATCACAAAGGAAATATACTTCCTAGTATACTTTCCTAGTGAGTGGAAAATTTGTGAACAAGAGTCATGGAGTGTTTCCTATAGGATAAAGAGAAAATCTTAGTCCTAAGGCTTTATAACAGGTGTGTGTGTGTGTGTGTGTGTGTGTGTGTTCACTCAAGAGACTTTATTCACTTTTTATTTCAAGACAGTATATTGAAGAGTTTAGATTGATTGTAGCCTAACTCCAGATGGGGAAGATTTTATTATTAACATATAGGTTTAATGTGTTGTATATGACTGAAAAAACATGTATTAAGTTAGTCAGTTAATGAACTCCATTGTTCTGTAGCTCCACTGTTAATAGAGAAATGCACTGTGTTATAAACATATTGCTACAGATCAGAGATTGGCAAACTATGGCTCACAGGCCAAATCTGGTCTGTCACCCCTGTTTGTTTGTTTGTTTTCCATTCCTCAAGAGCTAAGGACAGTTTTTATATTTTTAAAGAGATATTTTTAAGTTAAATATAAGAAAGAGATCATATAAGGCTGTAAGCCCTAAAATATATAATGTCTGGATCTTGCAAAAAATATTCAGACCTGGTTATGAATAAAGGCTTACATTTCATATGTGCCTTTTTTTTTGCACTTCTGTTTTTATTTATATATACATTGTGTTACTAAGTGAATGATAAACTCATTGAAGGGAGGAACAAAGCCATAGATCTGTGTATCTCCCTGAGCATTTGGCACAGCATATCACAACAGCTCATATCTGTGATTCTGTGATTATAAAAGTTGGTATAGATCACAAAGCTTCCTAACATTTGTAGAGCCTGAAAACAGGAAGAGGGAGAATGATAAATTCTGTGGGGAAAAAAAAATCCAAAGACATTCGTATCAGAATCCCAGTTTGAGTTGTCAAGGGCCCTCCAAGGCTCATTTTTCATTATTTTTTTATCCTTGTACAAATATAAATTAGATTTTTATGAAACACTACCTTGGAAATAGGCAGGCAGTTAACAAAATGTACAACCATCTAAGTTTTAAACGTTATGTGACTAATGCCATTTTAAATAAGGAATGAATTTATGATGAGAAAAATGGAAGCTTTATTGATCCAAAGAAGTTCTATGAATATGTGTGGCATAGCCCATAAGATCTGCTTTCTAAAAGAAAAAAATTTTAATGTATATTTATTTTTGAGAGAAAGAAAGAGACAGAGTGCGAGCAGGGGAGGGGCAGAGGGAGAGGGAGACACAAAATCCGAAGCAGACTTCGGGCTCTGTGCTGTCAGCACAGAGCCTACACGGAGGCTTGAACCCACAAACTGTGAGATCATGACCTGAGCCAAAGTTGGACACTTAACCAACTGAGCCACCCAGGCGCCCCAAGACCTGCTTTCTAAAAGGATATATTACTCCTTAGACTATATCAGTTTATTTCATCTGCTTTGAAATTAAACAATAAATTCTATTCTATTTATTTTGAAAGTTTCATATTTATTTAAAATGTATTTTTCTGTAATATACTTATCTATTTAATAAAGAAAATAAGTCAGGGGGTGCCTGGGTGGCTCAGTTGGTTAAGCAGCTGACTCTTGAATTCTGCTCCAATCATGATCTCTCACTTTGTGAGATCGAACCCCATGTCTGGCTCTGTGCTGACAGTGTGGAGCCTGCTTGGGATTTTCTTTCTCTGCCCCTCCCCAACTCATATGCGCTCATGTACGCCATCTCCCTCCTCCCCCCCTCTCTCTCAAAATAAATAATGAAAAAGCTTTTATTTATTTATTTATTTATTTATTTATTTATTTATTTATTTATTTATTTATTTTTAAAGTTTATTTATTTTTAGAGAGAGAGAGAGTGTGGGCAGAGGGAGGGTCAGAGAGAGGAGGAGAGAGCTAGAATCCCAGGCAGAATTCATGGTGTCAGTCCAGAGCCCTACGTGGGACTCAAACCCACAAACCATGAGACCATGACTTGAGCAGAAATCAAGAGTTGGAGACAACTCACTGAACCACTTGGGAGCCCCAAATAAGAAATAAACTTCAAAAAGAAAAAAAAAAGTCAGTAAAGGAACAGAGAGGCAACACTGTGGTGCTTCGGTGTAGAGTCTCTGTCCTGATACTGACTTAGTGTGAATACCACTTCCTTCTTGCACTGTCTCTGTAAAAGGTAAACCTGTTGTTTTTCAGTTTCTTCATCTCTAAAATGGGTACAGTACTAGATCCTTCTTTATCGAGTTTGTGTGAAGATTAAAAATAAGGCAAAATATGCAGACACCACAGTGCTGAAATATAACTAGTAATGTTAACTATAACTTTTCACAGTCTCTGTGCCAAGCAGTGTTTGGCTTTATTCATTGCAAGGATGGAATGTATAGGATGTTTTGTTCAAAAGAGCTTTAATTTTTAATCTCAAGTCTCCAAAATTTCTGGAAAACCCTTTCAGGAATGGACTTAAAAAATATCATTCTGCCTTTATGAAGCTATCACATTTAATTAACAGGATGTAAGTTAGCACTTACAATGCTTCTATATTTTGTAGACTATAATATATTTTTAAAATGATAAAGATACATAACTGTCATGGTTCTATATTTAATAGAGGGAAACAGATAATTTTAATTTTGGATGATCATGAAGTTTTCCCCTTCTGGTCTTGTGAACCAAGAGCACAACATGAAATTAGTGATTCATTTACAGTCTCACATAACCATCATATTAAAAAATTCGTGGGGCAAAGGAGTATTTTAAAGAACTGTAACAAAAATCAGTTCAAAATTTTAGAAAGCACACAATAACTTAACAATAATTATATGATGCATTCCACTGTAAATAGTAAAGTTGGGAAAGAAGATTATACACCATGTAGACATAGTAGGAGTATTTTGCTTCAGGTTGTACATGATATTCAATATTTAAAAATATGCTTTTGCACAGATGCTAGGTTCTAAAAAAGCTCAAAGCAATCCTTAATAGTCTAAATATACCAAGTGAACGTGTGCACTAACATATAAAAGCCACATCTTGATTTAGGTTGTAATTCAAAATAAACTCATATCTGATCACCTAGATAGAGCTTAATACTGTTTATTATCATTAGTATCCCTAGACATTTGGATAAAACCTATAGAATTTGGTTCTTAAATATAAGCATCACCTATATACTAAAGCACATGTTCCTTACTATTATTGACTTTCTACTTTGAGAGACGTGCTGATGCACAAAGCTGGGATGGAGGACACAGCACTGAAAAGGGAGTGACAGTCTGAAATGTGAGTACAGTATGATCTCAACTCTATAACTTTCGGGAAAAAGAAAACCTATAGAGACAGTAAAATAATCAGTGGTTTCCAGAGAGGGATGAGTAAGTAGGACATGTTTTTTGTTTGTTTGTTTGTTTGTTTGTTTTGGGGTGGTAAAGAGATTCCATATGAAACTGTAATGGTGGATATATGACATTTATGCATTTTTCAAAACCCATTGAACTGAACCCTAATATAAACTATGGGATTCAGTGAATAATAATAAGTCAATATTATTTCATCAGTTGTAATAAATGTACCATGCTAATGCAAGATGTTAGAGGGAGGGAAATGTGTACAACAGGTGGAGAGGAGAAGCAATATATGGAACTCTACTTTCTGCTTATTTTTTTCTCTAAAACTAAAAATGCTCTGAAAAACAAAATCTGTTAATTGATTTTTTTAAAGTGGCATACATGAAACGTTCTTGTCAAATGTAGTAGATAGAAAGTGCTCAAGTGATTTTCAAGAAATAAATACTGCAGACATCCCGGAATCAAAGACAGCCAAGGAAAAAATGTCTTCTCTCTCCCTAAAGATTTCTAAGGAGAGGAATTCTACCACTCTCTTTCTTATTCTAGGATCTGTTTACTCTAGGAGTCCATCAGACTACCCTTTTTATTAATACTTCTGTCTTCTCTAACCATTCTTTGCTAGAATTTACTTAAATAAATTATTGCTTTGCTTTTTCTTCTGTTCTGATTCTGATGAAATGACCCCAATACCTTTAGTCCTTTGTCATATATACAAGTTACAATGAACTAATAGGCAGCTGGTGGACAAAAATAGTTCATCTGTAGGAAGCCTCTCATTTAAATTTTATATTTCTAATGTGGAAATAGTCAAATTCTATAAAGTTAAAACTATTCTAGAACACATTTTAGTAAAGGAAAGTTCCTTTTTTTATATTAATCCTTACAGCTTTGTTCTCACACTGGATTATGCTCATTTTTTTAATGCCATAAAGGACAAAATTTTTGGCTATTTTAGAAATAACTTGACTAAACTTGTGTTCAAACCTGATTTAATTCACTCATTTGGTAATGTCAACATCCAAACTCTATTTTTCCAAATAAAATCTCTTTATTGGAATATTCAAATGCCAAATACCCATTTCCAAGAAGAGGTAAACTACAAAGGACAGTGACATTTTGAAGTCGACAGTTGCCCAAGGAAAGATGTAATAGAGAATCCGTGTTGTGTACAGCTTATTTCTGTAGTAAGTCTGCAGATGAATTAAAATGTTAATGTTTGAACCCTTTAAAGTGCCAATTGTCCATGAAATGATAAATACCACTGAAGACATGGTAATAAAATGCCCAACAAAATTATAAAGAACATAATTTCTGAGAACATGTGCTCTTTCTAAGTGAAATAAATTATACTCTCATCATAGCTATGGGAGGACAAAAAAGATTATATTTTTGTTTTATATGAAGAATAAGCACTTGGTTCTAGCATATTTCAAATAAATTTTTATGTTATCTAATAGTCAACATTAATAGCTCTTTTATTATCTCAGAAAATAATTTTTTTGAGATTGTATTTCAATTATTTGAAAATTATAAATTTCTATTCAAAATGATTCATGGAATTGAGCTAAAATCAGAATATATTCCTTTTTCTGTCTTTTCTGTGCTTTAAATTTATACCTCTCTCAACTTGGAGGTGTTAATCATAAGCATCATTATTTTTTTCTCTTCTGTACTAGAAGACAGCTGTTAATACAAAACTGTGAGATTATAACTCTTTCCCTAGCAAATTGAAAACTAATAGCTTGATTATTCAATCATAAATCTTTCTTTTGTTATTTTTTATCCTCTGTTGATAATATGATAATATATCATGAGGTTTACTAAAATATTTTACCTTATCATCTCTTTTTCTTTCTCTTTATACACACACACACACACACACATGTACACACACTCACACACCTATTCTGTACTAAAATGTAGGCTTGGCCTCCACAATTAGACAATTGCATGTCGTAGTTACCACTCCCATATCATGGCTTCCTACGAATCTAGTTGCAAAATAAAATATTAGAATAATCCTATGAAAGATCTCTCCTTATTTACATCAGAGAAAGTATGGGGATGAACTAGTTGAGGTAGGCTGGGTTTTCTGGAAACAGATGCTAAGATGAAGTTAGATATGTGAAAGATTTGTTTCTCATAGGTGAGAAATACCTGTGGAAGGAAAGAGGAGGAGGCAGGATTGGGTTTGGGTGGTTGTCAGACTTTGTTATTGACCCTGCAAAGTCTTTGCTAAACCAATGTGGAGCAGCAGAGCAAAGACTACCCATTGAAAGAGTCCTGCGTGGAGAAAGAATGGCTATACTGTTGCCCAAGACCTTGCACAATCATTTATTGAAGGCCACCCTGAAACATGAAGGACTTTGCCTTAAAATCTGAGGTGAACCTTGTATGAGCAAACAGAAAACAGAATTTGTGGGCTGCACATTCTCTCTTGTAGGCAAATCTGAATGTCTCATCTCCATGTCTGTCTGCACATACCACCCTTGGACCATGTAGCTTCCCTTTACCACACAGGTTTAAGGAGCACCTCCTTTAAACATTGGTGGGGTCTCTTTCTGAGGAGAAACCTGGAAGAGGGAGGAAATCAGAGTCTCTCTACAGTTGGTCTTGAGGCTACAACTGGCATCACTATCCACAATAAATTTCCTTCACTCTGAGGTATCACTTCTAACTGATCTTGGTGCATTACCTCATGCTGTGACCCAAACTCTCATTCCTTAAGATTCTAAGCTCTTGGTAGCCATATTTTTTAAAGCCAGAGTTGCTGTATTTGTTCACTTACAATTATAATTTTCTACCTAATTTATTCAGGTATTGACTCTGAGAGGTTACTTCAGCTACACCTATACCAGGCAATTCTAATGTTCTAACAGGTTGCTATCTTATTGGTGGTGAATTTAGCCTATGGATTCCATATTCATGGAGCTCCTTCTGTGAGCTGCCTTACAATGTAATTCATTGTACACTAGGTTCTCTAGCTATTTATGGTCAAACATTCCATCTCGACTAGGGCACAGCACCATGTGAAGTGTCTCTTTTTTAAAACATATGTCCTTACTCCAGAAACTGAGGGACCTGTGATTTTTTCCATTGATCCTTGCCAAAAAGTTCACATTGCATATTTTTCCACCACTATTATCTCCAACAATATGGTGTGTTGGATTATTGGAGTGTCAGAATTGTTTGCACTATAGCATGGATCTGGTGCCAAGACCTTTCTTGCTTCAGGTCTCATTCAAACTTTCAGCCTACCAAATAATCCTGTGCCTGGGCGAGAAGAGCATTCTGAGATGTGTAGTATGTTATCTGTCGAATTGAAGAGGGTTTCCCAGCATTGAGTGTTGTTCTTAGTAGGTAAGGATGTATGACGCAACAATTTGTCTTTTGCTTTGAAGAGGAAGTAATGGCATTCCCCTGGCCATTGGACCTCTAATTTTTTTTTCCCCTGAAGTGTCAGATTTGTAATTTGTCATGGGATTTACCTCACACCCTTTGGAGTACATGTGACTTAATAAGACCACATATCCACCTCTCATCCTGCCTAATCAGCACGATGCCATTATTATAATGAATCAACATATTCTATGAAATGTTCAAATAATATACACCTTTGGATTATATATGAAGATAGAGGATAGAATAGTTAACCATGGGGCAAAACCAAGTAAATATTGTGCATTCTATATGAATGTGAATGGTTTTTGATTTTCTGTGCTGATTGTGATAAAAGCCTTAAATCACTGGCTTCATATTATGTACCTGAGGCTATACTGGTATTCCCTAGTATCAATACTATGATCAACTATGGCAGTTGTGATTGGTCCTACTATTTAAATTGATCTTTTGGTCATGTAAACTGACTCTCCAAAATCTATTCAACTTTGGCAGAGACGAGAGTAGTAAATTAAATACAAATATGATAAAAATCACTTCTTTCGCATTCTTGAGATCTCATGAAGTGGCATTTATTTTTATGTTTCCTCTCCCTCCCAAAAGACAATACTATTCTCTCATGATGGTAGGGGCACACAATTCCAGACACTTCTAGTGTGCCTGCACTGCTATGACAGCTCTTATCCCATTGCCCACAGTGGGCATTACTAAAACTGCCAACTGTGTTAATCTTAAAAATGCATCTGAGGGGTTCCTGGGCGATTCAGTGGTTAAGTGTCCAACTCTTAGTTACAGCTCAGATCATGATCTCACGGATCATAGGTTTGAGCTCTGCATCGGGCTCCACGCTGATGAGGCAGAGCTGGCTTGGGATTCTTTCTCTCTCCCTGCCTCTCCCCCACCTTCCTTCTCTCTCTCTCTCTCTCTCTCTCTCTCTCTCTCTCTCTCTCTCAAAATAAATAAATAAATAAACGTTAAAAATGCATCTGAGAACCATACAGATAACCAATGCTTGTATTTACAGACCCACATGAACTTTTGTAAGCTAAAATTGGGCCAAGACTTCATTTATTATTTGACACTCACATGCTCCCACTCTAAGAGGGGCCTATGATAATGCCTGAAGTCTGCAAGTATCAATGTTGACTGACCCCTGCATCCAATGACTCTTGAAATATTTGTGTATTCCTCTGAACTGAGTATAGAGTCATTCAAGTAAGTAGCCATAGGTCCCTTTGAGGAAGGATTGGGGGAATTATTATATTGGCTATGGTATTTCAGGGTCTTTCCTCCAGAGATCAGGTCATCTGTTCAGGCAATAGGTTCTGGCTAAGATTTGAAAATCTGTTTGTATTTGGAAATTGGGCAAGGTATTAAAATTTTTATTGGAGTGACTGCTTTCAACTTTGTGTTCATCATCTATATGCACATACACACACACGCACGCACACATACACGTACACACACACAACACTACAGTGATATCTTTGTTAGCTGTCATTTATTTGACCTCTGTGGTCTTTGAAACATCTCCATGGCTCTCTATGTGCCAAATGCCCATAGCCTAGGGGAACACTTCAAATTTGTCTGTCCTTATGGTGATTACAGCCTCCTGGTTTTTGGTAGTTCAACACTGCCACCTGCCTCTTATTACTTTAGGACCAGAATTACCATTCCCATTGCTTTCAGTAAGCCAACTTCTATGACAACCTCTCTACCATCAGCCTTGACCAGCAGAGGAAAGTCATAACTGAAGTTCTTAATGATGCCTATCACTAAGCATTTTTCTCATGAGTGTATTTCTGATAGCCTTGGATGTCTTTAAGGTCATGGAACATAATTCTCTGAATGTTCTCATAATTCTCGGAGTGACCTCACATAATCTTTAGGCTTCACTTAATGTATCCATTGCAGTATGCCCACCTTCCTTGGTCTTCAATCCCTTATTTTCTGCTCTGGCCATTTAGGCATTTCAATTTCACCCATTGTGGCCACTAGTGAAATATATCTTTCACTAGTGCTTCTATTTCTAGTCCTAGCAGAAGTTTGCACCATGCCCTGGGGATCTTGCCAGGATGTGAAACCCTGTACACTAAGCTAGTGCCTCAAGTCAACAAACTGCTCTTCTTCCAGGCTTATGTTCCAATTCCTTTGAAGTAGCACCCTCAGAATCCTGTATCACTGTTTCTAGTGATAAATTCTTTCTCGTTCCAGCAGTTACTTTAGAGTAATCTCTTTGCTCTCCTATTAGTTCCAGCATGGCATGGCTGAGATATGCAGCTGCATAACTCTAACTATAGGTCTGCAAGAGAAAAGATGGGGGCATCTCTGAAAGGTACCAACTAGGACCTTATGAGAAAAAAATCTCTATTTTTTTCCTAAAACAAGCACTAACCCTTGACAGAGATGGGAGAGGATGGGCCACTCCCTTAGGCTCAAGTGGTTCAGACAAATTTAAGGAGTCAAAATCTTCAGAGACATCTACACAGACATCCCCAAAACATGTGTCAGGTCCTAGGTTTTCCCAAATAGGGTCCTGACTTTGACATAACAGACTTACCTCATTTTAGCATTCAATGATCTTTAATATTCAGCCACTTTGGCTATAGAATCTTATGCTGATTTCACCTTTTTATGTTTGCCTATCACATGGGATAAGGCTCCTTTGTGTTTCCAGATACTTGGACTCTCAGGCTAGATTTCCGGTTCTTAGATATTTGCTTTCAACTTTTCATTATCTACATAAGGAATCAATGCAATATAGTAACAACATCTAATTCCTCAGTTTTTACATCTATTATTTACCTTGTATGTTTCAAATATTTGAATCATGAAACTGACTAGGGTAGTCTCCTCCTGCTTCAAGACCATCCCAGTGGTCACTACCAGTGAATATTTCAATAATTGGACTGCCACCTTGTACCAAAAACATTCCTTATCACCTGTCCTACCTTGAGTAGGATATGAATGGACCATATTCCTATCTGTCACAACAGAGTTTTAAGTTTAAAATATCTGGATTCCTTTCTTTTTTTTCCCATTTCTCCTTCTATGGAATATGGAATGTAAGATGAAAACAGAAGGCAAAGATGGAGAACATTTTTCAAGCCCAGCTAGCATATTTTTATGTAATTATTATTATGTAATTATTATGTAAGCCCCTGAACAGGGCTTACAAACAAATATACAATATTAATTTCCCATGGATGTTCTAGCAAACTACCACAAACTTTGTAGCTTAAAACAATACAAAAGTATTATCTTACTGTTCTAGAGGTCAGAAGTCCTAAAATCTAAGTATCAACAGAGCTGTATTCCTTCTGAAGTTCTAGGGGAGAATTCATTTCCTTGCCCTAGCTTCTTGAGACCACTTGTATTTCTTGGCTTATGGCTCCACTTTGCATTTTCAAAGCTATCGGTAAGTGTCTTCCAACCTCTCTCTCTCTTTCTCTCTCTCTGCTTCTTTCATCATTTTGCCTTTTATAACATTGACCCTCTTGCCTTCCTCTCATAAGGCCCCTTATGAAACATTGGGTCCACTCAGATAATTCAGGATAATCTCTCCATCTCAAGGTTCTTTCTGTATGTAACAGAAAACATTTTGAAATATTAACTGAGATATAAACTGACTAAACTGTAAGATATTGGCTATAACTATCAGATATTAACTGACTAAAGTATTTGAAAAAAAAGATTCCGTTTTGACTTGTTTATTTTGATTTTATTCTAAAATTTCAAAGATGAGGAGGGACATATCAGTGCCTTATCATGGACTCATACACAATAGGTTTTGGTATCTGAGAACAGATGGAGATTTGAAAAATTAGGTAAAAGCACTATGAATGAGTTTTGAAAACTCTGGGCCAGATACATCTTTTTGATGTCAGAGTTACATGTAAGGTTTCAGGATTCTATTTTATTTTATTTTATTTTATTTTATTTTATTTTATTATTTATTTATTTATGAAATTTATTGTCAAATTGGTTTCCATACCCACAACACTCAGTGCTCATCCCAACAGGTGCCCTCCTCAATGCCCATCACTCACCCTCCCCTCCTTCCCACTCCCCATCAACCCTCAGTTTGTTCTCAGTTTTTAACAGTCTCTTATGGTTTGGCTCCCTCCCTCTCTTTTTTTCCTTCCCCTCCCCCATGGGTTTCTGTTAAGTTTCTCAGGATCCACATAAGAGTGAAAACATATGGTATCTGTCTTTCTCTGTGTGACTTATTTCACTTAGCATAACACTCTCCAGTTTCATCCACGTTGCTACAAAAGGCTGTATTTCATTCTTTCTCATTGCCAAGTAGTATTCCATTGTGTGTATAAACCACAATTTCTTTATCCATTCATCAGTTGATGGACATTTAAGCTCTTTCCATAATTTGGCTATTCTTGAAGTTGCTGCTATAAACATTAGGGTACAAGTGCCCCTATGTATCAACACTCCTGTATCTCTTGGGTAAGTTCCTAGCAGTGCTATTTCTGGGTCAAGGTTTCAGGATTTTGGGTCATATCTGGGAAAGGATGGGAAGAGTAGAGGATTTCTGAATCAGTGTAGTTTTTATGCTTTAACAAGAAAGTAACATTTTTTCTTTGATAACAAATACGATGTAAATAATATAAATAATTATTTGATAATAAATTAATACTGTTGGACAAAACTGGAAGACTGAGAGCTAACCTCCCCCTTGTAAAATTTTACAGAAATTTACTCATTTATTTTTTTGCTGAGCTGAGTTTTATTTACTAGTACTGGAATACTTTATTTAATTCACTGAAGGAGAGGTGATTTTTACCTCTATTATTACTTTAATTGAAAGAGAGGTAATGAAGCTAGTGAATAATGACAGAAAACAATTCTCCATCAGTCTTCTGAATTTCCATACTTTTGTGGAGAAGTGTTGATAGTTTTGTTCTAGACTATTTATTTAAGGATGTTGGTATAGAAAACAGCCTTGGAAGATAGAAATAGTGTCGTCTTCTTCAAGAGCAGAAGGCAGATTTGTTTTCAGACTAGGAAAACAAAGATAATGTCTCCCTACAGGGCAAAGATGGGACAGTTTTCACAACAACCACTCATAAGATCAGGGCCCCCTAAGTTCTGAGTTCCTCACTGTGATACATACATGTTGTGCATGTAGTACCCACTTAGGCCTCTTTGCAGGACATCTATAAGACTTGAGGTCAAGAGGAATTGATGTGAACATGAATTTCAAGATGCCTGCTGTGCCTTGCATAATGAATCTGTTTTTGACTCCAGGGTTTAATCCTTCTGCCAGCATCTATGACACTGTGTCTAACTTGCAATCAGGGTAAAATTTCAGATCATTTAAAGCTATTGAAAATGGTGGAAGGAATATTAGGATTTGAGGCCATCTGACTCTAGAGCCCTCATTTGAAACCAAGAATATCACAAGAATATCATTTGATTATCATACAATATCTACTGAGGGAGCCAGCTAAAAAGAAACTAGTACAAATACATTAAGTACATTTTCTAGTTCCCTTAGTAAGATCAAATTTGATCTTCCCAGGTTAGCAACAGGAAAATGCCTGCTTCATAAGCCATGTTATCAATATTGTTATCTTCCAAAGTCTAACTAGCAAAACACTACTCTAGAAGAATGACCTACAGTACATCCTGGCCAAGTAAATTGTAGGGGAAAAAAACAATCTTGGCACAACTTATCCTTCTTAGAATTTCCTAATTCACTGGCATTTACACTTTCTGAGAAATCCTACAGTAAAGAAAATTATTTGACTTCTTTTACCACAAATATCCAAGACTAACTGATAACAAAACTTCTGCTAGCATCCTGTGGATCTACTGTCCCACTAAACACATTTTAAGAATTACTGATTGGGATGGATGTATCCTCTGGGCCTATTCTCATCCTGCTATCACAAAGCTTTGAATAACTTCTAGTTTAAATGGTTGTACCTGTACTAATAGAGATAAGGAAAGATTTGTGAGTCCATGCTTCGGCTACAGCAATTATTCTGAACCTTGGATTCACAATAAAATCATCAAAGTGATGCTAAAAAGTTGATATGTTTAAAACTCCCTGGGCTAATCTAATGTGCAGTCAGAGTAAAGTACAACTGTGATAGAATAGTAAAGCCGGAACTCACTCCTGGGGAAATCAAAAGGAACAGAAGTCTAGAGTCTATATATTGTGCTGTCAATATGGTAGCTACTAGCTACATGTCACTGTATAAATTTTAGTTTAAATTAAGGTAATTAAGCAACATTAAAAATTCTATTCTTCTGTCATACTGGACACATTCCACATACTCAATAGGCACATGAAGCTAGCAGCTACGGACTTTTTTTTTTTTTTAAGGTTTATTTATTTATTTTGAGAGAGACAGAGAGACAGAGAGAGTGAGCAGGGAAGGGACAGAAAGAGGGAGAGAAAAGCAGGCTCTGTGCTGTCAGTGTGGAACCTGACATGGGGCCCCATCCCATAAACCCATAAGATCAAGACCTGAACCAAAATCAAGAATTGGATGCTCAACGGACTGAGCACCAGGGACTCCTAGCAGCTCCAGTCTTGAAGCACATTTATATAATATTTCCATCAACACAGAAAATTCTATTGCACAATGCTGCAATGTAAGGTCAAGAGTTCTCTCCCTGCATGGCTATAGTTAATCTTGAAGACTGTAGGTTTGGTTTTATTAAGGTAGCCAGTAATATTCACTAAGGGGGAGGAAAGGGGAAGTGGATGAAAACCTACATGAAATGTGTGTGCTTTATGTATGTATGGGCACATGTGTGCGTGCATATGTTGTGGGAATAATGATTGCCTCATTCCTATAGTGTTATGAAATGTACTATGCTCTAAAATTGTGGGATATAATTATAAAGCTGGTGTAAGAAAATATTTTATGCAAGATTTAATATCCTTAGAAATCCAGCTATGGGAATTTTCCCAATTAATCAGTGCTTATCGTTTTAATATTACTTCCCAGAAGTACTTTCTCTAATATCATTACAACTGATTTTCTCCCTGAATTTTCCTGATTTCTCTGGCTCTTGTCCTGGAATGACTCCATAACTAGGGAAGAAATCATGACCAATAGTTTTGTCATCTATTTTGTAACACACTGCTATTAACCTCAAGATCTAAAACTATAATTTAGATTTTTCTTCAATATATTTCCTCCAGAAGTCTAGGAAATATCTCAGGGAATAAATGAAAATAGACAAAAATAATTATTTAGAGTTCTGAAAATACCCCAAAATTTTGTTACATAAGAAAAAAATTAAGTTTTTATGATAGTGGTTTTAATATTTAGCTATTAGGTAAAAACCGTGGAGATAAAATAGAATCCTCTATAAAATTTTATGGTTATCAAGTATGTGTCATTTAATGAATGACATGGCATATGAAGAAAAACAATCCTTTCTTCGTAATTCCACATATCATTTAAAACAATAGCACTTAGCTATAGGGAAAGATGGTTTGCTATTTCCTTTGAATTGAAATCTGACAAAGAGAAAAATCTATGAAAATAATCTCCTGACTCTGATCCAGGTTTATTAACCACAAACTTTCATGAAACAGGAAAAAGAATATTTGAGGGGCACCTGGGTGGCTCAGTCGGTTGAGCGTCCAACTTCAGCTCAGGTCATGATCTCATGGTTTGTGAGTTCAAGCCTCGTGTCAGGCTCTGTGCTGACAGCTCAGAGCCTGGAGCCTGCTTCAGATTCTGTGTCTCCCTCTCTCTCTGCCCCTCCCCTGCTCATGCTCTGTCTCTCTCTCAAAAATAAATAAACATTAAAAAATTTTTTTAAAATGAATATTTGTTGATGAGTGATGTAAGGACCATTCTTAACACCCTAATACTGTGTTCAT